>NC_083622.1:23241566-23841566 GCF_963584025.1 Labrus mixtus | reverse complement strand
GAGGACCACCAACGTTTCACAACATGGTCTTGTGTGTGAGAGATATCAAACATAAATAGCCTGCAGACATGACATGCTACTGTATATGTGGTAATTGAGCGTATTAGTCTTTAGTGAGCAGTGTTATTTCTTCATAAATATCACTAATTAGTCGCACAATATGTGTGAGAGAAACAGATTTATTTCAAGTTAAACAAACTTTTGGTCTGTGATGTCACATAGAATACACAGGCTTGTGTTGGTCAATTCTGGCTGATGATTAGCAATAAGCATGTGCACTGCTAGCTGGCAGAGCTGAAATGAATAGAGTATGATTCAACTTAACAGATGAAGATTCCAATTCCTTCCAATTCATGTTCTTTTGTTTAAAAGATGTCATGAACCTTTATTTCCAATCTGCCTCGTCTTATTTCTTGTTCTAAGCTTCCCCTCCTCTGCAGAGCTTGTGTTTACCTCCATCCAGAGCAAGAAGGGTGGAGATAAATGTGATTTAAATTAATAGCCACTACTAAATAACTCCTCGGCTGGTAAACGATGCATTCATCAGATACAGACAGCCAATATCCTGTGATTCATGGCACTCCTTACCATGTGAAGGATGCCAACAAAAATTGTTATTACTTTTTAATAAAGTGTACCAGTCACTAATCCTCTCATTTATCAGTGGAAGGAGGTCTGTATGGAGCGAGCTGGTGTGAAACGGTGGGCCTGGCTGCTCTGATGAAGAGGGATGGGAATAGGATTGTGGAATTAAGATGTAGTAAAAGTAGAGGAGCTATGTTATGATACAACCTGCAGTACAGCGGCACTCAGTCACATAACCGTCAGACAAAAAAAAATCAGTATTATTAAATACTGTCATAATAGAATGTCCTCCTTGGCAAACACATGTTCAGTAGTTGCATGAAAGATTATTTGTTGCTAATAGGTTAGCATTCATTTTACAGATTCACTCGCGACAGTGCGAAATAATACGATAATGGTATAAAACCGTAGAAAACCCTTGAAACACAAATAAGGACATATAGTTTTGAACCATCAAAACTGAGTTTTTTATTCTGAAAATAAACCGGATGTTTTAATGCTGTTTCGGTGTCTGACTTCCTGTCCCGCTCGATCTCTTCTGTGGTAAATTGATGCGCCATGCTCTGGGAAAATTGCATATCTGCTGTGGAGGGCTTCGGATTGCAGGAGCTGGGATGGAGCTGAGATGTAGCGCAGCGGATCCAGTGGAAGCACACATTTTACTAAAGTAAAGACCTATCAGCTCTGCTACCATAACGGAGCGGAGCCATACCGAACACGCATCTGGTGGAATTTAGGCTTTACACAGGTCATTGAATTGATGAACGATTTTTCTAATTTTAGTATCTTCAAAACCCAGGACTAGACTGTTAGCTTCAACATTCAGGCTAGCACCACTGCAACCCGTAATATTGAATCATGAATTAGAGTATTTAAATTTGTACATACTACAGTTTATTTATATTTTTTGTCATGAATGCTCCCGAATTTGTTTTAAGTAAGAGATTTCAGCCAAATACACAGACCACAGGGTAAGGCCGATGTCTGTTTTATACCACAAATGTTCCCCAGGATTATGTCCACTGTGTACACAGCATAAAGTGAAAGCACCACCCACCACCTCAGGATAAAGCCATCACCGTGAGCTACAGTGATTAAAGACTGTGTCTCGACCTTGTATCCTTGACTGAGATAAACCCTCCGAAATTCCTAAAACAAACAAGCCTCGGCTCTGTTAATTTAGCCTTCCAGCAGAAGCACTGAGGCTTTTGGAGCAGTCGCCGATGATTCCCCTTGTGTATGGGCCAATGTTAAGCCTCGGGAACAGGTAACAGTCAATCCATTAACCTTAGCTTTTAGTGGCTGCCTCATGTCACTGCCTCTGAGTCTTGAACACACATACAAATGTGCGCACAGCCACGTGGACGCAAACATCCACACACACCATCTCCTGTCTTGATGATTTTTTTAATAGTTGCCAGGCAAAGACTTGAAAAGGTCAGCAAAGCTCCTCTTGACATTGACTCTGCCATTGTAATAATAAGCTCTTTCCCTTTCCCCCTTTACCATCAACACAAGCCAATCACTGAGCCTGTAGCCAGCTACACACCTCCCATATGATGGCTCACTATCAACACACACATCAATTAAAATATATATGCATAGGGACCCTTATTAGAACAATGTGGTATCACTATTCACACAAAAATGGACATGTATACACCCACCTACTCACACATCATCCCCCCTGCCTAAGTGGGTGTCAGCAGCCATCTTCAGCTAGGTAATATGAAAGACCTTCCAAAGGCAAGGGTCATGTTAAACTGTAACGCAAATGTTATTCCTCAATTATCCTTCTGGGGGAAATGTCAACCACTTCAGGGGAGATTCGGACCAGGCCGAAAGAGAGGGTGTGTGTCTATATGTGTGCACTGCCTGAAGACAAAGAATCAAGCAAGCAGACACCCCTTAACTGCCCGCTCTAGTCCCATCAAATGTTTAATTTGAGACTTTCTGCGAAAAAAAAAATCAATTTGAGTTCTTTACAATTAATATATATAAAAACGTACAATATCTGCCTTCAATCTGCTGAATTAAAGTGAGAATATAATCCCCCCCCCCCCACTGTCGCTAGACATATTTAAACCTAGCAATGAGAACCAGGTCAACATCTCTTCCTCAGTTATTTTCAGCCCCCCCCCCCCCCCCCCCCCCCCCCCCCACCCAGCCATCCCATGAATTCTTGAAGTGGCTGCCCAGTTGGGACCTGGGGAGTTTCTCAAGTAACTTTAATGAAAAACTCTGCTGTGATTGGCAGCTGAATGCCTAAGCTAACAAAGGCTGGCCTCAATGAGGGGTCAGAAGTGAAAAATAGCATTGGCCTTTGCCAGTGGCCTCCCCCCCCCCACTGCCTGGCTCACTGGATATTACAAGTTACCAAATTTATATTTGCAATAACAAATTGACTCCAATTGGTCTAAGTGGGGATCAGGACCTGGCTGGAAATTTGCAGAGCATCTAGGAAATCATTGTGGAAACAAGGGGTCATTGACGGAAGCCTGAGGGGGACACAAGGACGGGGGAGAGGACGAGTACACACACAGATATGTGCTTGTGTCTAAGCACATATTCAGGCTTGTGTAACTAAACAAGCATGGACACACATTTCATCTCCCTCACACACACAAAGATACACATGCAAACAGATCCATCACTTCTGAGTTATTTGATTTTTTATTGGACATTTATGGCTTTTATGGAGATTTGATTGAATGTGGTTTAATATACTTTAAATGATCAATAGATGTGATAACTGTCTATCAATACAATATTTTCCTCACAGTTACACAACTGCAGTTTCAACAACAAAACCTTCAAACTGCCCTGGAAAGGGCTCGAGAATCATGATTGTACGGATGGTGTTGCTCATTACATTCTGTAACTAATAGCCAGATAATAGTAATTATGATCGCCCTACTGGCTGCAGTCAGACTTCTGTCAGGGACTGATTGTTCTCAGCCGTCTCTCTTTTATTCTGTCTTCCCCATCATTCCTCTTATCACTCTCCTCTATTGTAAGCACTGTCGCTTCGTCCCCATGGCTACTGCCGATGGTATCGTGTTATCAATGTAATAAAACTAAAGTGCCGAGCAGGAAATTGAAAGTATATTCGTGCAGGAAATAACAGTGCTCTGTCATAATCTACAGTCGAAAACATGTGTTCATCCACGTATTGTCTCCTTATCAGATGGGAAACGAGACGTCATGGTCAGCCTCCTCTTTTTTTTTTTTCCTTCTTCTGGTTTCCTCCTCTATTGTTTTGCTTTCTTTCTTTCCTGCACATTACAACCAATCATCTCTAACCCCATCTTACATCCATTTTTAAAACACTTTTTATGTCTCCCCTGCAGTCTTAGCTGTAGGAGAGACCATTAAATACCACAGAAAGGTAAGCCAGCTCACTTCCAAAATAATTTTGATAATTTATTTTAAATAGGGACAGTTTACATTCATGAACATAAACATGTAATTATGCAAGATTGTAGCTATAGGCTAATGTCCATCTCATTCTAATATGATTCATGTTTTCTTAATGAGAAAATCTGACCACAGCTTGTTTAACAACCAGTTGCAGCAATACAGCTCCCCTTTAATAAAAAGTGAGACTCCCAAGATTGTTAGATCGATCTTTAGAAGTTACTGAAAACTATTTCTAAACCTCTATGTGGTTGATTTGCATTTTTACTCCTGAGTGTATACTTTGAACACAACACTACAGTACTTTCACAGTTATTCCGTCATACTTCTATGTTTTATCTTGCTCTAATGTAGTTGAGTACAAGACATCTTTCTTTAAAACACCTTAGTCTTAGCCTATGAAAAGCCCTCAATATCTCTACATAAACCCTGCGAGCTGATAGCCAGCTTAGAGTTTACTATGTATCTGCTGACCTGACTAAGAAAGACTCTGATGTTGTCAACTTTCCCTAATTCATAACTAACAGAACTATTCTGTTACAGTGGAACTCCATAATCCACCTCCAACTACATCCTGACTAACTTTTTCTGTGAATTGGAAAAGGTGAAATACTCCTTAAGAGATTCATCTTCCAAAATGTACGAAGCACTTTTGGCTTATACTACTACGTACTTTTGCATGTTTTCTGGGATGGGTGGGTACTAAAAAAGGATTATATTATAGCTATATAGCTAATAGCTATTTCTGTTTTAGAATAAACACAAAAAGGGGAGGGGGGGTGAAATACAGATTTGTATGCAATACTTGACAATCTTTTTAAACTTTTTCCCAAATAACATGTATAATTCAGTCTATCTCTACAGCCTATAATAAAACATGTATTGAACAGTGTATCAATTCAAAATGAAGCTGTATAATGATAAATACCCATAAAATCTCTCTCCTTTCAAAGGCAAGACATACAGTATCTCTCAGTACAGTGAGAGAGAGAGAGAGAGAGAGAGAGGGGGTAGCTAACACAAGGCCGCCCTCTGTCTGCAGAAAACGCCCTCTACTGTACATACGCCATATTTGGATATCTCTCAGAATGTGTGTGTGCTTCTATAATAGCATTCGTAATTCCAGCGAGTGGGTGGGCTGCAATTGGCACGGAAGGGGAACCCGAGTTGATGTGCATATAATCACTAATATGATTTACTAATGAATATAAAGTTAATCAGGGACTGAGAAGCGCCTCCAGAGCAGGCTTAGACACTCCCAATTTGCAACACATTTTAAAAAGTGTTTGCCTAACAGTATGGCTCACAGTATGAGTCTGAAGAATCCATGCCTCCCAAGAACCACGACTGTAAATGCAAAACAACACACAATGAATAAAAAGAAAAAGAAATCACACGAAAAAAAGAGCCATGAAAGGTATAAAAAGAGAGGCAAAATAATGAAAGAAATGTCGCATATTTCCCAAGCTTCTAATCATTTCTCGTCTTTCAGCAGTGACATGCTGGCTCTCTAATTGGCTGACATGGTACGGTTGTAAAATGCTGAAAAAGCCGGGAAACATATAGCAAAAAGTCTCATTTGCATTAAATTAATTAAAGGCCACTCTAAGGGATATATAATTTAAGACTGACTGGAACTATGTACTAGTTTGCTTTCTCTTACATTTTCACTTTGTATTTTTTTTTAATTGCTTACACTTTGTCACTGTCCTTTCCTATTCACACTTAAAGTGTGTGTGTGTGTGTGTGTGTGTGTGTGTGTGTGTGTCGGCCCAAGGCGCAGCACTAACCCCTCTTAGTTCTAATTGATGTAAATGGAAGGAGTGGAGAAGGCTTGAAGAAGGCTGACCTTGTTATATCAGGGGCACCTCACCCCAATTAATCACAAGATCCTCACCCAGATGCTTCAAGCTAATAAACAGCACTCCAAATCAAAAAAAAGTCCCTGCAGTTGTACAGCCACTCCGATGATTGTGCTACCTGCTCGAGATCAAAGCCCACTGTGAATAGAAAGAGGGCAAGTGGCACTTCTAACAATGCGGGGGGGTACGATGAGTTAGTTAACAGCTTATGAGAAGCCCATGGAGCCGACTCTTTTTCCCCCTTTTTTTTCAGCATTTTACTCCAAATTGCATGTCAAATTACCCTTGCAGTGAAATACCCTTAATGAGTCCCTCTTTTCTTGTGTAAATAGTCATTTTCCAAGCATCTCCTACCCTGTAATACTTACTGGGGATTTCAGGGATTATAGAAGCAAAATTATTTCACACATTTTAAAAGGATTATTTTGTAACAATGTGGGACATGTCAGTCTCCTCGACAACATACAATGGCCTCTCTGTGATTTTACCATTTGAGAACAGTAGCAAGGAGCAGACAATTGAACGTAGTGAATGGAGCCCACAACATCAGGAAGCATAATGTGTTTGAACCATAATTACATTCTATATGGCATGTCCTGTTGTGACATTTAAAGGATGGCAACACAAATCCCTCTGCTTATATGTACAGTATTTCTTTCAGGGTGCAGCTGCTTCCATATAATACATCTCAGAATATTCTAAAGGTTAATTCTGTGATTGCTGAATGCAGCTGGGTCATACAGTATAGTCAAATCCTATATGTTATGTCTCATGTCATTTTTTGTGTCTGATCAATGTCCCTTAAAAAATAGATTTTTCCACTTCAACTAAAATTAAAATGATACTCTACTCTAAAGGTAATTTAAATTAACAAATATATTGTTGTTTTCAAGTGTTTGTAAGTGAACAGGAACTGATTGAACCATCTACAGGATAGGTGGCTCTTCCAGCTGTATCCCTTACTGTAGAGTGCAGTACAGTGTGTGCACTATTAACAATAAGTAGTGTATTCCTAGCTAACGTTTGAGGCAACTGCGAAAGAAGGAGAGGCAGAGACCGGTCAGGAATTAGGAACATAGGTAAGGTTAGAGAGGGAACATGGGATTGTAGGTAACATGAAAACAGATGGGAGGTGAAAGAGAGTGAACATCCTGGCCAGCATCCCAGTATACACCAGCTGTTGCTGTAACTTCACCCTGCACAACACACCTCCCCTCTTCCTCTACTACCTCTGTTTCTCAAACTCTTTAGGCCCCGACAAGTGAAAGTTGGTGACAAGCTCATCCTTTAAGGTGTTTGATGATATCACATTACAAAGACAGGAGTTCTTTAGTTCTTTTTTTTTTTATTTAGTTTTTTTTAAAACAAATAATCTGGTGTCCCTTGTTTCAACTTTTTATTAGTGCAGAATTACAGTAAATTTGGCATTTTTTTTATAACCTTGATTTCACGTGTTGAAACCAAATAGCATTAAGGAGGCTTCTTTAAAAAAGTAAAAAATTAAAAAACAATTGTATTGAAGTGATCATGTCTGGATATAGAACTGCACCTTTAACAACCCTTCTTAACACACACACACACACACACACACACACACACACACATTTTGCTTTACTAAAAAACAACTTGTTTTTGACACACAAATAATAAAATGTGTTTCTGTGTATCTGACTTGACTACTGCTAGGATTCTTTGATATTGCCTTTACTGATATCCATCATTCTGTATGTTCTATACTTATACCAAAAACATTCTTGTATTTTTTTAACATGGATCATTTCTTCACTGTTTTCTTTATGAATACATTTATTTTGATTAGTTATATGTCTAACTTATGCAATGACTTATTTTTTCTCCAGAACATTTTCAACAAAACCTGTAAAATAAGAAACAAAACAAAAAGAGGACTATAATTTCCCTGAGCTCAAAACTACATATCATTGTTCTCCCACATGTCATGTGTAGAAAACATTTCTATTGGGTGTCCTCAGGTTACCTCCTAAAAACTCTTCAATAAGAGAGACCCACTGCTAAACATATCTGCTTATTAATTTACAACACAACCTTTTCATTCTTTCTTTACCCTCAACAAGAAAAAAATGTACCCTGCAATGGTCAATTACCTTCTATGTTTCCTGTATACAATGAAACAGCAAACAGACAAGGAGGAGCATATGAAAAGCAAGTAGCTTAACATAAGGAAACCAAAGAAGTGTTTGCAAAATTCATGAGCTGCAATAAATGAAGTGGATCACCACCAATTGCTTGGTGCACATGTGTGTATGTGTGTGTTAACAGGTGGAGGTGGATACAAAAGGTTTGCGTCTGGAACATAAAGTGACGTGTGTGGAGCGCCCCCTCTTTCTCTCTCTCTCTCCCTCTCTACTGTGTGTCACATCAAAGTCTGCGGCCTGTTGGCTTGACTTACACCCCATCCAATTAGTCAGCAGTATCTCAGCGACCCTGAAGAATAGCCGGCTCTTTTCAAGGCTCCACTGTCACATGATCCAAGGTAACAGAAAACCCAAGACTGCTGACACACACACACACACACACACACACACACACACACACACACACACACACACACACACACACACACACAACCACGCATAAACACCTGATACCTAACGATAAACTGAGGCAAGGAAAGGGAGTGAGCACAGACGTCAACAGCATTAGCAACACACAAAAAAAAAAAAACACGAGAGGGCGGAGGAAGGAGCCAGGTACAAAATAGATGGCTCATAACACAGCGGGCATTGTAACAAAATGAATTTGTCAACCTATTGTGTGTTACAAAAGAGCTAATTGAAGCCCAGGCCTTCCGCCCCTTGCCTGTTGCTCTTTTTTGGCATGTTAAGTATGCTGTTAGATATACTGATTCTCCCTTCGACTGAATTATTTAGGTGGGCAAGAAGTCGCAACTGAACAAGTAGGAACAAAAGAGTAAGAGGAAGGTCTGTGTACACTGCACAGGTGTGTGTGTGTGTGTGTGTCTGCAGAGGGAGATGTTACATGTTTAACTTGTTTTTTTGATGCAGTCTGTAACAGTGCTTGCCAAGCTGTAGTGGGACTAAATTAAATATTTACTGTGGCATCATATCACAGCAGAAGATACAGTAAAAAAAAAATGTTGATCTAAATTCCACATTGCAAACCATCAAATTCAAACTATTCTTCATTTTAACAGCCTTGCAAGCTCTCTCTCTCCAGCCACCATGACGCAGCGTTATCAAGCTCGCAAGGACATCTCGGCTCCCTGCAACTCCATGTCTGGAATCCAATTACTAGGCAGCAATTTATGCTGTGTGAGGATGCATTACTATTTCAATATTGAGATGTCAAATTACACACAGGGCCTCTAATGCACTCTGGCAATCATAGCCCACTGCTCAGACTGCCGGCATCAGAACTGTCAGTGGACCATGTCACAGGGGAAGGGGAATCTGATTCGCTCATATCCTCCTCTCTCTCTCTCTCTCTTTCGCTTTTTTTTTGACCATGACTTCCTTCAGTCATTCAGTGCCATCTCCCTCTCCTCTCCTCTTCTTTCCATCTCTCTGGTTGTTCCTCAGAGGGGTTTCATTGCCCACAGCTCCATGGCAGGGCGATTGATGAGGAAGCCTCAATTCTCTGACAGTTGACATTTACCAGGAGACTCTCCTTGGCATGCCCGCGTTGTTGGCTTCAGCACTAACAAACATACAGGCAGACAGCTAAACATGCCTCCAAACAGGAAGAAAAAAAGATTTCCCTTAATGATTGTATTAAAGTCCTTCATACTTCATGAAAGAATATCATTCAAATACATAACATGTGTGTGAGATGGCGCTATAAAATACTAATTGATTGATAAAGTTGTCTTTGCTTTTTTTTACCACAAAACAAATTTCACCAAGGAAATCATGTTTTTTTAACTTTTTAACTTTTTTTTTTACTTTTAATTTTATTTTCAGTAAAGATCATACAAAAAAAAAATCGGAATGATTATATGAAAGCATCAGGAGAATATGTATAATTGTATACTTGAGTCATGTATTTGAGTAAAGCTGTTGAAATATGTTTGCAATGTCCACACAGCTTACTTTTTACACATATTTGTTTACAGTTCATATTTTCATTAATGTTTAAATATTTCCAGCACTGTCTACAAAATTATAAAGAAAAAAGCTGTAATCTGTTGTGATTGTAATAATAGAAGCTGAATAAGTGTTTGGAACTGTAAAAATTGATTTAAAGTAATGAGTTGGTCTCCATCTCGCTCTTCAACCACAACATATCACACACCACGTTACAGTGCTTTCACCAGACACTACTTTCCTTTAGTCATCCTGGAAGAGTTCTAACATGTCAAAGGGATTTTCCCGTTTGTCTCCTGTATCCTGCTACTTCCTGTTGAATTCTTCTTCTCTGCCTGTGTGGCGCTGAAGGTCTCAGCAGTGGCCCTCCAGTACAAAAGCTGTCGTGAGGGCGGGTTTACTCAAGAAGTCTCATCCTGTGAACACACAACAGAGATGCCTTCTGACATCTTGTGAACTTGTCTCCATCCCGGGTTGTATACCTTTAAGAGGCGGGAGAGAGAGTGCAGCATGCAGCACTGAGGCCATCAGGGCCCTCCATACTTGCCAGGCTCTGAATTTTTAATGCGCAAGGCCCCCACAAATGCATGGGCAGCATGATGTTGTCACCCCGGCATATTTTATCACTGATCAAACATTAGTCGGCAGCTGTTGTAAACTTGTAGCTGTCTCGGTGGCAGCAGCGGTGACAGGCTCTGACACACGCTGCAGAGAGACGGAGGCCCAGCTGGCTGCTTTACTTACTTACACTCCTGCTTTGTGTGAAAATAAATAAATAAAGGAGTTTTTTTTTTTTTTTTTTTACTTCACCTCAAGCGGTGGTCTTGCTCTCTTTTTCTCTCATCCTCTCATTTGTCCCTTACTTCTGCTTCTCTCCCACTCTGTTGCATGTATTTTTTTCCCGTCACCTTCACTCACTTCCTCGCTCCTTCCCTCTGTTCGCTCTTTCCCTGTCGTGTCTTATGATTTCCCCAACTGCATGTTTTGTGCCCTCGCAGTGTTAGCTGAGACACACATTGTGCATCTTACAGTGGCTACCTAAGGGTAGAAAAAAAAAGAGAGAAGTACGAGGAGCAAACATTGTACCTCCAGAGTGTTGAGCTCAAAACCAGAAAAAGGCGTGAGGGAGAAGTTCTGACAGCGTGAAGGGAGGAGGTGGGAACAAACTGTGACACTACAAATACCGTGTGGGTTTCATGGCCACTGCTCGCTCTCAGAGTTCCAAATGTCACTTTGAAGGCGTGTGCGAATGAGATGGCTACCAACTAATATCAAATATATTATGTATTATATTAAAAAAGACAAGTTAGTTATTTTAATTTCCAAGTGTCTTCAAATCTTTTCAGATTGTTCTTAACCTTTAAACTAATTAAAAATCATATTATATGATAAATACAGTTGCTCAGCTATTAGCATAACTACTGTATATGTGAAAAGCCAGGAATAATTAGATTTCATATTTCAACCATTTATTTAGAAAAAAGGTGACATTAGTTTGCAAAGATGAATGCTGATGAATTATGTGGGTTAGTGTTGTCTTCCATGTGGACACATTGTCAGAAACATGTTTGTGCAGCATAAAACATCATCCCAAGCAAATAGATCAATATTTCATTGCTTCATTTATTATGTAAATTCCTCAACTGAATATTTCAGTAATTGGTTAGGACATGAGACCCCCCCCCCACCCCTCCCCAGCTCCATGTGTCTCTTTTGCACAAAGGCAGCGGTCGGACTGCTCACTGGTGGGAATTACCTTTTGGCTGGCACTAAATAATTTTTATTTCTAATTTATTTCATGACAACGGGCACACGCTAGGGGAGAGTCCCGTCAGCCAGCCAAGTGCCTTGTTGGCAATGATTGATTACCCAATATCTAATTAGCTGAGATCCAATCACTTATTATGCAGCGTGTGGGACAAACAAACTTGAGTCAACTGTCAGCCGATTGATTGATGACACTCCCAATCCTGCTTTTGTTTGCTCAAATGTCCCAATGCTTGTTACAACCACCAAAGCTCGCTCGGACAATGCAGGCTGTCACTCTGACGGGGAGTCGCAGGCCCCATGTCTTTTTCACCAACGGAAACACTCATTTTAAATGTGTGTTTGCAAGTGCATGCATTTGTGTGTGTGCACTGAGAACGTGTGTGTGATATTTCTGTGCATGTGTGTGTGTGTGTGTGTGTGTGTGTGTGTGTGTGTGTGTGTGTAAATATATTGTTGGAGACAGAGTGGGATTTGTCAGGTTGCTGGCCCTATTAAAGGCAGGTCTGCTCTCTTCACCCCGAGGGCAAGTTGTTTTTTAACAAAGGGTGAAATGAGGCCATATCATGATTAAAAACAAAACAATGATGATTGAAATGGGGAAGACTATGTCAATCACAGCATCTTCCCACTTTACACATAAAATAGTCTGATTTTCTTCAGTATTTTCAATTCCTTATTTTTAGTTCATGTAATCTTAATTCATTGAGATATAAAAAGAATTACTGCAGAACAGAAACTAGTTTTCTTCAGTTTTCATAACTAGGTTACTTGGCATAAACTTAACTGTTATTCAAACCAAATATAAAAACATAATCTTTCAATCACAGCAAATAATAAACATTCTCATACTCTACTTTCTTGGTAAAACACCCCATGCAATATATCAGTCTATGGGAACTACATTGGGACATGTAATTGTGGCTTTGATTTCAAACTGGCTACACTGCAGCTGTATATTGTTGTACTGAATCAAATATAGCCAGTGTTGAGTTAACTTTCAATAATTGGTATTTTGATGTTGTGGTTGTAATTTGGAATCTTGAACTGTACGGCAACAAGTGTCATCAGTATAAAGCAAATAAAGCAAAAGAAAGAATCTAGGCAGTTTAGCGCTTTATTGATTGAGCCCATCCAATCTACATTTTTACCAAGCAACCCTGAAGCTCAAGCACTTCACACAATGAATGCACTTCTGTTTATTCTGCAGGGTGGGGAAAAAAGGGTTCAGTAAATGATGCCCCCATTTATACACTGATTTTGGTAGCCAAACAAACTAACCAATGAGAGTGACACCAGTTACCAGTCATTTAGATAACGCCTCCAATATCTTGGCTTCAGAGGAAAACAGATCCTGGAGCTTGGGTTATTTGGTGGCACATATTCAGAGGTTAACAGAAGAAGCTAACATACGCGCATCACAAAACAAGCTAACTCTAATAGTTCAGTGTAGTCTGCAAACACAAGCTTGCAACTTGTAATCATCTTACCTTATAGCTGCCGATTGTTTTATCTTTCTTTGTCATTGTTGGTGTGGGGAGCTAGGCGAGGTTAAAAAGTCAAACTTCTAGATAAATTTGAACAGATGAGAAGCTAGGTAACAGAGTGAAATTTGAAAAGTCAATACTACTCTTTAAAAAAAATGTTTTAGTAAATGTTTGTCTCTACAAAACCAGAGTGTGTATGTTAGATAGATAGTTTCCTTAAAATGTATGTAATAGCTTCAGTTAGATAGCCACGTTTGCCATGATGATGTAGCTTAGCTTGCTACATTTCTCTGAGGGGCAAATTTAGTGTAGTGTAGCTTCATTTAATGTAGACTTACTAATACCTTAGTTTATTAACAGTTTATCCAACACTGTTGTTTACATTTGCGTTAACATCATATTCAACCCACAACATGTCTTTGTACTATATGCTGTGATATGATATTGTACGTCTACACTTATCTTAAACTGCAGTGGTGGAAGAAATGCTATACTCCCCAGCCCTCCCCTTTCGCTGTCTTTTTTAGTGACATCTAAGATTGAAACTCAACTATCTGGTTGTTGGACAGTCATGTCTTTTTTGGTTCTTTGTTGTGTCTACACACAGTTTAATACATTTGTGTTTGATCCAACGTTCTTCTTCCTTTGAACAGCAAACAGCGGAGCGAAGTGACAATTTGACATCATTAAAAATGCATATACTCAGGGGCCTTCAAGGCTTCCATTAGTAAATAGGGTCGAAAACTCACTCAAACAAACACACACACACACACACACACACACACACACACAAAGAGGGTTTTGGTTTGAGTGTGTATGTTGGGGGGGGGGGGGGGGTTATCCAGAGCTGACATGTTCAAGGTTCAAGGATGAGGGCCTCTGAGAGCCAGCTGTAATTTATTGTGGGATATTCAGCATCTGATCTCAGTGACAGTAGCCTCTGGCTTCGTTCATAAGAACTAAAATGTCTCTCTTCTAACCCCAGGTGTGTGTATGTGTGCATTCATGAACGAAAGTGTGTGAGTGTATAAAGGTCGAACAGAGAGACGGCGAGGGTTGAATTCTCTGACATACATCAAACAACTGAAGACAGATGCCTGGACAGTATTAATCAAAACTTTCCCATTTCCTAAAGAATTAATCATTAAATAATTAATTTGGCTGCTACAGGCTACAGTTAAAGGGGGCTTGTGCCTTCCCGCTGGTAAGAATTAGTCCTTGTCGAGAGGCTAGATTGATATATTTATTATTTATCAGATTAATCATGGCAAGAGACATTAGGATCCACTGTCGAGATCATACCAGTTATAGTGTAGGAGGGGGGCGAGCGAGGGAAGGCAGGACAAAATGAGAGAAAGAGACAGGGGCAGGTGGCAGCTGTGTGTGGTGATTACAGTGCAAGGTGGTCAAGGGTACACTGGAGGGACTGGACACACACACACACACACATACACACGCATGTGCATGTCAATCTAAAGAGTGTGTGGCAGGAAGGATGTGTGTGTAGCCCCGAGCACTTCTTGTTTCCAAAGCCAGTGCAGCAGAGTGGAGGATGAGGGGCGAAAGGCAAAGATGTCATTGATCCAACGGCCCCTCGTAGGTCAGGGCAGGTCCTCGGGTCATATCTGTTCACGATAAATGTCTGGAGAATACCCCCGGGGGGTGTGGCAACTGACCAGCTCATATCAAAACAGTATCTGTCTCCACCACTATCTCATCACAGCCGCTCCGTAACAGTAGCAGGATGATTTGTCTCTTCTTTTATTTCAGTGTCAGTACTTCCTGTAAAAACAAACTGTTTGAATAGTGTCCTGGTCCATTAGTGTAGCTGATCTTTTATAGAAATTATTTCTTTAATTTAAGATGTTTGCCTATTTTTGTTTTATACAAAAAAAGAACCACTGAGCCCTCACAGTTTCATTTAAAAATGTAAAACGGACACAATAACACACATAAAGACACATGAATAATGTCCAATATTCCCACAGCAACCAGAGCTATCCTAGCATACATTAGAGGGGCAGCAAACTTACATTAAACAATGAACACTGTAAAAGATTTCTACATCGGAAACACAAGCTCTATTAACTTAGCGCTCATCATTTAAAGCTATACAACAGTTTTTCTATACACATTATTTCAGCAAAATGTCAAAGTACAGGAAACTGAAGTTACTGGTCAGCAATTCTATTATTTGTTTTGATGTCACATTTTGATTAGAGATATACCTCCTGTGTGATTACTACATCGGCTGCAATGCAAGTTTCCCCTTGAAGAGACACTTTTTGAAAACTGCCATTCTTTACTTATTTGAGACAAAACACTTCCCTCTCAATTGTAGCTCATGACGTTCTCTGACAGCCTCTTACCTAACAGAAAAAGCTTGGCGTAGTTTCTTTCTTTCTTCCAAAGCTCTACAATATTCACACACATTTTTGCAGCTTATTATCTTGACATAATAATTAGTGCCCAGTGGTTTCAGAAAAAAGCATGGCAAAAATGTTTGATGCTGCTACCCTACCTCCCTACTTTGCTGCGATTGGCTTGTTCTACTATGACTGAAACCCTTATTTATAAAATGAACAAATTGATTTTAGATTTATTAAGAATAATGATGAAATGTTATAGACATTACTCATCAACGCAAATAACATGTGCTAAGGTTTTATATTTTTAAAAGTGTGCTGTTATAGAGAAGCCCCTTACTAAACAACCATTGGAGTAAATGATATCCTTACAGCTAAAGTCCTCCTCTGTCAGGGTTGTGTTGGTATGTTGTTTTGAATGGATCATATATAGAGGTGGCAGATGGGCCGTTTTATGACATTTGTAGAGGGCAGCTCCTGCAGTCCACATATCGACGTGTCCTTTGGTGAATCACTGAACCCAACATTTCTTTAGAAGATATAGCCATGCAATCAGTACTGATGAACAGTTGGGCACTTTATGTATCAGGCTGTTCAATCAGTGTGTGATACCGTGTTTGTGACATGCAGTGTAAAAGTGCTTTGAGTGGTCAGAAGACTAGAAAAGAGTTGATTTACCATTTATATTGCCCATTTTGGCATTACCTACAGCCAATTTTTGAGAACAAAAATGTGGTACAGTAGGTTTTTAAATCAGCTGCTGCTCTATATGGTTTTCCCAAGGCCTGCATGAACAATGATAATGTCACCTTATGTATTTTTATGTATATCTATATGGATTCCCTCACAGCCATTTATTAATTCTACTTTTCACTGAACACTGTTTATTTAGCAATAACAAAGCCAAGCAGCATATAACTCGTATTATCTTCCATGTTGCTTGGCTACATTTAACCAAACTCTGCACTAATCAAGCTAAAAGCCATGATTTTGTTGAAAGACTATTGTGCCCCTGGTGTCAAACAACCCTCCCACAGGAGATGTATTTGACTGTTCAGCACAGAAAGCAGCTGTACTTGCCACAACGTGTTAACTGAAGCGTAGATGTTAGAATTAATATTCTACCCCGATCACCTTTTCGTCTCCTCTTCTTTCTTTACATATCTCATAAATGGATCTGGCCTGAAAATTTCGAGGGGGTAATTGTTCATCACAACACACATACTGAGACGAGAAGTCAGAGGGCGCTCCCCATACTCTGCTTTCCTCGTATTCTCTGGTACAATCACAGACGGGTTCATGTTGCTGTGAAAAACTCATTTGTGTTCAAAAAACAAAACACATCCTCAACTAATGGGCTAAATCACTCGCTTATCACCAGACGTGCAAAGCAAGACCTCATCAAGAGGGGCTGCTAACCCAGCCTCCTCTTTTATTGGTAAGGAGGGCACTTGAGAGGGGGGAATAAAAGGTAGGGATTCAAAAAAGATCCCCCTTTTGTGAGGAGGAAGAATCCATTTTGCGAGATGATTTAGCTTCAAATCTGCAGGGACTAACCCTTGACATGAAGTCATATTGTGTTGGAGTTTTAGCCCTAAATTCATACATCAATTATTTACTGTCAACGCCGATTGTATAAGTGTAGGAAATTACAAGGGATGGGTATTTTCTCTCAGGCAGAAAGAATGTGATACAGCGGATACACCCCAACCTAATGTGCTGGACCCCGTGTCCATGCAGGGTCCGAGGGAAGAATTATTTATGCATTAGAAAACAGTGTGCTAGGGCAAAAGAAAAAAAAAGGCAGACACATTATTTTAAACCTTTCATAACATGCATCAATATTTCAGCAGAAATAAATAAAGGATGGAGGGGCTTGTTTGGAGGACAGCTGTAGCTCGCTCCGCTTGGCTAGCTTGGAGCAGGGGCTCTTGGGATGCCACGCATACCAGCCCCCAGTAAAACCCCTCCATCTCTTTTTAATCATCCACTTAGAACAGGGCGACCGGAGGAGCTGTCAAGGTGAGCTCCTTCGACGGGAGAGGATGGATATATTGTGAGATGGAGGTAAAAGAGGAGGGTGGAGTCATTTTGGTGTTGTGTGGGAGACATGTTGCTTTGTTCAGCCATGACTGCTGCTTCACATAGAACTCATAGAAGTCCTTTTATATGAATATGTACATACAGCTAGCTAACAACAACAAAAAACATTTATTTCTAAATATATGACAATTGGAGCTTTTTACACCAAATATGGGTCAAAAACATTACAAACCCAAACCCAGACCCCCCCCCCCCCCCCCACACACACACACACACACACACACACACACACACACACACAAATCGTATCTCACACTGTTTCCCGCTCTAAGCACATTCAGGTGGGAATGCTAAATTTGCTGATCCATTTCTAGTTAAATCATTACGAAACCAGCAAAAAAATATACAATACAATGAGTATACTATATATGGTTCTGCTAACTGGCAACAAACGTATCTTCAATACAAAGCTTGGACTTAACTTAACATGTCTTGTAACACTGAAAGGATTTAAAAATGTGAGTACAATTTCAAAAGGCTGTTTGGGTCACTCTGTGATCTGGCGTTTCCACAACAGGAAGGTCACTGAAAAGTTCATTGACATTGCTGATGGGGAAACAGTGTTAATGAAACTGAATTACAAAGTGAGAGAGACCGAGCCCTCTAAATGACATTTGCAGTCCTCAAGAATCAGTCCAGAACAAGAGCTGCTGGCTGTGATTGCACAAATACCTCTTCATCCAATTACATTCTGTCTAAATTACTTTAACGCCCGGTGCATGTTCCACAACTCACCTCCTGACAGTTTTAAAGGCTTCACCAACTCACTGTTACCTGTTTTTTGTTTATCAAGTTTGTAATTACCACAGCGAGGTGTTGCTAACTCATTACATATGAGTCTAAACAAATTCTTGTAGAGTAAAGGAAAACATCGGTAAGTTAATAGTCAAATTGATTACAATGCCATGTCTACCATTTCTCGTTGCAACACAATCATTCTGTCCTTTGATTTGTTCCCCCTGCATTTGGAAAAATCAATTCTCCCAGGACTGAGAGGGAGAGAGAAAGAGAGAGGCCCAGAGAGAGGAAGAGAGCTCTTCTGTTGCAGGACAAAGTGTAATGTGTTCTATTACATTCCCAATTGAGCCAGCAGGATGCTAAATTAAAGCTCATTTAAATGCTCCACTGCAGAGTGAATTCAAACCCAGGGCTCCACGCCTGTTAGCCTGCCAAGACATGTGTGTTAGTGTGCTAGTATGTGCACATCCAACTGTGTCTCCTCCTGCCCTCCCTCATGCATGTGCTTACAACGTTGAGCCATAGGGTTGAGGAAGACTGTTTTTTTGTATGCCGACATCTGTTAAAGGTCAACTCTCTGCAAGGAAACATAGTGAGAAAGGACAGCAAACACCAACCGGATTCTGTCCTGTTTGTTTGACAGCGCAGTGCATGGGTTAGCTTCCGCAGGAAGAATAGTTTTTGCCAAGAGAGATGCATTTACACCATCGATTAGGCCCAATACCGCTGTAAATATCAAGTAACAACACAAGGGAGAGGGTTTGACATTGGTCCTACGATTTCATTGCATCTGTTACCTCTGTGGGGTAAAAGTAGCTGTCTGTTTTCCAGATACTTTACTATTCATCCGAATGATGTTACAGCATGAATAGAATGATACAAGATGAGCAGAAAATAATATGTCCTTGACTTGAAATCATAAAATAGCTCATATTTATTCAATGTTTTTACAGTATAAGTAAAGTTTATGTTGCTTAACATTATAAGGAAGGGCACATGGTCCCATGTAATATCAAATACAGTCTGAACAGTTCTAAATCAACTTCTTTGTTCTTTGTCGAGGTGAAGTATTTAAGGGTTGAAACCCGTAAAACCCTCCTCTATACATGGGGTATTAACATGTATTTGGCTCAAGCTGACGCCCCATTAATCTATACTAACACAGGGGTATTTAGTGTGACTGTGGTCCCTTCATCTTACTACCAAGACAGGTTTTTTTTCACAGACTGAAATGGGAGGCCTCCACTGCAGTTTGTCTGAGCAGCCTCTTCTTTTTAAAATCTCTCACGACTCTCTACTTCACGCCAATTGGATCACTGCTGCTTATCACAGGACGAGAGGCAAGTCTACTCTGAATATAAAACATTTGTACTGCTGCCCCTCTAGAGATTCTGTAAAGGCACCAAATCTCATTTCAAAATAACAAATGTTATCAGGGACATTCTTCTGTGTCTTCTTTCTCTAGGGGTGCCACGATACACAGAATATATGTAGAGACAGGAGGTGCTCCAAGGGAAATACGACAAGACCAAGATTCTTACACTGAATGCGTGTATGTTTATTTTTTGACAAGTTAACACGTGTCGACTGATGGCCACTGGAGAATCTTGGATTTGCTGACGATTGTAGTAAAACAAGAAGTGATGTAATTGACTCTGATATGCATCACAGAGTATAATTTTAAGGGAAACTTCACAGAAAAAGGTAACTTAGGTTAACTTAGGTTTAAGAGAGTACTTTTTTCTAACTGTACTGTTAATTCAATTAAGTAATGTACTAATTTTGCCTGATATGGTATGAAACTTAAACTAGTATGAAGCTATGTTAAAGTGGGTAAACTGTCCTCGTAGCTGCTGCTCCAGCTGTGCTCAGTGCACATCATGCTCAGAAGAGTCCTTGAGAAGTTTCCAGTAGCTTTGTGGACTGGGAGGATTGTTGTCCTGAGAGGGGAGGTAAGTTATTCAATTTTACTTCCTTTTTATATCCAGCTGTGAATTTTGGCAGGGCATTTTTTCTCTAGGCTTAAATAATGTTAACGCTAATGTTAGCTAGCAGTAGCCGATGTGTCTAATAAACTGGGCATGCTTTTCACTTGAGATGAACAAATTAATTGCTTACATTTATACTGTATATGCTTCGATTGGGAATGGAAAAGCCATTGGTTTCGTATAAGTCAGGCATTGACCATTTGTGTAAGTTATACTCTTCAATTAATGCATTTAAACACACAGTATGTAAATTCTGCCACCAGGGGGCTCTCAGTCTAAACAATAACAAAGGATGACGTGACGGCTTGTTGGGGATCATGCTGGTGATTCTCTGTGCTACTCCACCTCCCAACCCCGATGAAAAAAAAACTTGTGTTGATAGTAGGCAAGACGAACGGGCGAAGCAGACTTGAGGAAGAGAATATGATTACAGACAACTAAAAAATAAACGATTTCTCTCGCTTTAAAAACTGTTGGAAATATTTGAGCTAATGTATGATTGGCTATATATATATATATATATATATATATATATATATATATATAATAAGGTTTAGTCAATTTCTAATTAATTCAGATATTTTGGTGTGAAGATTCTACATATTAAATATACCTTTAAGAGTGATACTGATTGTTTGATGAAAGACAGCAGCTAGTCTCCAGTTATTTTTTACTTTTTCCTGTTGGAATTTTTTGATTTAGTTTTCTAATGGAAATATTTAATATTTTGAGATCTTCGGTCCTACAAGTCAACATAGAGGTAACAAAGGAGTAACAGGATAAAAAGAGTTTCAAGTGTAGCTTTTTAGTTTATTTAATCCAATAAAGAAAATATTCAAATCTTCTGGAAAGACTAAAAGTAGCTATCCACGTGAATTCAAAATTTCAATTTCCTTTATATTTCCTAAACTTTGCTGCTCTAGTTGTATCCGTAGTTCCTGGCACTGCTTCACAGCTCTCTCAGGCGGCTCTGAAGAGAGCACAGGGATGATTTCTTCCCTCCTGGACACCTGAGGAGAAGTAAAGGTGCCAGATTTGGTCTTTCAGATCTTTACACCCTCCTCCAGCGCTGCTCTCCTCCTCACAATAAACTGTCGCTTTTTTATGCGTTCTTAGTTCACCCACTTATAATCTGGATGAGATAGCCTCCCTCTCCATATAGCTGTAAGCGGCATAACTCTTCTGTGCCTTGCTTTATCTCCATGTTCCTACAAGGCGGCCTGAATGGGGGAACCATTATCTCCGGGCTCACAAAGGAGCCAGACTTCCACATTCAAGATGTTCTATACGTGATATATTGATCAATTCGCAGAGACTAATGGCATTGTAATGAATAGAGAAGGGGCCGAGTTAATGTCTCCGGGGTTCATGCAAACCGCAAGCTGCAAATGAAGCACTCAGTGACACAAAAGGTCTGGTCCGGTGAATTATAATTAGACCCCGGCCTCAATAAAAGTCAAGGGGTTGTTGCTCAGGCCTCTGCTTAATTTACTGCTGACACTGATGACAGCAAGAAGAAAGGCTTCATGGTTAGTTCAGGGTACAATGTTCAGGTAATTAAGAGCATTGATATAACAAGACCAAAGTTTGAGAGCAGAATTATGCTTTTATGTGGAACAGTTAGCTGATCATTTAGGATTACTCGTTTAAAAGTGTTCAGTAGGTTGTTAATCAATGTTGATTAATGTTTAGTAAAGTCTTATGGTTATACATAACCATGAAACGAACACATTTCAGAGCCAATTTCCGTTTGTTCGAAGTTCCTGAGGCTTAAGGGAAGAACACAGAGGAGCTTTTAAGAGTGGAGACACAAGGCAAAGGAGGAGGAAGAAAAGAAGAGGTGCCAGAAACAAGATTAGCCTTCTTAGTGGTGCTGCTTCAAGCAACCAGCTGACTGCTGGAAACTGTATCTTCAACACATGTTCGCACAAATGAACGTTTTCACAAATAAAACTTGTTAAAAACATTTTTTGTTTATTAACTCCATCACCAAGACAGAAGAATTAAACTCACAAACAAATCAGGTGATTTTTGACAATGTCATTTATTGTTTCAAGATTTTTTAATGTAGTTTATGAGCAGGGAAAAGAAAGCATCCATAAAACATACTCAAAAGAAAGAATTTACAAGAATTAAAATCCACAGCATTACACATAATTAATATAAACGACAACAGTAACAGTTAATAAAAATACTACTATGAATATGGCATTCTTAAACATACTTGTGTGAACGTTGAGTAATAAGTTAACACTGTAATGTGCACCATCTGACAAAAATCATCTGATAGTGATGCATTACTTCTATTCCTGCTATTTGTTTTGTGTATAAAGACGTGATCAGTGGATTCAACCATCAGTTATACAATTGAGTGACAATGGCGTCAGATAGAAAACCCATTATTGGACATATTTAACTGCTGTGGCAGCTCTGCGGTCAAGTGCCTTTTTTTCAACTCCAGCCGACACCTTTTAATCTCCCGTCTTCTTTATGAATAATGCTAAGTATATTAGTCACTGACAACAATGCCTCTCCCCTCAATTTATGTTCCAGCAACCTCACAGCACAAGAGACAATTTGTATGTTTCTTTATGCAGGCTCTCAGCTATATGTTTCGACACGGGGGGGGGGGGGGGGGGGGGGGCTTCTGTAGGCATCTGATATGGTTGGATTTAGTAGGCAAGACAATGGGTGCCTCTGGAGTAATGTGCGATTTTCTTTTTTTTCCATTCAGAGGCCCCTGGAGTAATGTTGTGTGATTTTTTTCCCCCCTCTTTCTTGATGGAAACCACTCGAGGCAAAGCCCACCTACAGCTCCGTGTGCGAACACGCCTCTTTTTTTTTCTAATCCGCTGCCATTCATTGGGAGTGAAGACTAACAAAGATGACTTTTGACAGCCCGAGAAATCAAACCTGCAGCTGTCAGAGCTTTTCTTGAAGAAAAAACAGAGAGGAAAAGGAGCAGCCTACACAGTCAGCTCTCTTCACACTTACCCTCTTCACTTAGCCAACACTTACACACACACACACACATAAGCATGCACACACACCAAATAACTCCAAGAAGCCTCGTCCTTCCCTGCCTCTCTTCTTCTGCTGCTCGACAAGAACTCTTGCTGACACTTCCCTCAGTAAGAAAAAAGAGAGGAAAGGAGGGTGGAAGTGTAAAGAGAGAGAGGGATGGAGGGAGAGGGGGGGTTGAGTGAGGACAGAAGTGACATAGATAAAAAGGGGGGAGAAAAAGCAGCTAAAAGGATTAAATAGAGAATTAGCTCACGTTTCAGAGGGTTCACTTTGCTGATCTGGTGAGCATTTCAGTCAGAGAACCTCCACTCTCCCTCCCTCTGCTTCTCCACTCTATTTTTCCCCGTCTCAATAGGTTGGTAGAATTAGCGGGACTCTTGGCAGCCACTCTGGGTGTCACTTCATGGGTTCACTAAGGGCACCGCTGCTCCTTTTCCTCGGGCTCGGGGTCAGGGAGACGATGAAATTTTGGTGCGGTTCAAGCGGAACAATGGCCGCCGTGCAGAAAACGTCTTGCTTGGGGGTGGTGGCTTGTGAAAAACTATGTTGTTCTGGGGCCCCATGCTCCTTGAATAGATTTGTTAAAGCCCCTATGGTTGGTTTATGCTAAGCAGAGCACAAGCATGAGGGAGAGGCCCATGCCAGAACATCACTACTTTGTGAGCACCACGTCCACCCCCACCATGCACCGCACACTTTGATGCCTTCTTTTTTTTTGGGAGATGCCCACTAAATTCCAAATCTCTCTCCCCCTCTCTTCTCTTTCCTCCCTGCTCCCTCCATCCTCCTCCTCCTCCTCCCGCTTCCCCTTTTCTTCTATTTCTGCCATGCAAAGATAATCAGGTTTATGTAAAGTATGTGTGCTCTTTTGACAGTCGGCGATACCTCATTAATTCAATCACACCAAGCACCATTGTTCCCAAAGTGTTTGAAATGCGTACCGGGAAAGGGGGCCTTTTTTAATCCTGTCAATCAATGTTAACATTTTTCGAGCTGTTGCCATGGCTGGGGCCAGAGTTCATGAAAACAGAGAATATGAGCCAACAAAACAAGAATAAAGACTTATTTGAGACTGGTCTTTTTAAAAGGACATCGACCATGCACAAAACACGAGAAGCAAATGTAGACAAGTTTGGACACTATAGCGTGGCTGAGAGGGGGTGAGAGAAAAGAGCATTTGGAAACCAAACAGGCGCTGTAAAACCTTGACCCAGGAGGGCTCTGGGAAAAACCTGATGAATCGCTCTCCGGAAGGACCATGCTTTTTCTCCCCCCTGCGCCTTCTCCAGTAGCACAATGACTAATACATTTCAACACATGACTCCAAGAGTTCAGCACTGTTGTAGCTCCCTGCTGGAATGCTACTACACCATGGAAAAATCATAACTCACGGTCTTATACTCAGGGGATCAATGTTCATAATGCAGCATGCCTTTTGTATGTTTCATGAGAAATCTTAACAATAAACCACAAAATGAACGCATGGACAGTTGTTGTTTTTTAAACATATTATTCCAAGAAAGTATTCTATCAAACTTCTTTCATCCCATTCAAGAATGATCATTTTTACACTCTAAAACCTAAAACAAAAAAAATATTTTACAGAAAGAAGTCACATTTGGCCCATGTAATTATATCAGTAATTTACTGTAATTGTTGATAACTGTGGTTTGGCAGGTATACGCTGCAAAAACAAAGTCACAAAATCCCACATAAGCATTTACACAGCAGGGACATAGTCATGTCTGCCCTCTAGTTGCCACTTAGACAGTGACACTGCAGTATCTCCCACAGAGATCCAGCACAGAGCGTGTTAGCACTGCCCCACCTATGTGCCTCTCAGTCTTCTTATTTAAAATCAAATATATATATTCTTTAGATATTTTTTTTGCTTGAAAGCACTTCACTGCAACTTCACTTTTGATCTCAAATAATTTGCATACATTCTTACTTGCATTTCCATTTATTTTGGGGGTTTTAAATGATGCAAACATTTTTACTTGCTACTTTTGTGGATATATACTTTATGTATTAAACTTTTGGATCGAATGCAGGAAGTTTAAGTCATGAGGTTGCTCGAAAGATTCATACTCTTACTCTCTCATAGATCAGCATTTCTGTATCCTCTTGCAGGGATTCATCATCATCTTGTTTTTCAAGACCTAGACTTATAAAATACACTTGATCATGAAGACATAATGAACATTTTTAAATGTATTTTTTTATATCCAAGGACCTATTTAAAAGTATTTTTTAATTTGGAAGCATTTCATATTTTTTCTACCTAGATGAACAGACAGAAATACTGTACAGTACCACACATACAGTGATCAAATCAAAGTTGAACAGACAACATGTCAGTGCCATCCAAACTGCACAGTTATGTGGCTAATCGGTGAAATAAGACAAAATCATGTAAGGGCGTAACGTTCTAGTGTCAGTAGGATCCAGATCCCTACTTCTGTCCATTTACAACCTAATCTGCGGTGAGAAAGTGAAAAAGTAGAGTGAGAAGGAGGCAGATTAAGCCATTGAAGCGCCGGGGGTGCTTCCTACGCATCACTGCTTCCTTTCAGGCCAATTTAAACACTGTTTGTTTATTAGTGTCTTACGCATGGCATTAGTGGCCTGGCTTATCTCGGCACACACACAGAGGGGCACAATACGGCACTGTTCAAAGCCCAGATATGACTCCGTGTGTGTGTGTGTGTGTGTGTGTGTGTGTGAGTGTGGAAGCTCAGTTGTTCTCGTTGCCGCTCTGACCTTGTTTAAGTAGTGAAAGACCATGTGAGACACGAATTATTGGACACCGATGCTCTTATGCTTTGTGTAAACATGCTCAGCACACCCGGTTGCTACACAGCTTCTGTGGCACTGACAAAAGACTTAAAGGTGCACAGAGGAGATTTGGTTTAAACTAATCTTTCTTCTCTGTTTACCATATATGCATGGACATATCAGCTGCTGCTGCCATTGTTTGAGAAATACCTATGGTTTCAATATCTGATAATGGCTGGTGTAATCCCTTTTCTCTCTTTGACCCCCACTAACCCACTCCTCCTTTTTTTTCTAACTCACTCTCTACTTTGCCACCTGTCTACTTTTCTGCCTTTTACTCCTGTTATGAACTCCACTCGATATGTTTGTCTCTGCTTTCTGTATTTTTACTGACTTCTCTTTCGTGGCTTGTTAACTATATGTTATCTATCTTCACACTCAATGAAGTCATTAGTACAAAAGGAGAATAAAGGAGCAGACATCTACTGTATGCACCAAACACGACAAAGACCATTGATTCATCTGTACAGACTCATATTCATCTGACAGTGGAGACTTGGTCTTTGTGCATTAAACCTTAATTTGATGTCCATTCAAAGCCAAAATATAACATCCATAAGTATTTCAATATCTGATTAATGTACTCTCTGCAAATCCAAAATCTTTGCTCTGTATTATACATTAAAAAAATTGTCTTAACAAGCAAAACTTAAAGTGAGTTCAAGTTATTGATCTGCTTTGTTTTTCATAGTCACAGCCCTGGCTGCAATGTCCTTTTATCTCTTATGCATTCTTAGTCTTGTTAATAATAAAGCATGTTTTTGAAAGTTGGTAAAATACGTAGCTAAACACAACACGCTTTGTGAGGAGTAGAGGACGGCCTCTGAGCTGAGTCATTTTGTCATATCAACAGTCCTTCAAAAGTGTCTTTGCTGGTCAGAAGTTTTTGGTTTTCAGTCAACAACTTGTGTCTTAGACAGCTTCTGGTTTATATGGAGGAACATTTAGCTGCTTCCTTATACTGTAAATATTTTTTGGACATACATTTTAGATCCCTGAAACTAGCAGTTGTAATGGGTTACTTAACACATGAAAGTTTCAAGCCTCTAGAAACTGAAGTACATCTATAGTTTAACAGTATGTGAGTGATATTTACCTAATTAATACCCATCTAAACACTAAGAATCACAGCGTGAGGATAGATAACTTTTTTTAGAATGCCGAGTTCACAATTCACTATAAACAAAGGAAATGGGTAAAAGTCTTTGGAAGAGCCAGATTTACTGACAAACTAAATTGTCAAGGTTGTATGACATTATCTTTTTCTTTTTAACTGCAGTTATTCACAAGAACATGAACATTATTTTTACATTATATACTTAAATGATCATGCCAAAATCAAGAAAACCACAAAACAAAACCTGTAACAACCTATGCACTTTTACAGACGTTTTATTTTGCCCTACATCAGGAATGTAACACAGGCACAATAACACACTGCATACAAGCCTAGTGCATGATATATGTAACAGAAAATACATGACACCAAAATTAAAAATAAACTCCAAACCATACAGCATGTCTTTAATGTTTTAAATCTAATTTCATCTCTTCGAAAAAAAAAAAAAGAAACAAATCATGTAGCATGAATCCATTCTCATGTTCTAAGTGTAATGATATTACTGAAATCTTTCAGGTCAAACTTATCCGTGTCTTTGATGCTATTCATCTTTAGGGCAGAAATATATGGAATACACTGCATGTAACACACATGTCGGAAGCAATCTCTGCTGCAGAATCGGAGACATCTTCATTGTGCGAGTGAAGACAACATCCATCAATGTTGCATGAAAATAATTTGCCAGCTTTATTCAATCTACATACTTCTTCGCCGCCCCCCTCTTTGCTCTACCTCCAAAACTCACTCAGATGAGACGCGGTGAGATTGTTATCTTGCCTCGCCTTTGTATGAAAATCAAATTGGGAATTGCTTTTTTCCTTGATTCACTTCCATGCAAACAAAGAAGTTGTTTTCTTATTTTCATGTAAATGTCTTTTTTATAGGAGGCGACAAGTGTAATCAATCTTCCTCAAGACAAGGTAGGAGGGCCTGCCGAGGGGGGATTATTGGTGCTTAGTAGCCCGGGGATCATAAAACAAGGAAATTGAAAGTGATATTTAATTGACACTGCCATTTCCACTTGCACGGCGAAGCCTCGTCCCCCCATTGCCACGTCTCGCCCGCACGCCAGGCCATCTCGCCTGCCGCAGGTGAAGACAGGGGAGGATGGAACTCAGTGGAGCAAATTTCCTTTCAAACCCGCCTCTAGAGCCCCGTGAGTGACCTGTCAATCTCCGAGCACAGCGCTGTGAAAGAGACAAGGAGGAAAGTTTTGCATTGAGGAAAAGAGGTTTCAAAATGTCACCTCATCAGCATGAGGCATCAAACTCTATTGAAGTGGAACATGATCAACATTGTGTATCTACCTTTAATAACTAAGCTGTTAATCTGCCCAGCCAATAAAAGGTTTACACAAACTCTTACATAGTGAATGCTACGTCTGACATCTCCAAAGTAAAACACAAAGAGAGACATATATCAAGCTTTAAATGACAGAATCCGTATTTCCTCCTTCCATGAAACAGAATTCTAAACTCGTGACTCCTCTTAATCCACTTCCCACTGCGTCTGAAACAGTACACTGTATGTGTCTGTTACTTCCCACCACCAATTTTACCAATTAACATCCCATAAATGAATCAGCCTTCATTCAATAATGGTTCATACAGATTCTGGTGTCACACAGCAATAGAAGAAAGAGACAGAGTGGAGCAGAATGACATAGTGACTCTGAAATGGAAAGTGACACTGTCTAATTGGAGAAACTTAATGAGATCAGGAGGTGTCTCTGTCCAGAGACTTGTAGTGGACTAGGTTCTGTTCTGCCTCTTTGACCCCAGGTTGGCAGCTCATGACCTGACCTTTGGACTTTTTAGAGGTGTCACTTTAGTCCTTGATACACTTGGTCATCAACGAAAGGAGTTTTCATATCAGGTCGAGAGGGCAGTCCGCCTGGAATTTTCTGAAATCCTCCTGAGTTGGTTGTTCACACATGCACCTCACAGTGGGGAGACTATCCCGGTCAGATGGAAGCAACAGAGTCCACTCTATGATGCCATAATGACAATTTTGCTTTTACATCCTGTAGTTCTACTCGTTGAGAATATCAACAAAAGAGCGGAGACGACCAGAGAAGAACTTAATGGTGAACAGAAAACATTCTATAAAGTAGTTTGAACTATGTGCATGGAGATTGTACCGGTCACGTGTGCATAGTCTATGGTTGCACGCCAATCGCAGGAAACAAACGTCACCACCCACTTCAGCTAACAGGCATTGAATTTCCTGAATACTACCTGCTATGTTCTCACATCAGCTCACCCTGACTTCATGCAGAACGTTTGCTCGGGGAAGCTGACAGAAGGTAAAATCAGAGCGACAAGGTCGGAAGTTCACAAATTTGGCTCCTCCTGAATACGTTCAATACTTCAGGACGCTTTCCTGAGTATTGTGCACGTTTGAAAACACTTAAAGTCATCATTCTGGTATAATTATTATTGAGGCAGTACAATACATTAGATTACGTAACAGTTACATTATGTTGCATTACGATAAGATAGAACACAATACAAAACAACACATTGCTATACGATGCATTACGACAGGATACAATGTGATGTGATTTCCCAGCAGAAGAAATTGACGAAAAAAGAACTCACAGAAACACAAAAAGAATTTCAGATTTTGTTCATTACATCTGGTATTGATGAGTTAACATATAGACTACATTGACAAAACTGGTTACTGATATTCTGCTAGACAAGCCATCTGTCCCAAGTTAAGAGCTAGCAGCAAAAAACTGCTTCGTTGGACACTTAAGTTATTTAAATATTTTTCTTTAGGATTTGATTTGAAATAACTGAAGTCATGTGTGTGTTATCGATTGAAAAAACGTTTTCCAATTGGTCCAACAACTTTACTTTTCCAGTGTATTGTTTTCTCCGTCATGATTGTATTTAGCAATTGTCTTATTCAAAGCTAACCAAGATGCCCGAAGATCAATATTAAATAATTATAAACACGTTAATTTATATAAACATGTTAAGTTATATAAATTCTATTATATAATTATTATGAATTACTGGAGGAACAAACAAAGAACATTTATTTTTAGAAATGCTAAAGCTAACTTCGTATGTTCTTTGTCTCGTTGACAAAATGTTCAGTAGGTTTTTAACTTTTTTTACTTGATTTATTGCTGAAATTGTAACATACGGAATTTTTTGGAAGGTAAAATCAATGTTTAGAAAATGCCTTATTTTGGTCCTTAACTTCATTTCAACCAAACATTTTGTATTTATGTTCTGGATCTGTAGGGGAGTTGAACTACAACAAGGTGCTTCTTAAACAGGATCGTTTATTAGCCTTGATTCATTATTGAACACGTATTGCATGTTTGTATTTATACCGTAACGTATTCCTTTGCAGCAGCTATCTGCCCAGCCTGTCAGTCTGACAGGATGTATTTAAAGAGCTTGCTTCTGACCTGCAGAGGCTTTAGGCAGGCTTTAGGGACAGGCAGCAATTGGTGTCAAAGAGAGGCCAAACGGCAATGATTTATAGCCAGGAAGATTTGACTGGTGGAAGCTGCTGCTGCCACAATTACCTTTACTGCTAAACTCACACACTGACTGCATGTTATTCCAATGCCACTGCCCCTTACACACACCAAAACACATACACATATATACACACATTCCTTTCTCTTTTTTACAAGTGCTGTTCTTGTTTGAGTGGTTGGGACTCTGTGTCTCTGGCCCGCCTTGTCCACTTAAAAGGGTATTAATCAATGACTACTTTATAAATCAGGAGGTCCTTACAGGCTCAAAGCGATTATAAGGTCAGGGCTCTGCAGAAGTACTTAACCAATTCCCAAACCCACACAGACTTGATATATTTTGCTTCCTCGCGGCCAAGTGATTCATCATCATTCTCCCACTGAGGCGTAATGGAATAGGCAGAGAGGGAGCACTGAGCGTTCAGGAAAGGTAGAGAAGATGAGAGGAAGGCAATGGGGGAGTAAAGAGGAAAGATGGGTGAATAAGTGCTTCATTTTCTACCCCTCTCTCCAACTTCTATCTCTCTATTTGTCTTTACTCGCTCTCCAGCTCTCTTCTTTCTCTCTGTCTCAGCTCAAGTCCCTGGCACCTATAGGGGGCACTTAACGCCAGCAGGGTCCATTCATCTGGGGCCTACCAAATCCCCCAAATTACTTCAGACCAAGCTGTAACATATGTCAGCAAGACTAACATTTTTGGCCTCTGTTGGGTCTGACAGAAGCAGAGAAGAAAGGATACTGAAGCTGCCTGCATGTTATTGATAGTGAGAGACAGAAACAGAAAGGAAAAAGGGAATGCTCACTATAGGGTCAAAGAGAAATACCTCTAGATACTGCAAAGAAAAACGCCAAGCTAAAATGGCACAGATAGTTAAACACATGCAAAAAAAGATTTATTGGGGTGTAAACTCTGGAGAAATTGGTAACATGTTCGCACTCCCAGCTGTTCAAATACTGATTCAGAAGCCCCAAGCCCTACAATATGACAATCTAGGTTATAATAATAATAACAATAATGGTTTGTCCTGAATTGAACTCTGAGGTTGATCAATACAAAATAGTTAATGTACCTTTGGTATTTGGAAATAAAAAAAAAAACCTGTCCAACATTTTAAAATTTTTGGATATGCAGCCATCATGAACACATGCACAACACTTCGAAATGATAGGAATGTGTATGCAACATGACAACATGGTAAGGTTTGGAAAAGAGATCATCGTGTCGATTAAAATAAATACTATCTTACATTCTCTAGTTACATTTGACATTTCTAGCCTACTTATAGAATGTAACTGAAAGAAAACTTTATCTTAATTAATGTCAACATGACCATTTGTATCACGGAAAAATCTGGACAAAGTTCTCCTGTTTGTTTGACCCATACATCGCCCTCAATCATCACCCAATGTGAACGGTTGCCCTCTTCATATTCTACAAACAACAACCTAGAAGACAGTATCCACAGTTTAGGCTAGAGTGATGCCAAAGCCACAAATTGACGCATTAGGGCACTTACACACAAACAATTTTGGAAGACTTTGGACTAAGAAATGTAGTGTACAAGACTATCTAACATTATCTGTGTACTGTCCTTTATTATGTTTCCATTTGATCTTTTTCAATAAAGGATTTACTGTGTGAGGCTATAGAGTGTTTTGCTGATTTACCAAATATCACCATGGATCTAAGGGAGAAAAAAAGTCTGTCATTGCTCAGTCGGTTATATAAATTGAGTAAGACAACATCCTGTCAGTGCTGCTCCATCTGAAACTAGTCTAATAGACACCTGGGGCTGCGCCTTCCCCTACCTGTATAATGTCTCATTTAGCGACAAACAACGTCAGCCTGAGTAGACACATCAGAGTCCTTTTGAACCAAAATAGGGAAGTGAAGAAAGGGTGACAAGAAAAGAGGGCAAAATAAGTGATAAAGTCGCAAACAAAGAAGGATTAAAGGAAGTATGTAGGGGAAGAGAAACGCAAAACATGGGGAACACGAGAGGAAAGAAGTGCTTCTAGAAACAGACACTTGGTGTGGCTTTGATAGAGCAGGAGAGGCGCCGGACGTAAAGTGGAGAAGACAGTTTTCATTACCCCTGGCACCCACCGGAGAATAAGTTGCTGAGGCTGGGTAAATTGTGATTTAAGAAGTGTAATGACGTGTAATAATTTTCTGTCACCGTTGTCAGTAAGAAGACAAGGCAGGTCTCCTCGACAGGGGGGAGGACTGTCGAGACAGAAGAAAAAAAGGAGTTGTGTGCAATACAAACAAATAAGAGGGGACAAGATGTGTTATACAGGAATCAGCCAACAATCAAATCAATTTAAGCTGTTTCAAAACAATAGATGATGCTGTAGGAGAATACAGATGCTGAAGATGTAGTGAACAGCACTCGGATGTGTATTACACAATTAATTTAGCCCTCCAATAATTGTCCCAGAGAAAAGGGGGTTGAGTTCCCTGGTGACTGGCTCAATAAGCTGTTGAAAAAGGTGACCATTTAACTGGAAATTACCAAGGTTGAAAATAACACTGGAGCTAAATCCACCTATAAGCCAAATGTAAGTTTGCTCTCAGCAGCTGAAATCTATAATATAACATTAAAAAACGAGATTTTTGGTTGTGCGTTTATGTAGTTTTAGATGTTTTTGAAGTACAATGGTGTATTATTAATGTTTAATTTTTTTAAGAAATACTTTACTTTAAGGTAGACCAGGTTTACCTTTCACTTTGAATTTAATTGTACAGCAAGAAAAAGTTAGGACTTTGAACTCATGTGCATTAAATTTGCTGGTGCACCTTTTCTCTCTTTTTTTTCTTTATCTAAAATGACTGAGGAAAGATGTCCTCAGAATTATGTGAACCTTTACTACCCAAGCACCCATCCCGTCCCGTGGACATTCAACAAAAGAGTTTTATCTTTGACATATGTAATTTAAGAAAAATAAAGCACTAGCCTCGCTGTTATTAATGCCTCATCACAAGCTCCAATAGAGCACGGAGTCGTTGGCTTTGAGTGATTATGTTATCACTTTTAGTGTATATTTTTGCATAGACGTGAGCAGGTTCAGAAGAAGGAGAGTCTAAGAAAAAAGGGAGGGTAGTTTGCGAACAATATCTCACATAGGTGTTTCTTATGCAAATGCAATACATTTAAATACAGAAATGAAAGCCATACTTCATACATATTCATATCTATGAATTTAAATCAATCAATTTTCTCACATTTTTCTTTAAGGCTTGGGAAAATGAACAAATAGCATAAAAGTTTATTTTTATATATTTTGTATTCCTGATAAAGGGTAGGCAATTTATTGAAATGGATAGATTTCAGGTGGAGTTTCAAGTTTCAATTATCCTGTTCAGTTTATCACTAAAAACATGTGGAGCTGCGTAATAATGTCACTGTCAATCAGTGTAATGCAGATTGTCGTCTTCTTCTTCTTCTATTCCTTTTGGTAGAATTAACTCTGTAATTGTTTCCCTCTCCATCACATTATCATAAATACATTTCTGGGTATCAAAAAAGGAACAAACATTCTTGTTTTTAGGTTTTTTTCAGCTCAGGAAACTCACACATCGTGTATGGTTATCAAAGTTCTATCTATATTACAAGAGGCTTAACAGGGATGTATTATGCATCCATGCAGAGCACAAAATATCATAAATCAAAATGGAATGGATTACAATGCAGCGCATTGACAAAGCAGCAGGTGACAAGACTGATTCAACATGTTTTATGCTCAAAGGCTTGAGCTTCTGCTATTAAACGTTTGCTAAATTACAGGAACAAGCTCGGCTCTCTTGTTGTCTTACTCCATCCTCTCTATTATATCTTCTTCCCTCCCTCTCTCTCTCCCCAATCTGTCTGTCTTGTTTTCAAAAAAACAAAGTTGTTTGATCAGAAATTGTTGAAGTGCAATGACTTGTCTCTTCCACTTTCACTCCATGGTCGTAGTAGTAGCAAAAACAGATTAAAAAGTCTGCCACACTACCCAACCGGTTTCAGCATACCATTAGCATATATATGAGATTTGAGACATTTTCTAATATTCTCCAGCAGGACTCATCTGTCATGGCCTGGTGATGAATTATAAAATGCTTGTTTGGGTGTGAGGGAGCCGGAGAAGTGGCAGTGTTACCTCCCCTGCATCTCTTTACTTAAATAACCTTTACTATACCTGTGAGAGGGAATAATCAATGTTGGTAAAACCCAATAAAAAAGGTTGTTTTATGCCTGTTATTTCCTATGCTATAAGTCAACTTGTAAGGTAACTAGTTACCACACGAGGATGTTGCACTGCTTGCCCTATACACATTTTTCTTTTAATTGACAAACTGTCAACACCGATTGCAGATCATTTTAGTTATTGGAGCTCTAGGTAGTATTGCTTTAAGAAGTAATCAGAATTCAAAGACCCACCCCAATCAAATAAAACAAATAAAATTGGGTCCCTTTCTTTATCCAGGAATGGAAGAGGAGATCATTCCTTGACCTGTAGTCCAGTGGTTGGGACTGCACCAATGGGTTTTGGTCCTCAGAATGACCTAGAACGAGCAGAATGTGCCACCCTGTTTTTCTAAAAAACTGTCTCTGTCCCCTATAACAGAATTAAGGAATTGTATTCTCTTCTGAGGAAAACTATGATACGATTTGGCTGAAAAGATGTTATCAAGAATCATCCACTTCGTTTTCTTCAATTCCATTAATGTTATATTATTTTTAATGTTGTAATGTGATTGAAGCCCTATATTAGACATAATTATTGAGATTACATTTGATTATGTCTGGAGAGGATCTTTTACACTCAGTTTCAGGGACAATAGGATGTTGGTAGGTACACTAATTCATTCCAAAATTAAAGTCTGACTATTGGTTGGGTCAAAAACATCTGAAGACTAGTGTTAAAAGACCAGCAGATTGAGAGTTCAGGTGGCCAAAGTGAAGATGGAGTTTAGGAAGACCTCAGCAAAAGATCTGGAAAACCATCAATTGTGTCAAGAATGGCAAGGTTTCCCCAATACTCCTCTCAGAGTGGGAGAACTGAAGATTTCACTGATGAGGCAAACTGTCAGGTAGTTGATATGAACTTCATGTCTGTTAAGGTCATTTAGGTCATGATTCAAAGTTCAATCGCCTCTCATCCAAAAAGCCTTTTACACATATATGTTGTATTAAGAAATTAAGATTGTGTGACCAACCAACACATAGGACCAAGTTGAAGTATTTCCCCATGCATTTTTTTGTATTGTATAAGCCAAAATTTTCTAAGCCAACATTAAATGCAGGCCAGAACAATAGTCCATCAAATTTCATGTGAAAATTAGGTCAACAAAAAAGGAAATACGTAAAAAAGGCAAAAAAAATACATTTTTATCTATTGTGAATAAGCTGTTGCCATGGTTCCTTCAGTACTCGAAAGGCTCCAGAGCAGGAAGTGGCCCAGACTTTAAGAATCACTTGTTAGACCAAGAATCAGGAAGTTTAAAGATGTATATTTATATTTTATTGGACATGTGTAGACCCTAACTCAACACAGGCTGTGAGAACCTCAACAAATGTGTTCATGTGAACAAAAATGTTATATTTCTTTAATAACTTCAATCTTTCATGGCTTCACTTGTATAGCATGTATGTCTATATGTTTTCTAAAAGCTGTGCTGGTTACTTTATTGAACTTATAAACAAGCAATTTATAATACCTAACTTATAATACACGGTGAATACAGTATGATTTATTACACACACTAAACATAATGAGTAAACAAGTTCATTTACAGCTTACACTACATATAATTTACCTAAGAGAGAGTTTAGCCTCCACATCTCATGGTGTGACAGGGGAGGTGTAATACTTTATAAAGCTTTATGTTCTGAACCCTTGCAAATATCCCATGTGTTAATTAAATGAGTAAAAAGTGCACTGGCCTGTGTCCTAAATTAATTGCTTTCTATTAGATTACATTATTGTAGATAGACCAAGCCATATTATTAACATTGTTGTACATTCTCCTACATTCAATTTCCTTGAACATTATTATTGCAAGAAATCACTCTCTCTTCTTCTCGTGCTGTGTCTCTCTCTCTCTTTTTTTTTTTCTTCTTTCTCGAGATTGTTCCAAATTTCTGTCATGGTGTATTCTGCTCAGTTAATTAAAGGGGGCTAAAGTGCAGTGGCCTGTATCCTATTGCCATCAAATCCATAACTTAGAGAGAAAACATTTACATTATCTTGCCATTAATACCGCCTTTGCCGACTTTTCAATTCCCGCTAAGTATGATCTTACACAATAATTGCTGTTGCCTGTGAGACAAAAAAGGCAGGGAAGTCTATGAAGGGGGGCGAGAAAAAAAAATGTGATGCTACTGTTAATTAAATGAATAAATGTGCAGCAGGCTGTGTCTTGGAAAACAGCTTTGAGTAATAAAAATATAGCCAACAATCCCTCGCTCTTCTTCCTTTCAATTCAGTTTTGAATGCTATTACACACGGTAATGGAGTTTGGGAATGGGAACTTCTTGATAGCTGTCAGAAAGAAAGAGAGCGGCCCGAGAATGCCTTGTATTTCCTTCTCTTTTTTTTATTAAAACAACTAAGCTCAGCAGTCTGTATCCTATCTCCGCTATTGGATTGGATTATTTTACATTTTGATTGAAATGATGTCCACGCCAGATAAAAGCATGGACCCCAGCTGTTGTAATTGAATCAGGGTGGAGTTGTTTATTCGCTTGATCTACAGCGGTGATTTGCTTGTCCTAACACCCAATGCATAAAAGATCCACTCTTGTTTAACACACTGCTGATTAGATCTGTTTAAAATGGCGAAACAAGAGGCGTCCGTGTCCAGAGATGGGCAGGAATAAAGATAATGCATATAACGGCATCGGGAGAATGGGGGAGGAAGAGAGCGGAAGAGGAGAGGAGAGGAAGGAGAGGAGCATACAAAAGGGGCCCCGAGCTCACTGAGTCTCTTCATGGTTTGTGTGTGTGTGTGTGTGTGTGTGTGTGTGTGTGTGTGTGTGTGTGTGTGTGTGTGTGTGTGTGTGTGTGTGTGTGTGTGTGTGTGTGTGTGTGTGCGTGTGTGTGTGTGCGTGTGTTTGTGTGTGTGTACGCCCGCACAAGTGTCTGAGTGCTGGAGCTGCACCATCTGCTTAACTTTCCATGTGTGACCAAAAACTTTCAATAGCTAAATTTCCAGATGCACACGGGGCCTTGAATTACATTTAAATAACATCCAACACAAATTATGAATAAGCGTTTTCATCACCAAAAAAAACAGAGAGTGTTTTTAGAAATGTGAGGTAGAAAAAAATTTAACAATTCTTACATATAAGCTACTACACTAATAAAGAAAGACCATTTATTTGAAATAAGCACATCACAAACATGAAACTAAAACCATCCGATGTGATATTATGCAGCTTTATTTATTGACTGGTATTCATAAGGACTACTAAATGCATGCTTTACAATGGATGGTTGATCATCAAATAATGACTCTTATCACTTAGGTGTAGCATGCACATCCATCATGCTGAGAAAAAGGTGAAGTATGCCCCAGTGCACACTGCATGCTGATCTCAATACCGCTCCTTGAGGGACCACATATGAAAACATAATCTGCTCAGTTTGTGATGCCACTCGTACAACAATAACTATGTCAAGGGCACTGGCAAAGTCTCCAATACATCATTTTGCATATCAAATATACGACAAGATGCACTCTTTAAGGTACATATTTATATCTCATTAAATCACTAGTGGCAGAGTTTAATTTTGCCTTGTGGTTAAAGTTCAAAGATAATTATTCTCAAAAGCAGATAAACGGTTTGTTTTCCTAGTCACTTAAAATGTGCATGTTTTTTTTTTAATATTGATAATAGTAAAGGGAACACTCTGATATTGCAAACCTTTGTAATCTGGCTGTAAACTTTTAAGATTCAGGAGAAAATGCAACAAAAGGGTTTGTGTTTACCACATTCATGGTGAAATATGATATGTATCAGCAACAACAGTGACATGGGGTTATTCTCATGATATCCAGTCACATATGTTAAATGCGTAATCTTCAAATACATTGGAAAGGTTTGGCAAGAAGCATAAAACTGCAAACAGGATATGTATCAACAGTGAACTTTCCTTGGGACACAAAACACTGTGTAATCTTTGACATTTACCGACATTCAGATTAGGCCAACATTTGTCAAAAAGCCTAACCTTTGTCCTACCTTGTCTTTGTATTATCTGCATATTAAAGGTTTGCATCAGACTCTATCATATCCACACACACACACACACACACACACACACACACACACACACAAAAACAGCTTTTGTAACAGACGCAGATCATGTGTTTAATAATTTCTCATGTTTCAGACACTATTGGGTTTGCCCCGCTGTAATCAATCATCTCTATTAACCAACATATCTCGTGCTCCGCCAGCCGTGACCCCCGGACAGCTGAGCTCAGATTTTATCACCCCATGCTTTCTCCGTTTTAACTTCCCTGTCACCCCCCGTGTTGCTTTACAATTGTCTCTGCTGTTGGCTCATGTGGTGTTTTAAGCATCCTGTTGTCCTGTGGTTTGTTTTATCGCGCTGCAACATTCGTTCATTGTGGCCCTGAGGTTACCTGAATAACGCCAAACATCCACACCTGAACCGCGTACAGATAACTGAAAACAGTGGCAGTCACTTAAACCAAATGACTTGAGTGTACTATACTGCATTAACAGATATCAAATCAATAACATTACTCCTAACACCACTGTAGGAACAAGCATCCCTAATCATTTGTCTGGTTTAAATCCAGGCTAAGACTACGTAGGCCTATGACAGGACAGTATTTTGGAATATAGATTTTTTTGTGTAAACAATTATTTAAACACAATTTCTGTGACTTAATATTTAAACAAATTATTTATATTATTATTTAAAGTTTTGTACAAGCAGGATTTGGGCTTTTTTTTTACATATCCAGAATAATGTTTGATAATGCAACATTGGTAAAAAGTCAGACAGTAACTTTATATTTTTCTATCAACTCTGTGGTCTATTTTACTTGTTCATGGCATCGTGTTAAAAGCGCTCCAATTATACAAACTGGAATTTTCTTGTACACAGAGTGTTAATTTATAAAGTGTTGAAACAACAAAATAAAGTAACTCTAACTCCTTATTTTAAAGACTCAGTCACAAAGCTAACTTTACTTTATAACTATTAAATTATATTACTATATTACTAACTACATTTCATACCTTTGTTTTTTTTTTTTTTTTTACCATACAGATCTAAGCCCCTATGATGCTCACATCACGTTACTCAGGCTGGTGTCATGTCGGAGATATTTACATCTGTCCACCTCAGAAAGAGAGAGAGAGAGAGAAAGGATGAAGCAGAGTTGTTCTCAGCTCATAGACAGCAGCGTTTGACCTTTTCTCTCACTGCTGGTGTCAGCCCATCAAGTATGAAACACATACACACACACACACACACACACACACACACATACACGCACTCTTTGAGAAAAAAAGAACACAAAGCAATAATGTGGAAATGTTAACAGCTCACAATTAAAAATGTGATTTATGTTCCGTGCAGCTGTTAAATGACACCGCGGCCCGACAATATCGATTTCCATATCATTAGCATAATAGTTTTATTGTGGTATAATTACTAAATAAAAAGGCTCCTACCTGGCAAACCTTACTGCATATCAGGGACTCTTAAACGAGCAAAATGTTGCCTCACACAAGTAACATGGGTCAATTGCAGCCGAGGATAGTCAGGGGTAATGATTAGATCATTAAAATTTAGTCTATGCTTCACAGAGCATAGAGAAAATTAACTTCCCCCCACCAAGCTCATTTTTCTGCTGAACATGAAATAATGATTTTCTGCCAGTATAATTACAAAGCTAACATCTGATAGAGTCAGCATCCAGGGGGGATTATCACATGCATGAGTATTAGACCTCATTACCAGCTTGACTGCAAAATTATTACATCTTGTAATTGGATGGCGAGATTTATACACAGATTGGGCCAGGGTTCCTCGGTAAGATTGTAATTACAGGCTTCGCTGGTTTGCTACTTATCACACCGCTTGCAGGAGGGAGGAGGGACCAAAAACAAGCGGAGAAAGGGGGGAAAGGAAGGAGCGTTTCATTAAGCAGGGATACCCTATCAATGGCAAAATGGCGTCGTGGCCAGGCTACGCGGATGGCTCGGGCGAGTGGGTAACATCTCCCTTCTTTCTCTATTTATGAGGCCAAACAGTGGAGGTGTTTGCAGAGGGGAGGGGAGGGGAGGAGAGGGGGGCATTTATTATAACCAGGGTTCCTCTCCCTGACAAATGGGATTTCATTTATTTAACCTCCACTGATCTATTCCAGTGAAACGTATAAACGCACCATCCGTTTTTTTACGACCGCCGCAGAGTCAACGCCTCAATTATCTAAAGGCTAACTGAGTGTTAAAGTGAGCCATCTGCCAGTGGGAAGCCCATTGATTTAATTTGTGTTTTTTACCCCCGACACAACCAGGGCCTCACTTTGTGCCTACAAAAAAAAAGAGGCGACGGATGCACATATCCCTCATTGATCTCCAGTTCAAACAGAGTGGTCATGGGGCGTCTGTGTGCATGCAGTTGTTGCCATGTCACCACACACTTTCCTGTTACTCCTCGCTGCATACTTCCACAACTCATCATGTGCTTTAGTGAAATACAAGTGAAAAAGGGAAATAGAGTGAGGAAAAGAGGAGTTAGGGGAAATCAATATCTGGGCCTAAATTTGACGGGGAGGATGTCAGCCTGCCAATGGAGGGGACACCTTTGTTCTCCTGTAGCCAGCTAATCTCTGCCTGCAAGCTGAATGACTATTGACACAGCGACAGAGCATGTGTTTGTGTGTGCGCGTGCGTGTGTGTGCGTGCGTGTGTGTGTGCACACACATACAATTGTATTGCAAACTTAGTGAATTACAATGTCTGTGTTGTCCATGCATGTATTTTCCCCCTTTGCCTTATTGTAAAGTATGTGAGTGGTATCTGTAAGCATGCATGTTTGTGTGCATGGGTGGGTGTGCAAGTGTGTGTTTGCGTTTCGCAGGTCTCCTCTCCAGCCAATTTTATAGTCGGCCCCTCACACTAATCAGTGTGCCAGTAGTAATGGAGTTGTTATTGGAGTCCATTACAAAGAGCCAGGTTGGATCAATGCTGGTATCAGTGTTCACAGATGCAGCTCATTCAGCCCATGCAGACACAGAGATGCAGAGGGGGGGGGGGGGGGGGGGGGGGTGATGTGTGAATATGTGTCTGTGTGTGTTTGTGTAAAAATTCCAATCACATACTCAGTTGTTTATTCTGTGTTTCATTTAAAATAATAGTTGATTTTTGGTTTATTGATAATATCAATTATTAAATTGTATATTACAGTGTATGATTTTAGAATACAATTCTTAGGGACTACAATTTAGAGCAAAAATGCTTCATGGTAAATTATTGTATCTGATAATTAACATTTGATCATAACAAACATTTAGACTGATTTATAAACTGCTCTGAAGTAGTTTTTTTTTTCCAAAAAGGTTTGACAAGCTGTATTAATTTCAACAGTTACAAAATATAATCACAAGGAAAGAAAATTAAAAGTTAATTATGGGCTTGAGCTATGGTGTATTTATTGTTATTGTAATGCTTGAACATGTTTTGGACATTTCCAGTTGGTGTTTAGCAGCAGCATGGCAACATATTGCAGCCAATAATGGCATGCTGCTCCCAGTGTGAGTGTTATTGGCAAGAGGAGAAGAGAAAATTCCTTCATGTGACACTCAGTCCCTTCTGGAGCAACAGTTTAAGGACACATGGCCTACTGTATTGGAGCCTGTATTGATACAAACACAACATATAGGGCCCACCTACATTACTTCTTTAAAAAAAAAAAAAATGATGTAAAGTTTGATCACTTTGCAAGTAAAATGTAATATCCAAAACATCTAAAAAAAAAAAAAAATGTTTTTAAATCTGCCAGTTTCATTTGAATTCCTATTTGTCCTCATGCCTTTTCTGCAGTAACATGTATACATTTCAACTCTATTTACTCAGACAGCACATCTTAAAAGACCAATCTTCATAGATTATTTTCTAACATTTCTTTTTTTTCTCTTCCTGCTTTATTTTTCTATCTTTCAGTAACATTCCTGCTGCCCACCAACCAGTCTCTCCATCAACCTCACCCTCCGTCTCTGTTTCCCCAGAGTCACTCATATGGTATTTAAGTGGAATGGGGCCCATTAACCCTGCCAGCTTGTGTCTCCCCTCTCCTGCATTGATCAGAATGCACACTGGAGATATTTTATTACTGCTGGCTGTGGGGGGACTGACGCAGCCGATTAAGCAACTCTTCATCTTTGGTCATGATGGAGCAGGATCATCTGCGTGTGTGTGTCTGTGTCTGTGTGTGTTTCTATGTGTATGGATATAGGTCTGGACACAGATTGGAAGGAAATTAGTTCCCCAGGGAACTATCAGAGGGAATTATGAGTGCATTAAGCTTTGCTGCAAATGGCTGCTGAGAAGACCATGTATATTTCTTTCCTCTGTGAAGATTCATCAATGAAATTCAAGTGCCGCTTAATTTCAAATGCATCTTGATGTTGCTGCTGTCGATTAATATGTTTTTTTCCCCCATGGCACAAAATGCTGTGTCTTTATCTATACTTTAAAAACTTAAAGCATTGTGACAATATAGTATATTTCATTCAGACTTTTTTGCCGTCTATTTCACCTTCTTCAATATTCATATAAAATAAAAATACTAAAAACAATAACACATCAAAGGAATTCCTAAAAATCCTTAAAGGATCACTAGAGGTTTCTTTTCCACTCATCTGCAGAGGCAGCATCAGTCAAATCAGACTCAAATTCTCCCTGACAATGGGCCAATTTGAATACTTTTAAAATACACAACAGGCTAAAGCAGTTCCTCTGATTCATGTCCATATCTGCCTTTATGTGCCAAACCTACATGTTGCCAAAATAAGTCAGCGTTTTTCATGTTGTTTGCAGCCAAAGTAGTAAACACACTCTAAGTTGTTGGTTTATTTAGCTCAAGTATTTGTGCCAGCTTCAAACAAAATGTTGGTAACTCCCAGTTTTGCTTCTAACTTTAATTGTATTTGTAATTGGCTAAATTGTAAATCAATTGAAATTTCTCCCATTCCCTTTTTTTTCTAGGTGTGTTCGTGATGATCTTGAATTTGCCAAATCTATAGCGATAACTTCAGTTGTCTCTAACAATTCATATTTTTGGGACCGGCCACCTGGCGGGCAAAAGACTAATAGTGATACTGGTACTATTGTAAGGTAATGAACACATTAGTTCATTAGCACTCACTTATGCTTTCATAATGAAGAATTCATTGCCCTTCACTTCCCAATCCGCAGCATTATTGTCCCAGCCACAGTGAAAGTACATAGAACTGTCCCGTTGTGGGCTCCATCTTGGCAGCAGTGTAACAGGAAGGATACTACACTTATTATCTGAAGTATGCTCTGGTAAGGACTTTGCTGTTTTTAATGATAGAAATGGCCTCACTGGTGCCGAAAACTTTAGATAATCTTATTATCTCAGTTGTTTTCAGGGGATGTAAATATACTTCATTTTAAAGGTAAAGAAAATAAACAAGCTTGACTGCACAGAAGCAAAGTTTTCAGTGTGTATTGATTGCTCTGGAACTGACCACTTAATATGAAGCATTTATGGATGTGCTGTAACTATTAAAACCTATACTGTGCCTTTTGTAATTCATGATATATGGCTCAAACTGTACCTGAGGAGAAATTGGCTGCAGTGGAGACTGATAAATGAAAGGTGTACTGGGAGATGTTGGGAGACGCTCTCCAGGTAAATGTCAAGGAGGCTCAAATCCAACCGCTCGTAGATCTGCATAGATACCATTCATCCATGGCTCTCCTTAGCAATCCCAGAGCTCTCAGGGCCATTCTTTTACTATGATATGAGGTACTTCACCTCTCCATTTCTCTTTCATTTTCTATCACAGTTATTCCATACCCTGAAGGCAGGATTGCAAGACGGAAGAGTGGATGAGTCATGGAATAATTCCAGGTTGAAGTGTCATTCAATTATAAAATGCTCTGGAGCAGATTTGTTCTTATTGTAATATTCAGCAGGTGCTCACATGCCGAAGGCCTGTGGATAGAAATATGCAAAGGTCATCCTCCAAGGATGAATATATATATATTTATTTTTTTAATTCCTGTAGCAATTCTTCAGAGTGTTTGTACGGCTTTGTGTACATATTGTATTCTTCACTACCAAATTCCTGTACAAGCTAAGGCTGTGGTGTCTGCACGAACTTACTTTATTTTTATTTTTCCATTAATTCTCCTATGACAGCTCCTAAATTGAAAGTGTGTGTGTCGCTCTGTGAGCCACTTTGGGGACGTGAACAAATGAGGAGATAATGAAAGAAGTGAGCCTGGGGAGAAACCAAACTGAGTCAATGAGTTCTTTTTTTTCTTTTTCTTTTTTGGCCTTAGCTCAGCACTTCTCGCTGTGCCAGTTTGACTTGATTCAACATGAGGATAAATGTCAAAATGCAGGGATTTTTACTGTAATAAGCACAAGTGCTCACAGAGGCCTGCACATATAAACACATATTGTTGCAGGTTAAGCTGGAGGACACATTTTAAGCTCTTAAGCTTTTTTACTTGCTGAGATAACAAAGGAGTAAATACAGCTGAAGGTATATATTTGACAGAAAAAAAGGGCATTTCATGAAAACAATACGCTTCATTTGAACTATTTCTTTCAATGCATATCCTACAAATATTCACTGCCAGCTGTACATAATAGATGGCCTTGCAAAAGTATTGCGTTGTGTACCCAGTTGTATTTCATTGTAATGTTTCTTGTATGGCACCAGACCATTGTGAGATCTCAATCATTCACAGAACAGTGTTATTGTTATTGCTGCTGACATCTACATGTTGACACATTGTCAGAAGGAAGAGAGAGAGAGAGAGAGAGCGCTTTGGCAGCTTTGGTACATGTAGAAAAAACTCTACTGGACGTGGAGTCGGCTCAGCACAAGGAACTGGCCAATTATTTCTGAAATGGCAGGGGAGTTTCAGAAATGTGAGAGTGTTTCCCTGGATATATAGCGCAGACAGCGAATAAATGACAAGCACATAAACAAGACATTCGAGTGATGACTTTTTCCCCTTCACACACACAAACACACAATGGACAGAATAGTGTTTCTGATATCAAAATTATTGACTCAAAGGCTCTGACTGCTCAGTGAAAGCATTCAGCGTGTCTGTGTGCTTAAGCCTCTGTGTGTGTTTCAGCATGTTTGTGTGTGCACACGGATTGCATTCACTTGAAGCGTTGATTCAAAGGTTGGCTTGTGTATCATAAACCTGTGCTGTTTGACATTTGATTAAATAGCCTTACTGCCAATCAGCAGAGCAAGAAGCTGAGTGTCAGGTCACACAGGTTGTGGATTCTTTCCCTTTCTATTGACAGGCTGCACATTATAAGCCCAAATATCAATGTTTACAAGTCTGCAGTTTATGTCCACAATCAGCTGGTTTTACATGATATAAAGTGTCACAAGCATGCACTTTGCCTATATGCCAAGCATAGCAGGGTAGTCCTTGTTTATAATTGGCTACACCTCAACTATGTATTTTGCAGTGAGCAAAAAACATACGAAATGTTGTTTAATCGCTATCATCTAATATATTGGTTGTGCAATCACTCTGAATTCAAGACTATATGTTGAATCTTTTTCATGCATTAAAACTGCAAAGTTTTAAAACCAGACTAAAAAAAACAACTGCAACATCTTTTATTCGAGATGGAGGATTATTCATCACAAAAATGCTTAAATAAACAACAAAGTAATAAGCACTGTTTTGAAATCAACTACAGATAATGTGTTTTGACAAAAGAGTTTCATATGATACAGATAAAAAAGCTCTAAATTTTATACAGACACCAGAGAGATTTCCAACCAAAGGCTGTATGAGCAACATTTTATTTATTCTCGAAGTGTAAAATTAGGTCCTGAAGCCCTCAGACTAATGTTTTAAAGCAGAAACATAATGCACAGAATCAATGATGACCCTGTCAGAACATCTGTCTCCTTTCTGTTCTTGATAAGCGAGGAATTATTATACACATCTTTTACATTTTCAATTCGCTGCTCATCACATTTTTAACTTCGCGTCTTTGCCAACTGGTCAAGAAATAGGAGATCCTTCTCTTCAGCTATTGGCAGATAGATCAAAACACAAGAGTCGAGTATCAGACCCCAAAAAAAAAAAGAAATGCAGTATTTATTTTTGTTTTTTCGGGTCAAGCCACTTCCACAATAAGAGGTTGACCTATGACTCCTCTCTCCATTAATCAATGTAGAGATGAATAAATAAGTGGGATATGTGGCAGCTGGCCTTCCAACAAGCTGTCTACAACTGTCCAAACCACTTCAGAGTCGTTTACCAAAGAGAGGCCTATAGATCAGCCAAATGGAGTTTGAAACCTAAAGAGTAACCAGGGGATTGGACAGGAGAGGAGGGGCTGGTAACACAACAATCTGCCACTGGTGTGTGGGGTCTCATGGAGGCGGGGAGAAAGTGGGGAGAGGGAGAGGTTTAAGAAAAGGAACTGGTGTATAGTATAGGAGCGAGGACAGGAGACAGTGTTTAACAAGTAATCAGACAAGTAATCAGATACTGGATAATATGTTGGTGTGGGTGGTCTGGGGAGACCAAGAGAGAGACAGGGTGATGGTGGTCCCTAAGGTGAGGAATTCATAATGGTGAAAGGATTGTAAGAGGAAACTTTAAAAATGGGGATTTCAAATGGAAACAATCTGTTCTCTCGCATGAGTCTGACTTAGAAATACCCTCATTCAGTTCATCCATCTGGATCTTTAAACAAAAGCGAGCAGAAGATCCAGACAGAGAAGTGAGAAATGCGGGGTGGTGACATTTGTGTTTTTGAGGAAAAATTAGTTCTTTAGCTGTATTTTTATTTGCCATATGCAGTTTTCTAAGACTCAGATATTGCCACTGTGGGGCGCTGATGGCCGAGTGGTTAGGTCGTGTCCTATGTACTGAGGAAGGCCTCAAAGCGGGTGGCCCGGGTTCAAGTCTGATCTGGGGCTTCTTTCCCATGTGTCATTCTCCACTCTGTCTCCCAACTTCCTGCTTTTTCCAATGTCCTATCAAAAAGAAAATGATATATACAGTATATACTGTATGTATTCATATTGTATTTCCACAAAATGTGTTCTGGGTTAAAATCAGTAGATGTAAAATAAAATGGAATCATGAAGTGAAGATAAAGAAAGAGAAGGATGGAGCAACATAATAATAGTTTACTTCTTCGATTTCAACAGGCTGTTTACATTCTCACAGGCCAGTATAGACATCCCAAATGTAGTGATGTAGTTAAGAGAATTTATTGTGACATATAATAAGAAATGTTTCCCTAAAATAAGACAAGCTCTATTTTCCCTATGATGCTCCAAATGATTTATTTCATTGAACCAAAGCAGCATCCTTCAAGGCTGAAAAATTATTACATAACTAAAGTTTCACAGACTGCACTTCTTCAAGTAGTCACTAGAGGCTGGTTCCAAAAGTGAGTCACCCGCCCATAAAGCCCAATGTTAAATCCTCAACTTTACTGCAGAACTATGTGTGCAGCCTAGTGCAAAACTCTTCTGAATGATATGTTCATGTCGGACTTACAAAGAGGTTGTGCTTTAAAATATGTAAAGTGACTGACATGTTGAACTTCCTAACTTAATGGTTGGTATCTCAGACTATTCTGTCACATAACCTCTGCCATGTTTGTGGTGTTTGTGCTTTTTGGGGATGCATAATACACAAACACAATATGCTGTGCTGTTTAATAAACTGACTAATATTTTTCCCAAGTGAAATTCTGGTATCAATGTGTTAATAATTATTTGCAGCTTTCAGTGTTCATGCCGACCATACCTGACTTGTTAGCTCATTTAATGTTACTCCATTAATTGATTTGTTTCCGGTCATTCAGAGTCAGCTTTGTCGTCTGCATTCCTCTTAGGGAAGATTGGTCATTTTTAATGGTCCAGTTGGTAGCATTCAGCCCGGGCTTTTTTTTCTCACTAAAGGTATGTGCGAGCTGCCGGCAGGTCAGTTACAGTCTGCAAGCTTTTCTAGCTTTCTTCATCAGATATATAAATAACTCTGGTCTGCTCTATATCTCATTTAGTAGAAAGAGAGATGTCTAGCAAGCTCATTCAACGCTAAGGAATTAGGCAAAGACATAGACCGAACCACTTTGAAGAGTTATCTTGATGTTGATGAACTAATTTGATGAGTCCCAAAAGTGTTGGATCTCAAAATATATATACAATGTTCACTTAACACACATTGAAATATGGCCAAAATATCTCATCCTACCTTTTAATATCCACTTTAGACTCAAACCTTTTTATCACTTATTTTAAGTTATTTGGGAACCAGCATATTGGCACTATAAATGTTATTTCTATAAAACAGGTCCGCTGTCATAATCTCTAAACTCTGTTTGTTCATAATTACATTCTTAAAACTTCATGACCGAGTTTATAAGGCTAGATTTCTGATTTAAAGTTTCCAAGGCGTTTGTGGCCTACCTTGATGAGGTCATCAGGGTCAATGTATGTACGGGAGGCACTACTGAACACATTACAGATTAGTAGGAATCCCATGATAACCACCACTCTCCCAATTTTTCAAACAACTCTTTCTTTACAACAACAACCCCCCCCCCCCCCCTCCTCTTTTGTCCCCCAGTCTAGATTATTTCTAATGACCACACTGATTCATGGCTAATGACGTCTGGGATACAGTGACACTCGACACGTTATGATTGACAGCACAGTGTAAGACTGGAAGAGTAAATAGTGTGTTTGTGTGTTTTGTGTGTGTGAGAGAGAAAGGGAGAGAAATAGAGAAAGGGACATACAGACAGAGACAGAGAGCGAATGTGTATGAGTCCTCTCAGTTTTCCATGGGAAGCATCAATGAGACACATCAGGATTGTCCCATTGACCTGATCCTGATCAATTGAACTTGTATAGCTTTGGATGAGAAACTAGCGCAGCCACATCATTCTATTTGAAGATCAAATCAACTCAACACCAAAACAGAGATCCTCTATCCACAACATTGTGTCTCCACTTTGCCTTTGTGAAGTCTCTGTCCAAGTGTGAGTGTGTGAGTGTGTGGGCTGTAGTTGTTCAAGTTGTTGTTACTTTCAGTGATGTTAACATATTTCTTCTCCACAGATAGTGTTACATTCAGTTTTACTTCTACAATGGAGATACTAATAAGCATCTTCTGGAGGGAGGTCCACATGTCAAAGACGAAGGCAAAGTTTTTTTCATTTTGTATTTCTGCATCGTGTCAACATGGCCTTATTGTCTGCACGTAGAGTGAAAATGCCATGCAACCAAAAAAACCCAGATGTAAAGAAGTGCTCAATGTCTGTTTGCTTATTTATTAGATGAGAAGCTTATAGTTGTTCACAAGGTTATACACATACATGTAACACTTACATAGTTACATAATAGCAAAATACAATAAAACCAATGAATTATCAACGGATAACAGCTCAACCTGAAACATGTTTTGTTTTTTCTAACCACAATCATGAATCATTACAGTGTGAAAAACAGAACCACTTACCTCCTGAATTCACCAAAGTCAGAATAAAAAGGTTGACGCCAATAAAGTTTAGTTTTACAAATCGAAGTTTATTTCTTCCAAATTCACAACAAGGTAACACTCACACAGTGCGTTTTCTGTTTCAGTCCATTGGAGGTTTGATCAAAAATTGATCAATCAAATCAATACTGAATGACAGCGCAGCCATGTTCCCCCGATTCTTAACAGAGCATCATGAATTTTAAAGGCCTGATCACTCGATATGGATGTGAAGAAACTAAAGCTCAGGATCACTACCTCATGATTTTCATTTTTCTTTAAAGAAACAAAATAGCATGGTTGTACAATGACCTCGACAATGCTCTGTAAAGAAGGCTTTTTAAACCAAACACATTTAAGTAACACTTCCCCATAAAACTCACACTCACTTAATCAAGACAAGAGAAGAGGATGATTTTCAAACTTCACCTCGCTCTTCATTCTCTTCCGTCACTCTATTGATTTCCTGACAGAGGGATGAGAGGGGAGCATGCGACCTATTAAAGACAAGTGTCTGGTGTCTTAAAGGTTAACTAATCAACAGTAATGGAAAGGAGTCAGACACTTACCACGGCACACAAAAAAATAATAACGTTTTCATCATCCTAAATGTTTCTAACAATAGTGTAGCAGTGTGTTTGGTTTATATTTCTAAAATGAAACCCCCCCCCCATTTACCATGCATTACATTTGCAAAACTGCATGTAGATAAATGGAAGTCAGAAGAAAAAATGTATGCGGGTGAGCATGTTGATTTATTTGTATGATTGTATATGCAAGCGGACGTGTTTGTGTTGCAGCAGAGACATAAGTGGTATTAAATCACATTTAGTTTTGCATGGTACAGATGTGATGTCCAGGCCCGTGTTTAAATGTCGCAGCATTGATAAGGTGTGACTGGGCCCAGTCGACTGTTAAGACTCTGGATGTCGCATTATAGACTGTTTAGTTCTGCGTTAATGGGCTGCTGCACATGAGAATGTTACATTTACATCAGTCAATGTAAACCTTGACTAGGACATGGAGGACATTTTTGTATTTGTCCATATTGAATGCTGTATATGTATTAATTTCTTTATGATAATTCAGTAGATGTATTATCACAAACATGGAATAAATATTATGTTCAGTCACTTTAAATGATACAGGAGTCCACTACCTTTAGTGATAACTGTTTCTATGATCCACATTCTGTTTTGTAGAATTTTCACCGTTATGAAATAATCTCATCTGTCTTTATTTAAAAATCACATGCATGCCATTTATATTTACTTCATGTTTTTGCCTATGATTCTTTGCTGAAGCTTTTGCAGCGCCCCAATCCAATGTGTATGTGGCACTTTTTATTTCCTGATTTTGAGCAGCACTGTTGCAATACTGCAAGAAACCAGGAGGTGGCAGCTCTTATACTGTTTCCACAAGCTCCAGACCTCACCGCCATGGGAGCAGTAGCACCATCTATTAGAAACTCCAATCTACCGCCACTGATTAGATTTGATGAATAACAATACTTAATTGGAATTTAGGGACAGAACAGATAGATAGATAAAATAAATAAAAGGCCTTTTTCACTTTTTATTCTTCACAAAATTGAATTGCTAAACTCTTAAACATATCAATGCATTTTTTTATTCAAATCAAATTAGAATTGGATGAATTATGCCACCATTTCCCTAATTGGATGTTTTATTATCACTTCATAAAATGAAAACTTTATTTAGATATACAAATTCGCCTCTGACCTCCTCCTCTGTGTAACTGACCTGACTTTCAAACCTTCCCACAAGCACCAACATCATAATAAGCTGAAATGTTCTGCAGTGACCGACTCGGGGGCACGTAAGGGAACAATCAGCTATCACCGCTTTCCATTTACCTGTTTTAGTTATATTAAGGAAGTGAGAACGTTCCCAGGGGGTGTTTTGTGTCCATTTAGTCCTCCTTTCTCCCTCTGTGAGAGGTCACACACCCACACGGCCAGTTTACATTTCCTCTGTCGAAAAAGCAATCCACCTCAACTTCCCTGCACGAAAATACCCCCTCTGGTCACGACCGACACAATGACCTTTTCTTTTTGTCTTTCGCTCGTTCACTTCTTTCTTTTTCCCCCTGTGTGATTTAAACACTGACAATCCATCTTCAAATAAATATACACACTATTATGTGTTTTTTTCCTTACCCCACAATCCCCTCTATCCATACAGGAATGGAGGATAATCCTCCTAAAAGAAACATAGAAACTGAGTTGTGCATCGAGAAAGCCAAACAGGAGGAATTCATCGTTGACCTGCAGCAGAAGCAGCAGCGTGGATGGGCAACAGGAGCTATTCCCCCGTGACTTCACTCTCTCCTTTCCACACTTCTCCTCTCCTCCCACCTTCTCAACCCTTTTCCTCTCTCTTCCCCTGGGTGCCTCCTTGCCTTTCCATATCCCCCCCGCCCGCCTCTTTTTTCTCTCTTTTTTCTGCTCTCAGTCTTCTCTTTCCTGTCTCCTCCTTACTTCACTTTTCTTTTCTCAACCTGTTTCTCTGTCTTTCCTCTCTGTCCCCCTATAGCCCTCTTGTTTTTACTTTTTGTCACTTTTGCTTTCTTTCCTTATTTCCCTCTTCTGCGTCTAGTGGCCATTTTTGTTCTTTTCTCTTTCTCCCTATCTGGCATTTCTCTTTCCTCCAACTTCACTTCTTCCTTCCATCACCCTTCCATCACCCTTACCCCACATGCTCCCCCTCCTAACATAACCATCACACACAAACACACATACACACGCACGTGTGCGCATGCACACACACATACACACACACGCATAAACACACACACAGACAGAGTACTGTCCCCTCTCTCAGACTAACACAGGGTCTTTCCGGCCCACTGCCTCTCCTGTTCAAATGTAACAATGCTCAGCGTGATTTGATGATGGCCTCAGTTCACCGGCCTCTGTGCATTTGTGTCTTTCTGTGTGTGGTAGTTGTTATTTTCCGAGTGTGTTGGATATAAGAGGAAACAAAATAGAACTTAGAACTTAGAACTCATAATAATTTGATTATGAAACTTTGTATGGAAATGATACCTTTTTCTATCACATCTTTTTGTCTTCATTTGCTCATTAAGTTTGTTTAACTGCATTTATGTCATCCTTATCAAGTATCAATTAATAACATGTCATTATTCTCGTTCTTTTATTTGCCTTCACTTCTATAACCCCTTTTTCTTTCACAGTATGTCAACATGATCTTTTTTGTATGACCTTTAAGTCATAATTTGGCATTCACCACACATTTTAATCTTTTATTTAATACACTAACCTTTTTTTTTACCTTTTGTTTTGGTCTGTTAAAAAAAAAACATCACCTTCTAGATGTCCTTCATGTTTCCTTCCTGCTACACCTCTGGCATGTGCAAACTCGTGTTGCAATATAGTGATGAAGTTGTATTCTTGTGCTTTAATTTGTTTGCTTGTCATGTGTGAATGTTTATGCACCTTTACATACATATTTTACTCGAGGTGTTTTCAGGAATGCAGTAGCGATGAGCACATGTGTTCAACAATGACTTATAATTTTAGACCTACCACTTTGAGAGCAGTACTGTTTAAATTAAATGCATTTCCTTTATTAATAGTGTTTCAATCGTTTTAGTCTGCATAGATGCGACATAAAGAGTGCAATGTTGTCACTTTTTCTTTTTAAGCAACAATGCAGATTTAATATTTACCAAGTCAGCAACAAACTCCCAATAAAAGTAAAACAACATCAAAAAGACAAAGTAAACTTTGTCACAGCAGTGTGTGTGTTGGTGTGTGCGTCTGTTTGTGTGTGCGTGTTTGTGTGTGGTGTGTGTGTGTGTGTGTGTGTGTGTGTGTGTATGCAGGTGTTGGCTCTCCTCTCTATGCAAGCTCAGGCATTAAAACACATCAGGAGGCGGGGGGGTGATATTGACTAGGCTGTGTCTCCTTCACACCCGTGTTTGGTCGGCAGGCAATCTACCAGCCGTCAATCACGGAGAGGCGACCCAAGTTGGGAACCATCAAGCAGCCTGACTTCTGGTGTCAGTGCTGAGGGGGATCTATTTCAGCGTGACACGCCATCAGCGGCAAATCTAAAGAGGGTTCCATTGTCAGAGCGGGGCAACACATGAGGATACACATATTCATGAATGAACACCTATTTGGGCACACACGCGCGCACTGTGTTCTCCCATGAACATGTTTTACCTAAGGCTGATAGAATATTTACATTCAGCAATATCGTATGATGATCTATTTCCTTTAAATAACAGTATATGGATGAGACTTTTTTTCAATGTACACCCAAAACATCATAGTGTGTTTTGATCATATAAAATACATGTTTTTCCCACCATCATTGCATAATGCAATACAAAATAATGTAAGAAAAGTCAACATCTAGTGTTCACTTACATTTTGTTCGAACAATTTGGTTGAAAAATGTAAAAGAAAAGCTTTAAAAGAAAAATCAAACATCCAGTTTCTCCTTTAACCGTGTGTTCAAATTTGTTAGAATGAGACAATAATAAAGCATCGGTGCCCTCCGGGCTTTATGATCATTTGAAATCGATTGATGGAAAATTACTTTTCCACTGGTAATAAAGCGCTGCACTTCGTCTAACCTTTGAACTTTTGCCACTGTTGCCCCTGGCTCTTCGGCAGCCGTTCAAGGTTCAACATGACATTCAGACACAGTTTAAGTGCTCTAATGCTTTGATTACAATTAAAAGGTTGCTCTGTTAATCCGTGAGAGAGAGACAGAGAGTGATTTAAACCTCAGAGGAATAAATGCAAACGTCATTGAAAAGAACTGTAATTGGTTACAATAGCACATTTGATTCTTTTTCTTCAACATGGGAGCTTCAGTGTTATCTTCATAATTCATGTTATTAATCCAGACAATTTTTTCAGGAGAGATTTATTAGTCTGTGTAAACTCTAGCCGTGTTTATAAGTTATTAACCACATGTAATGCCACTGCCTCATCTGAATTCCTTCTCCACTCCTGCTCTCAGGCCCTTAAATCATCAGGATACTTAAACACTGCTCCTGGATTACCTAATGACATGTCTTGTTAGCATAAAGTATTACTTAAGCAAAGTGTATTGATCCTAATTTAGATGTACAGCCATATGCATATTGATTATCTGAAAACCATTATCATAACATTGAAATGAGCGCTGGCTCTATCTTATTGTTAATTATTCCTCAGCTATTAGATAGTAACGCTTAATAATTACACAAGCGGGAAATAAAGAGATAAATGCAGTTTGTTTATGATGCATGAAGCAGGGTGTACTTTAGAAGCCTTGCAGGGGATTCGTCAAGTGTGGTTTTGCACTTATGAGGCAATAAAATGTGAGCGAGAGAGAGAGAGGCTGCATTCCTAGCAAACTGTAATATAATCCAACACAGTATTTAGGGACCACCATCGTTGAAAAGTATCTCTAATGAGGCCAAAAAGGGAGTCACGGCTGCCATCACTCCTCATCTTTTCCATGCCTTTAAGTGTCTCTCTGTCAGCCACGTAAATGAGTAAGATATATACAAAACTAGGATGACATAATTAGTTTTGCATTCTTTTCTCAATACAAAACAATAGCAGGATGCATGCTGGATGTTGTAGTAAATGAGAGCACCGCCATCAGGAGTCAATGTTGACAGAATGAGACATTGTACTTTTGAGCCATGAAATTACAGGCTGGTAAGCCCAAGGCAGTCGCCAGGTGTGACTGATGCAATCGGGGGGGGGGCTTGCTCGGACAACCGCAGCAACGTGCACAAACATTCCTGCCTGTCAATCATGTTACAGATCTCCCGGATATAACTCATCAAAAGCACCAGAGATGAATGGTAAAATATAATTGATGAATTGGATACCCATGTCTTAAGGCAAACTATATAAATGGCAATAAGTTAAAGGGGGGTGAGTGCAATTAGCAAGTAACTACTTACTTAATGGTCCCATTTAAATGGAATCTATTGTACATAGGTTTGTTTGACTTGTTTGATTTTCTTTTTCTCCTCCTGCATGCTTGTTCCACTATTGACACACAGCTGGGAACTTCTTTATAGCTGCAACAGTAATCCTTTAGCTACACACTGGTGTCTCCTGTGTATCAAGATAGTTGTATTGGCATGGCCTCTGCAAGACGTAGAGGTTGATAAAAGTGGATTATAAATATTGTAACCCCAAAATGAAAGGGTTGAAACAGAATCAATTGTTCTTGTCTGACTTTTTATGATATACAGTAATTATGCTTTTAACCAGTATTCACAAATTTGATTTCTCACTAATTGCAGCGTTACTCCACTGAGGAAGGGCTATTTTTAAGCTTGAACAGGGGTGGTCTCAGCGGAGAGCTTACTCTACAGTACTGTGACAATTACAGTGAATCTAAGTGGCTGTGTTGGGGGGCCTTTAAACTTCTCCCTCCCTGGTTCTCACACCTGTCCTCAGGGCTACAAGATTTATGTCTCTGTCCTGTGATGAACTGCTGTGGCCCCTCTCTTACAATACTTCTGTCTCCTCTGTGGTAGTGTATGCTTGTGAGTGTGTAGAGAATAAAGGTGTATGGGTGTGTGAACTCTTGTAACACTACAGAGAGTCCCATACTGGGACAGTCAAACTTTGCAATTGGCTAAAGAAGAACTCTTTGGTCTAACTAATGATGTACAACTTTCTTCTACTGGGACTTTTTACTCCCTGGGCGGAAAGGTTCGGACATTTTCAAAAGGACACACTTACAGTAATTCACTTTTCCTTCAAAGTGGGCACACATGTGAATTTATGAAGTTTGATATAAAAAGTGAATCATCTTGCGTGAGGAGCTGGTTTATTGATGTACTTTCAATGTCATGCCGCTGTGAAAATGACATCAAGAAATGTTCAGAATAAAAGCACAAAAAGGATCATGTGTAGATTCAAATCAAAATAGGTGCAAAGAAAGGGATTTCTTCTTCAAATAAAAGTAGGAGTGGAGGGTAAAAATATAGTTGGAACCCTTCACTTAGTGAAATCTGTGTTCAAATTCGGCCAGCTTCTTCTTCAGTAGACGGGAAACGGTGGCTACTGTAGGGTGTTCTCAACACGCCAGCAACAATTAGGGTCATGTCCTCTCCGAGCCTCTTTGACACTCTCCTGATGGCGATAATATGCCGTCCTCATAAATATGATGGGCTCTTAAAGGACCCACAGGACGCTGCTTAAATCCATCTGAAATATGCATAATGTTCCCCGTCACTCCTGCAGAGAGAGGCGAAATAAGAGATTTATGTCCTTGGTGGTATCGTGCAACCAGCTCATTTAGGCTCACACACAGCATCAAACCTGATTTACATCGTGTATGATAGAAGAAATCTCTAATTGTTTATAATATAGGTTGATATTTTAGCACATTTTATGCCTAAACACCTATTTTGACCCATCATTTTTAGAAGATAGCATAGATAACCCAGCCAGAAAATGCAGACTAAATAACGTTAATAGAGCTTAGAGAAGGTCTATTGTTTATTTGACACTGACAAAATAACAAACCAACATTAATTCAGCAAAGAACTATCACAGTTTCAAACATTTCCTTACATATAAAATTATCGTTATTTAAGTTACACAACATAAACACCTTCAAATAATCGACTAAACTTAAAGAAAAGCCACTAGTAACAAGCGCAAGTCCAATTTTTCTAATAAATGAAAGTGAGTTGAGTTACTCTGCTCATCAAAGCAGAAGGAAGGCAGTCTCACAGATCCCAGGCTATCGAGGAACGGAGACCAGAGAGAAAATATTGAGCTTTAAACGGTAGCTTTTAAAAGGTAAATGGAGTCAAAATGCTTCAACCAATAAATTTGCCCCCAGAGACATGGAGGGAATGCGTAGCGGGCAGAATAATACATGTGGGCAAGGGGGTAATGAATTGGAAGAGATGCAGAGAATGTGCAGTGCTGAGCACGGCCCTTAGAAGTGGATGGGGAGTTTTCAGAAAATGCTGCTTAAATGCCCTCTGAAGCATCTTTGTCCAAGAGAGACGACTCCTCTCCAGCTGATATTGATGTTAAAGCACTCTGTGTTTTGACTACATGGTCTAGTTGTATATCACATTGGTTTTTGCCACAATGAAGCCTGGATGTATGTATTAGCTTAAAATTTTCCAAAAGATGTGAGATGAATTGCGTCAACTATACAGATTTGTTTCACACTTAGAGCTCCCTGCTGGGCTTATTTGAACTCATCGCTTGGATTTCATTAAGCTTCATTCTTTAAACCTATTGTTCTCAGAACCTGACTTTTAAAATCAATTAAATATTTGTGTTAACTGACATCTTCCTGAGTTATTTGTTCTTTGGAAAGGAAAGAGTTGATGCTTTTATTTTTACCTATGGTTTAATCTCAGAACCCATCTTCTATGTTGGACAACAAAGAGCCCAACAGAAGCTTTTTCATGACTTCTGGTTATTAGTGTAGGGATTTCTGGACAAAGACTTAATTTGCCTTGTGCTCTTATGGTTCTGACTAGCAGCTTGAAAAGCAAGAAACTAAAAAGCATAGACGATGTTCAATTGTTGTTGCAGATGATTGCCGATGGGTTCTAGGGTTGTACTCTGACTGATGCGTTCTGCATCTTTTGCTCTCCACATAGACTGTGTCTGGACAGCCAGAGCCCATTGAAACACTACTGTAGGAGACAATATTACATCTGAAAAGACACTAGATCACTGTTTATAGAAAATACTGGTGGTTGTGGTCTTCTAAAATGGAAGCGAATCTGAAATGTTTGAAAAACATGCTTGCACACAGAGCATCTTTGTGTTTCTCACAGCTGCTTCCTCGACAGGATCAGAGCTCCTGTATTAGCGGCTCAAACCCAGATGAAAGCTTGTCAAGCCTCTGGGTTGCATTGCTTCGGAAGCACACTCCTTCAGGAGCATTGTCATTTCTCTTCTATTTTTCTACGAGTTACTTAGACCAAGCACTTTGTGCCCTCAGAAGAAATATGAACACCTTAGATACTGCAGAATCATCTGGGTAAAAGTTGGTGGTATCGTTTTAAGCCTACATCAGTCTGACTTACCCTGAAAATCTGATGGGCATTGTCATGGATGTACACAGATAACCTTCAAGGATGTGTTGTTACATTCCCCATCCTGTCCACCACCACCATTGCTGTGGTAGGACAGGACAGAGCAGAGCAGTGTGGAGTGTTGTTGCATGTTTTATCACAGGTCAGGCTGAGAGGATTGTGGCTTTTACCTTCCAGTCCTTTGAGAGTCTTAAATTGCAAAACTTTGATTTTAAGGACTCAACAGTCAGAAAAATCTGACAAGCACAGAACTTTTGCAATCTGAATCTAATACTCTAATCTAATCTAATTTTCTTGGCTTCTCTTTCCCCTGTGATAATGTGTGGTAGGAGCTTATTGATCTGTATATCATACAAAGAGGGGATAGACTCTCTTGTTGTCTCTTTGTCCTAGACTAGTGAGAAAGGATGCTATATTCTTAAATCTCAGGGAGTGTGCAGGTTTGACAAGTACTTGTAGTGGATGGCGCTCTCTCCTGAGACCCTGTGAACTTCTCTTTCAATCAACTGATGAAATATTTAGCATTACAATAGCAGCCTCTTTAAAGGAGGAGGGTGTCACTGACTTGGATCCATTGTTGTGTCTCTGTGCTGCTATTGTGTTGTTCTTGATGTCATTCTGTGATATTTGGGATAATTATTTTGTTATCATGAACGTTTCTTGTTCTCACCACTGAATGGATATGACATTTTCAAGAATAAAGTATGATATGCCCCAGGACATTTTTCAAGGCCACACTGCGACAAAGTCTCCAAGAAGCAGAAGAGGAAAAAAAAAAAAGCAGGATGTATCAGATGTGTTGCTCTCAGCAAAAAATGTAAAGTTTGTCGCTGTAAGGAAAATTATTTGAGGACAAAAAAATCTGTGTTAACAGAAAGGATTTCCATAGCAGAATACAATACAAAAGTGACTTTGGGAATTAAAGTCAGCATTTGTATTTCTTTTTTTCTCTGGCAGTGTTGAAAAATAGATGGAATCGGGGACAGTGCAAGGTGTTGTATTCAATATATGGGCTTTCATGTGATAAATTGAATGTTATTCATATATGAGTGCACACTGTTTTTTGGTTATTCTGGGGAGAAGTTGCTTCTTGCTGCTCAGGGACACTTTTCCTTTTAACTGAGAAGCGGTTGAGGAGCGGTTTAGGAGAGGAGGAGGAGGGAGGGGAGGGTTGGGGGTGAGTTGGTGGGGAATCTCTACAGACCTTGATACAATTACTGTGCCTTCCCCTCTCCTTCCGCACCACTTCTGGCCACGCTCTCGCCGAGCCACTGGGAATAGAAAAGGCCCAGCTATCTGGCAGAAGATTTGGTCAGTCAGGCATCAAATGCAGGGCCCTCTTCTCACACTCTGTGCCGGGGGTGGGCACGCCGAGGGACCTGCATTGTGCATTTTCACACACTTCTCTCCGAGGGGCTGCAGGAATCCTTAGCCTCTGGAAGGGAAAGTGGGTAGAGAGGCAAGAGAAACACAGATAGAGGGAGAGCGACATGGAAGAGATGGAGTGGGAGAGAGAGAGATACAGGGAGGGAGAAGGAGAGAAGGAAGGAAAATAGTTCCAGAGGCTAGACAAAAAGCATCAAGGCTGCAGGCAACCTCAAGGAAACAAACAACAAGCTCATCTGACACTCAAAGAGTTCTCCGTCATCCTTCATTTTTTTCTTCTATATTTCTGACATTCAGTCTGTACTTCCACACCACTACCTTCGCCTCTCTCTGAAAGGTAGAAAAGGGATTATTCAGGGGTTTGGAGAGTTGACCCTTTGTGGGTGTGTGACAGTAATGGCTGTGGGCTGTAGGGCTCAGGGTCAGGGTGGAAGCAGGGAAATGTATTTCCATTCATGCTTTCAGGGCACTGTACTTGTACAAAGACTAATGTCACGAGAAAGGTGTAAACCCCCCGAGCAACAAATCTCCATCACCCAGCCAGGAGACCTTCTCATTTCCCTCAACTATCTCCACGGAAAATGTGATTGTTTCTCGGATCAGCTCAAACTTTTTTGACACGTAAGGGTGAAAGGCCAACTCACATTATTTGTCTGTGGGCACTGGGGCAAAAAGAACAGATGAAACAATTGAGTAGTTTGTGGAGCATAAAACAACACAAAAATATCCTGTGTCACATCATCATCCGATAAATATTTCAAAATGTGACCGTTTTGCTACTTACATATTATTTATTTCCATCAAAATTGCGAGAATGGATAGCGGCTATTTTGCACGCCCCATGTTCAGAGTGGGCGGCTTGCGACAGATTCTGACCCGAGGCACTTTGCCGCATGTCACTCTCCTATCCCAGTTTCCAACACTATCCACAGTCCTCGCTCCCATAAAGGCATAAAAAGCCCCCGAAACCTTTCAAAATCACAAGAATGCAACTCAGAATAACACTTTTACCATTAAAAATGATTTGCTGTAATCTTTATTATTTAAATTTCAAGATTTTAGAGTTTTCACTTACAAAATAAAGTAGTTTTAATGCTTGGAGGAGTACAAATTAATTTCAAATGTTGGCTCTCCTAGAAGTGATTTGACTGACAGGACACAGTTCATTGTGCACCATTCTTTTAGTGTCTGTTTATCTTTATACTAAAACAATAATGATATCACATTTCAGTCGTTATGCTGCAGTGTTTTTTTTTGTCAGCTCTGTGTGAAGAACAATGTCCTCTTTTATCATTTTGTACAAACACGTGTTGAGGACATTGTATACCCTAATGAAAGAGTTAATGATAAGAGAATTATGTGACACATTGTCTAACCTGCTGTGTAGGTGTGTGTGTGTGTGTGTGTGTGTGTGTGTGTGTGTGTGTGTGTGTGTGTGTGTGTGTGTGTGTGTGTGTGGGTGGGGGGGGGGGGGATTTGGTATTCTTGAGATAGGTCAACCAAGCAAGACAAGGAGGTGGTGTGTCTAGGTGAAAGAAGGAATAATGAACCCTAAGTGAATTAATATAAAACATTATGCCTTCTATTGGAACAGTATGGAATGATGCAGTACCACTTTAATTATAATGTATCGCAAACAACTAACTTTATTAAAGAAAATTCTGTTGTGTATGTTATGAAAACTTCTCTATACCAACAATTATTCAATTCGCTAGCTTTGTGGAGGGAATAATGTTACTGTCGCACAAGGTGATCCATTGTGTTAAAAAAAATAACAACTGTAAGGAGTTAAAATACTAATATGAGTGTACAAATTAGTCTTACATTTTCTCAACAACAAACAAACAACAAATAGATTAATCAATAACAACATAAATTATGATACATTTTCGGTTAATTTGACAATATTTTTTAGTTTTTTGTTTTTTTTTAAGATTTATTTTTGGGCTTTTTGTGCCATGATTTGAAAGATAAGACAGTGGATAGTGTCGGAAATCAGGGAGACAGAGCGTGAGGAATGACATGCAGGAAAGGAGTCGGATTCGAACCCGGGCCGCCATACGTGGGGTGCGCGCACCAACCACTGCCCCGCCAGCGCCCCACACTAATATTTTTTTGATTCAGAAGATGAATTATTTGTTTTCACAATTCAAATGATGTCCATCACACCTGCAGTCTTATAAGTTTGACAAAGCTGCGCCAGCTTTTCTTCTATGATTGAATTATTGAACGTTACACTTTTACCTGCAGTAATTAAATGGCATTCACAGCAAATTGGTCCTTTACATCCTTATCAAAGGCCTTGTTTTTCTACAGCTTTGTCCAAAGATGCATCCCTGCGTCACAGGATTAGAAAAAAAAAAAACGGCTTAGGTTTCAACTGGATATATCTCTGCTACCAACATGCAAACCTTTAAAGAGATTATAAAGTCAAACGAAAAAGCCCTCTTCTTGAACGGGGTAATGTATGAATATTATTACTGTTTGTGCATCTCTGTAAAAAAAAAAAAAAAACGGGGGGAGAGCGTCTTCCCACCTTTCTTTATTGCAGTGTTAAAGCCCAGGTAATGCTTCAGAATAATGCATGATAAGGCAAACATAGGCACTCCTTTCAAAATATTCAAATGTGATCGGCGGAGTGGAAAATAAAGGAACGTGGATGTGTGGAATGACTTCCCTCTTCCCCGTACTCCTTCATTATATTCATATCGCCACTCATTTTCTCCTTTACTTTGTTTTTCAAAGTGACCCTGATGCTGGAGAGACACACAATCTGATCTGTTTCAGCGGACTAATGTTTCTAATGGATGAGATAGAAGTACTGTTGAAATTGTATTACCCACAGACATTTTAACTTAAGCAGGGATCAGAAGAGAGTAAAGCAAAGTCTCCCATGTTATTCACATGTTATTTATGTTAAGTTGAAACTGCTTTTTCCGAGAACTCACCAGTAACATCAGTACTTTCTGTGATTTTATTTTTCTCTAGACTTTTCTTTTTCTCTTGTCCTTGTATGTTTATAAAGTAACACAACTTTTAACAGGTTCAACTCACACAGATGAGTCTCCAACTGAATTTGAACCACTCTACTGAAAGTGTGCAAAAAAAGTGCACTCACATCATTGTAATGACTTTTTCATGCAATTGTCTCCTATATCTAAATTGATGAATTTCTCTTTGATTTTGATTGAACCCTATGATTTCCTCTTCCTGTGCTGTGAATAAATAGAGTTAGAAATAAGAGTAGGTCTAATCAAATTTTGTAGAGCAGTTAGTGAGCAATACTTATCCATCATTATATTTCATACTAGCCTATCAAATCCCACTCTAGAGAACATTCTGAAAATGAGACGATTTACTTCCTATTTTCAAATTAACCTGTTATTGATCAAGAGACTAAAAAGTCTGAACATGAGTGAAACATAAACCCAACACAAACATAAGACATCTTTGACCTAAATCCTCCTAAAAAGTATTTTTTTCCCTGATGCTCAGACATGAAGAGAGGCCTGAACATTCCTGCATTTGCCTTCCCAATACAACGGTATCCTTGGAGATTAGCCTATACTCTGTATGTGCTCCAAGTCCAGAAGAATACTAAAGAATAAAATAAGTTGTTTTTCTGATAAGTCGAGATGTGCTCAGCTAAATTGAAGGAATAATTATATTATGACATACAAAGTTCTTGATGTGGCCTGAATGTCTGGCATTTCTTAGCACAACAGAGAAAACAGAAGACCGAGGAAAAAGCCAGAATAGGACAGCTGAAAAAAAAAAAAGGCAGCCCACTCACTGGGTGAGATCTTAATGCAGCGATTAAAGTCAGGTAATGCTGCAGACGAGCCTGGTTGAAAAACCATGTCATGCCCATAGCTGCCACAGTTACTCTTGCATTACCTGCCTGCTTTTTATGCAGAACTGCACAAAAAGCAACTGCATGTTAAATAGGTATTAAAATTGTATAGTTTTAATACCTGCAGGTAGAGGAAAATATTCAAATGCATCCCCTTCCTCTTGTTCGGCTTTTGAGTGATTGAAGGAACTTGTGATTGGGTTTCCACATTGTGCTCCCATCTGCACATGCCAGCCCTTATCTGCCTTGATATTAACATGGCTCTTTCATTAGAAACCCAGCCCATTTTCTGGTTTATGGGTAAAATAAGATGCAGAATGAGACAATAAAGTGCATTTGTGTTTCAGTGGATGCATTATGAATAAATAATTGTAAGTGCCTGCCTTGGCTGCGTCGTCTTCAGGAAGATAATCACTGCCTCTAACACATTCTCTGCCCCTTAACGCAGCTCTGCTCAATGTACTAGTTCTATTATGTAGGTGAATATTGAAGAAGGATCATGACTTTATAATATCCATGTGCATCAAGGGCAGAAACAAATGGAAAGGTTGTGGAAGAGGATGGAGACAAGTCATTTCTGGTCATTCTTTGCATGGATATTTCAACACAAAGAAAATAAAAGAAAGAAGAGATACATTTATATTAAAATGTTTATCAACATGGCTTTCAGAGCTTTTCTCTGAGACTGGATTTGGATATTACCTTAACTTTCCCAAGTTCTTTTCAATGACACCGGGGCACTTCATGGTGATATGTTGTCAGACACACCAATGCAGAGATAGAAAGCTAAATTTGCTCGTGCTATTGATTCTTCTGCAGTTCAGCATGGATTTAACATAACTTGAAATGGTGTTTCTGAAGCCCTCTACCATGTTGTTACATTTTTATTATTTCTGACTACATCCCAGATCTCTCTTTGTCACAGTATGCTGATGACACCTCGCTGTATATCGCTTTCAAATCCTGCAATCATGACAGTCCAGCCCAATTTTCTGTTAGCCTTTCCAAATCATTGGAAATCAATTGTTATTATTAGTGTGAGAAACTCTGCGATATCAGACCTCTATCGCAAAATATTAAGCCGCTGCAAGAATTTCTGGTGTTGTATTTCATTATGGCCTTTACTATTATGACTCAGGAAATACAGCTGTCCAGTCATTTGTTTATTCAGCATAAGTTAATTTTTTTTTAAAATCTTCCAATCCTTTGAGTATTTACACAGCAGAGTTCTTCATGCCTTTGCTTTGTTGTCTTTAGATTCCAGTCATATCCTCTTTACAGGTTATACTCTTCTTGAAAGTTGTCTTCAATAGGCAAAGATACTGCTTCTAGATTGATCATGGGATTCAGATTTTTTAACCTTTTAACTCTGATTCTGGCCTCCGTGCACTGTCTTCCAAATCATATCCTTATTGATTTAGAAATGTGATTGTTGACCTTCACAGCTTTAAATGACCCGGCCGCTAGATATACAAAAGAACAAAACCCAAAGCAGAACTAACATCTTTCTGAAATCTGACATTTGTATTATTTTTTTTTTCTTTTTAACTAATTGTACTTCATTACATCACTATTAATTTCAACCATATTCTAATCATTTTGTAATAGTTTGTAACTTTAAGTACATTTCAGTCTGTGTTGATTTTGGCTCCCCCTGTAGACAAAGCTGTGCCTCTTTTCTCTCTGCAGATTTTGCTCCGTACATAGTTTTGCGCTACCAAAATATCAAGCTGCTTTCTTTTTGTAGTTACATGAAAGGAACCATTGAGAATATTTTCTATAGAAAATGCCTTCTGCCTGCTATTAATCGGCTCATCTGACACCTACCCGACAGTAGTGGTTTAAGGAATTCAAATTAAGGATTTAGAAAAAATCATTCCTAGCGCTGATTTTATTATTTGCTTTGGAAGGTCATTAAAATGTATTCGTATTAATTATAATCTGTTTGGAAACCAGCTAAAAACTCCTGACATGCGCTTTAAGTGTTGTAGCTAAATCAAAGTTTTTAGTGGCATGCCTTAGAGACTTGTTTAGCATCGCCAAAATCCAGCAGCACCGAATCCAGACTGGATCGAAAAAGCATGTTGAAACAATGAAAACAGCAATACACATGTCCCCAAACTGGTACAACAGTCTGTAAAAAAAATGTTCCTTGCATATTTTAGACGACGGAAATGTATTCAATAACTGGTGACTGCACATGGCTGCAGCTGGCCTGGCTCCACTGGCAGTGGTCGCAGGTGTCGGGGGAGACGAGGGAGTCAGTGGTCTGGTTTGAGGTCTGTCATGACAGAGAGAGCAGCCACCTGGCCCTGTGTTTGTGTGTGTGTGTGTGTGTGTGTGTGTGTGTGTGTGTGTGTGTGTGTGTGTGTGTGTGTGTGTGTGTGTGTGTGTGTGTGTGTGTGTGTGTGTGTGTGTGTGTGTGCATCACACCACGATCAGTGTCATTCCAGTGTCTGACATGATGGGTCTGCCGTTGGTGACACATATAACACACACAGACACAGAATGGGACACATTCAGACGTAAAGGTGATTGACAAGTCTTATTGTTTGGCCGGTCAGGTTGTTTGCATTTGCTGTCCTATTGCAGAACAGGGTGAGTAAGGCTGAAATAAAATCAGATGCATAAAATGATCACATTTTCGATCACATACATACACATGTCTTCAAGTTTTTTTTGTTTTTTTTTATCTTGACTGCTCTAAGTCATTTTCTAAGACATAATTGGCCCACAATACACTCTATTAAGCTTATTTTAAGGATGAAGTTGATTTATTTCATTCTAGGGTAAGACTCAAAAGTTACTGACAATGTAGGTCAAAATATTCAAGGTTTGGAGAAAATATCAGCATGCATAAGCTGTTTACAAAAGCTTCCTAAGTTAAATGTAATTACTCTTGTCAAAGTAAATGTAGTCATTTTTTGCAGCACAGATGGGCAGTAACAGCATGTGTGGGGCGTTTTTTCAACACAGATACAAGCATCAAATTTGTTTCTTTTTCTTTGTATTTTCTCTTTTCTTTCAAGTATTTTCATCTATTTTTTAAAACTTTATTTAGACTTGAAAATGAATGCGAGAGAAGCCCTCATCTCATCGAGCAGATAAAAATAAAAGTAATGTTTTATAACATTCATCTGTGGGTCTTCTTTTTTGTTCTGCCAGGAGTAAACAGTCCACCTCTGAGTTTCTCTGATGGGACAGGCCACTGTGTGGGGAAAGTGGCTTTTCATGGAAATTTCCATTGGACACCCAGTTATAATGCACGAACACTGCACAGCTCAGTCACCATTGTGTTTACATTTGATTGACTGAGAAGTTTTAGATAGAAGACTTTGCCCAATAGAATTATGCAAAATTTTCTTTTCTGACCACCTTTGTGGCCAGCAACCTGTTCTAATTTAATATGCTGCAGATGACAGTGACTACTGGGATAGTGTGATTTACAGTCGTAGTTTTAAAGAAAATTGAATAGATGACAACAGTCAGTCAACAGTTTTCCACCATCACTGTTTTCGGTAGTAAAACTAAAGATTACATCTTTAGTGTCATTAATAGTTACATTAGATTGAAACTGTAAACAGACTTTGGCCTTTTCTAGTATATTGCATTGTGTGGTTGCACATTAGTTGCTGTTATAGGGAACCATGAAAACCTGGCAGACATGCAGTAGCTCTGTTAATTTTGAGTTAATTTGATTAATACTAACTATTTGGAGATCTGTTGGTCATTCATTAAAATGACTTGTTTTGTTTTTCTCTTTAAGCCTTTGTTTCAGCTTAGAGGTCCTTTAATGGTCATGTATTTATTGCATTGGCATGTGACAGTGTGTCAGCCACCAATAATCAAATATAGCAGTGTATTAGTGAGTAGTTCAAAAGATTCATTATGGAATGAATTTGTCACACATACTGTATATAATCAAGTAAAAAATAATGGAGTAAAAGTATATGAAATAGTTGGGCTAACAGTAAAACATGCTGCCAATCTAAACAATATAAAAAAATAACAGGCACCATTGCACAGGTTGTCATACACTTTAATGATGTAAAAAATGAGATATTCCCTTACACTCAGATTGTAAATCACAGGCATGACCACAGATGAGCAGGTGCAAATGCCAATGTTACAAGACATTTGATTGTTTTCACCCATATCCTGGACTGTGTAATGGGCAGACATACATACCAAGTCCAAGAACACAAGCAGTGAACAAGGGGCCAACACCAGGATTTACAAGACACATTGGGCTCACATATTTGGGGCTAGGGAGTCTTCATACAGTATTTCAGTGTGTCAGTCCCTGGTCAGTTGCTAAGGGAACACCTGCAGATAGCTAGTTAACTAAGTGCAGTGAAGATGCTCCCGTTGTGTTGATCAATTATGGATGAGCCGAGAGAACTTTGACATGTTAAACCACTTAGAGCGGCTGGAGAGGAGGAACAGCAAGAGGGATAGGAGTGAGAGGAAGACTGAAACAAGAAAGCCAGGTCGGCTCATCTAAGGCAAATTATTGTGGTATTGTTCAAAAGGGTCTTTTTCCATTGGATTGCATTGCCATGCTGCACACTCAGCTTGGGATAATACATGGAAAATAATAGACATGCTATTGATAAAGGTCAAAAAGTTGCATAATTTGTTTCTGTTGACAACCTTCATAATGTGTTATATGTTTTGTAAATAAAAAAATATATATATATATACATACAGTATAAATCAAAATCAGAGGTCAATAAACCTTACTCTGAAATAGGTGCCGCCTTTCTCAAGGGCTTTTAAATTGTTTTAATTGAGACAGCCATACGCTACCAGTTACCGCAAATAGTAGTGGTAGGAGTTACAGTAATGCATTACTAAGGGCGCTCTCTCTCTCACACTAGGCAATCCATATCGTGCCTAAGCACACTTCACCCCTAAAGTCCAGTTTGTCTGGCTAGTGTCAGTGCTCTGATCCCTGCTTAAGCACGATACACTTCATTGGCCCTGGCACGCTTGGAGGAGGTGTGCTTCAGAACGGTACAGTTCATGCACGAGCACAAGCACGGGTAAACAACGTTGACAGCCTTCATTATCGAGAAATCCTGGAGTGTTCTGGCTGTATCTGACTATAATGACTCAAAATTATCCACAAAGTCTGTGACGTAGCTGTCATGTTTTCTGTGCTGTTCTCCGATGTGACTGTGACTCAGTCTGCAGACTCAACAGCGCGTCTCTTTAATTTTTTTTTACTTTTTATTTTGGAGTCCGTCTGTCTTGTAAACTAAGCACACTTCAAAATTACGTAAAGCCATGCATGTGTTGTATAACGATGTTATGTCAAAGAGGTAACCGTGCTCAGGCCCGGTTAGTCCTGGAACAGTGTGAGAGCAGGCCAGCAGGGGGATGGGTGGGGGGGGGCAACCATGCTTAAGCATGGTACGGGACAACTTTGCCTAGTGAGAGTGTGCCCTTAGTTACAAAGTAGCTTATAATACAGTAAATGATGGTAACATAATGCATTGCATCATTAACACTTGTACCTATTTCCCAGCCTTCTTACATAGTAAAAATAATTCCCCACAGTATATCTGATAATTATCTTATTAGTAAACAATAATGAAAGACAAAAAAACTTTAGAGTAGACCTTATTTCTAAGTTCCCTTTCCACATAAAGTTGGTACCACTTTATTCTCTTACATCTTTTTCATTCATCTAAACCCCAATATATCTCCAGCAAGAGTTCCCCAGGCTAATTTAACCTGATCAGCACATTTAAGAAAGTCATTCACAAAGCTAATAACTAAATGTTGCACAATCCACACAAAAACAAAATTGCCTCCATTCTGCAACAATAACCAAAGCCACCATTTTTGCCTCAAGCAGCTAGGCCTACGCTCCAACTCATGCAAAAACCATTAAGAGCTTTAGGGCCAAAACAGAAGGGGGAAATCATTGGGTTGTTCAAGAGAAGAAATAGGAAATAGGAAATACATTGAGAAGATCGTTTGAGATCAATATTCCATTTGGATTCCAAGATAAGACTAGACAATATAGGCTAATGTTTTGCTGGATAAGCATTGCCTGTGTGTGTGTGTGTGTGTGTTCAAACACTTGGAAATCATGTCTGTGACTGCAGAAAGAAGCATGTTAGCTATTGGAAAGCCTGGGAGCTGCTCGGGGCTTCATGTCACAGAACAGGTCTGCATGTGCAGCTGTCTTTAACTATTGAGGTCAGCTTAGTTTTCCACATTGTTGACTGATAAAACAACACATGAGACAGTGGACAATAAGACATCAGAGCTCTTGAGCAATATCCTCGTACAAAGAGAAATTGAAGAGAACTTGTATTTTTTAATGTTGGAGGAAAATGTGTTACATCTGTAGAATGGGGAGTATACTAAATGATTATAAAGCTTGCAATCTGGCTGGACATTTACAAATAGAATACAATTGTAAAAAATAAGATAGAATGAAAGATACAGAGACACAAACATGGATGTAACACAGGGACTAGTCCATTTTGAAAAAAGTCAATAAAGTGAGTTCTTCTTTCACCTGATGCTTACTTACATTTGGGAGTTTGAACACAGCAAAGGTCAACATCAGCACCATCACTGAACCGCACTTGATTGAAGCAAGTTTCAAACCTCAGTGCTCAGTCAACTCTCAGTACCGTCTGAAAATCTGAGCACAATTGTCACATTTTGCCTTCAACATACTCCAATCTGAGTCCATGAAAATAAACTGCACGCTCACTAAAAACTGTTTAGGTTAAGTTCATGCAAAATAGTGAAGTAGCTCTGACAGTAAAAACGTCTTTCTTTTTTCTGATGTGATTCTGGAAAAGAAACTTGACATACAGCAAACTATTCATAACTGAATAAATTGCATACAGCATATTAGCATCACTCTTTCTGTTCTGCTGTTGGAAATGTTATATGTGTTGGAGTCTTATAGCTAACGAATGTGAAAATGTGTATTATTACACTATACTATTAGGAAATTGTTTTCCCAATTATTGTATAGCTAACCTTGACAATACAATTATATATTTTTTATTTTGACCATGTGTTTATGAAGGCAATTTCAAAATAAACATACTACATTCAACTTTTCTCAATATTTAACTTCTGTGGTTTATTGGAATTTAAATGAAGCTTGTTTTCTGTGTTAAATACTTTTTGAAAAATACCCCCATGCTACAGAACTATTGTATACAACTGAGTTACTTCTCAAAGCAACAATTTTGCAAAACACAATAGTACAGATCATTTTACATTAGCCATCACTGTCATGATAGACTGAGCAAAAACTGTCTTACTTTAAAGTCAGTAGACTCAAATTTTGAGAAATATCTCCCATCATAGTATCTCTCGCTCTCATTCTCTGTCCCCCTTTTTTATACATGTAAGATGGAGGCCTGCGCAAACTCCTCTCCTTGAGATGTATAAATCAATGTTAAATTATCAGGAAAATTAAAAATGTCATGGTTACATGCTTACAGGGTGGACTTTTTAATATTAGTTGAGTTGGAAAGGCGATGTATACAAGGAGGCTTATTTCACCGCGCAACACGGATATTTTTCAGATTACAGTAATTTAAGGTTAAGGACATGTTGTAAAAATCAAAGCAAGGCTCAAAACTACACAAAGACAACTTCAAAAACATACAACCTCAGGAAGAATACAGGAAACAAGGTCTTTGTTGTGTTTCTGAAATTTTTTAATTTTCAATAGAAAGTTTGTGAAAGTTTTTAGAAAGTTTCCAACAATTTTTGAAAACTGCTGTTAAAAGTTTTCAAATACTACCTCAAAATTTCTGAAAGTTTGTATGTATTGTATGTATTGTTGCCCTTTGCCATTCAGTAAAATATCTTCTTTGAGAGACAGAGAGCCAGTGTAAAGACCTCAGAACTGGAGTGATGTGATCCACTTTCTTGGTCTAACCCTAACCCAGCCACACTTTGGCTCAGCTGCAGTTATTGTTGATTTTTTTAGGTAGACCTGTAAAGACACTGTTTCAGTAATCTAGTCTTTTGAAGATAAAGGCATAGACACGTTTTTTCCAGGTCCTGCTGGGAGATAAGTCATTTAATTCTTAATAAATTAAACAAGTGATAGTTAGCCAAATATGTCATCGTCTTAATGTGGCTTTAAATATTGAGTTCTGAGTCCATGACTACACCAAGATTGATTGCTTGGTCAGTGATTTTCAATGTTAATGACTGAAGCTGCATGTCTACCTTTAATCGCTTCTCCTGAGGTCCAAAACAACTACCTCGGTTCTGTCTTTGTGTAACTGAAGAAAATTATGGCACATCTACTCATTGATTTGTTCCGTCAATATCCCAGGACGTGTATGGGGCCATGATCGCCGGGTTACATTAAAACAGATATGCGTGTCATCCTTGAAGTTATAATAACTCTTCTGTAGTTTCCTATAATCTGAGCTAGTGAAAACATCTAGATGTTAAACTGAAGAGGCTCTGGGCTTCAGCCTTGTGGAACTCCACATGTAATTTCTGTCTGCTCAGATGTGAATTTACCTATTGAAACAAAGAAGTCTATGTCCATTAAGTAAAACTCAAACCAGTTTAGTACTGTGCCAGAAAGTCCCACCCAGTTCTCCAGTTGATCAAGTAAATCCAGGAAATATATTGAATGCAGCACTGAAATCCAGTAGTATTAAAGGCTTTGTATGCGATTTTTTGATCTAGCATTTGTCGCCCTTGAGCACCAGCATGAAACCAAAACAACTTGCGTTGCATTGTTGTGTTAGCATGCTAATGCTAGCGATCTTTATTATGCTGGTATCTTCACACTGCATGTAAATTTACCTGAAATGAGCGTGATCTAGAAACACAGTTAAGCAGTGAGTACAGTATGTTATTCTTCTTTTCTCTAGTCCCTCAATTAAACAACTTTTATACACGAGGGGAGGAGTCAGCCGGCCGTCCCGTCGATGTAACAAACTGAAGATAGGACTCTGAAAACTCTGAAAACATCACAGACAGTGGGACTCGGGTGTTACACCCATTGTAGACAGTCATGACTCACAGAGTTATTTTCAGAAGTGTGAAAAATCACATATAAAGCCTTTAAGAATCAAAACACCTGACTAGAAGACATCAAAGAATTTGTTCAGTGTCAAGCGTAGACTGTTTATAACTAGTCAAGTTATTTAACTGTTGAAAAACTGCTTTTTCATGTTTTTTTACTAAATAACGGAGAATTGATTATGACCTGAAATTATTCATTAAAGTTTGTCTAGATTATTTTCAACACTGGCTTGATGACAGCTGTTTTTTTAGGGCCTGTCAGACACCTGAGAGACAAGAGACAAGTTTACAATCTGTATCAGATCAGATGCCATGACTTGTGAAACTTTAAAAAAATAACAACATGCAGGCAGAATATAAAGAAAGCAGGATGGGGATTTCAATTATTGAATAATGTCCTGAAGACTTTTATTCTTGTTTGGATATAATTGTGGCATGGTGTTTTAATTGGTTGATATTGGACACCTCACTTATCCAGAACCTAATATTGAGGTACAGACTGCTTGTCTAATTTTCTACATTTTATCTATAAATAAAATCAGAAAATCTTGGGAGAAATTCCTTGAAAAAGTCCCTTAAATGTTCCCAACTTTTCTAAAATGTATCTTGAAAATAATTCTGGATAGTGTGTGTATGGTAAAATTCCAAGAAGCATTCACAAAGATATAACAACTTCCTATACAATTCAAGAATTTTAAAAAAAATAGAAAAAATGCAAACATTTTTCAGGAATATTCCTCAATATTCAGTTTCAAATTCCCAGGAAAATTTGCAAGTATTTTCTGGGAAAAATCTTGTAAAGTTCCCTGAAATTATAAATTTCCCAGAAAGTATACCTCAAAATTCAATTCAGGTTGAAATTCTTCATGGTTTCTCAAAAAGTTCCCTGAAAATTACAGAATAAAATTTCAAAAATAATGTGTAGAAAAATCCCAAAAATGTTTCTACATCTTTGACTGGTTTTCTCTTTGATAAAGAAACAAACAAACAAACAAACAAACAAACAAACAAACAAACAAACAAACAAACAAACAAAGACAAAAATAAAGAAATAAAGAAGAGAGAGAGAAAGAGAGAAAGGCTGTAATAAGGCCATAACCACAGTCCCTTTGTCCTAAACTGGAATGGCATCTTCTCCCTCAATTGCTCCACTTCATAGCGTCCCTCTATCCCCACATCTGTCCAAGAAGAAAAAAGAGGAGACTCTTTTAATCTTTAAACGCTTAACAAGCATGAACTCCTGCCGTCGCCTTCATTTTCCGTCTAAAAGCATATACTAGTGCGACTAAATATTTTATAATAGGCGCCCGATAACACTGGGTAACGCAGTGGATAATGAAAAGGTATACACCGAAGGGGGAGGGAGGGGATGTGGTCATTGTAGTTTAGTGAATGTCTATCAGACTTTCACACTGTCTCAAGCATTTTTTTGTTCATACACAAGGTTAGATATCCACGCAAAGGACAATGAAGACAAGTGGCTGAAGCTCTGATAATAGAAAATATTCTGTATGTGGAAAAGTAAAGGCCCCTCAAGTTTGTGTGTGTGTATGCGTGCATGTGTGTGTGTGTGTGTGTGTGTGTGTGTGTCAGGTGCGCTCCTACCCTCCCTAAAATCAACGTCTCATCACTTTCTCGTGTTTTTGTCCATTGGGTGTGATGTTGAAGATAAATTGGGTCCCGCCCTGCCTTAATGCACTGCGTGTCACATTAACCCCAATGAATAAAAAAGTCTCAATTAATAAGACAGAAAGGAGCTGTGTGTGTGTGTGTGTGTGTGTGTGTAGGGTGTGTGTGGGGGGGGGGGGGGGTGTATGGTATAACAGACGAGTGGTTAATGTTAAAGTGGCATTAGAGTTAATGCAAATTAAAACGCAAGGGCTCATCCCTTTTGACCCCCCTACCCAGCCCCCTGTTCATAGCGTTAATGCAGCCATTTGCTTACAGGTACTAGCCCCCTATAATTCAATTTGTCAAAATGAATGAGGGAACAGACAATTTATCCAACCCTGTCCTCCCACACCAACATACCTTTCTCCTTTCTCCCTCGGTGAAACAGAAGTTTTTTTTAAAAAAATCAAATGGAAAGTTATAGGCTACTTAACCAAAGCACAACTTATCCACCTTTATGCCTGTTTATTAGTGCCTTCATCTGTAAATGAAAGTTGAGCAATTATTGCAAGGTGCCGTTATCATATTATTATGTTGGCCGCGGTTCCCTAGATAGTCATCAATCACTCTCAATCGACCTGTCACCGGCAGGCACAGATCCAGCTGGAGAGGAGAAAAGAAGGAGGAGGGAGGAGGGAGGAGGAGAAGGAGGAGTACATCATCATTAATTTGAGGAGTGACCCCCGGGGCTATCCACATGTCTCAACCCGGGATTCTTCAAGCAAGGCAGCGTCTTGCACTCGCCCATTGCTCGTACTGTTGTTGCGCGAGACTTCACTAGAGGTTTTTTTGGATGTTTTGGTTACTTCAATATCACGATTGTACTTGAACGCAACACACGTGAACAAGATAGATAGATAGATAGATAGATAGACAGACAGACAGACGGATGGATAGACAGATAGATAGATAGATAGATAGATAGACAGACAGACAGACGGATGGATAGACAGATAGATAGATAGATAGATAGATAAACTACATTATGTTTAGTTTTGGGGAAGCATTTGGACTCTTGCAGCTCTCTGGGGACGACTTTATTTGCCAAAGTGTAATACCATAAGAATACTTAATAAGGTCTGTTTTAGGTTGGTAATACATTTCAAACTAAAGTCAAATCTTAATATGTTAAATGATTTTATTTCGTTAATGCATTTGTTCAATATATTCGTCTTCAATGTGACTCTGGGCTGAATGAAATATTCTTTTCAAATTAATTTAAAATCAATTAGTTGCCCTTGTGATTAACATCAGTGTGGAGCACTGATAAGAATGCGCTTAATTAGGCCTAATGCATTTAAACGGATACATACGTTTGCATATTCAAGACACTGATTGGCCTAATTGATTGATTAGTACTGCAAATTATTTCCTACGTTATTTTAATGCCTCCCTCCCCTGTTCCCTCTCAAAGAAATGTCTCGCTGGGTTTCTTCTCCCCCCTTTTTTTGTCATCATCCTGGGAAAGAAAATGCATATTAAAGTTACAGTCCGGTCATTTTTAGAGTGGGAAACTTCTGACGTCAGAGTCACTGGCGTTTAAAACAACCTGCCTCTGCTGCTGACGTCTTTTATACTACTTTTTTATAAGGCAAAAATATGTATCTGAAAACAGAGTGATATTTCTGGCAGAGGAAGTCAGTATATATTCAATTCATTTATCTACTTTTAATTGACTCTTGAAAAGAAAAGGGAGAGCAAGAGAAGATTTTCCTCTATTTTTTTTCCCTCTGAAAGCCGTTTGAGTGGAGGGCATTTTGCACAAATTAAACATGCTACTCTGCTTCGCCCTATAAACATCCTAGGAGCCAGTGCTTACCAATCAATTGGTACAGTCAAACAGAGCCGCAGCCTGCGTGAGAGTGGAGACCCTCAGTCTCGCTTTATTTCTGGATATTGGGGGACCTCTCTACCATGTCATATCCACAATTTGGATATCCCTATTCGTCTGCTCCACAAGTAAGTTCTTGTAACTACATTTGTTCATTTAATAGCTTGTTTTGGTTTTGACATTGTTGCGATTGATTATCTCATCGATTTAAGCGTGATCCTTTTACGCATTTTAGCCAAGAATCAGGGAAGCTGCCACAGAGCTTTCGGGTATCGGAGAGGTATTACAGCCATAGCTGTGTTCCGGAAACGATATTGGAAAAGGGTAAGAAGAGGATAACAAAATAACAGCGAGACCCCCGACCTCCTGTCTACTGATTTCTGCAAGATAATAACCGCTCCGTAATGTCAACCATATGTTTATCTGCGCCGGAACACGCATGCCAACTTGTTCTGCACGCACTGTGTGTGTTTAGCACCGTAACCCAGCTGCTGTTTTGTTTTGGCTTTGAGCCATAAAAAATCATTTGGGCATTACTTCGGGTATGACTCGGCGACAAGCGCTATTTGTTTGTTTCATTTGTATCCGAGCTAATAGACTTTTCGTTTTGGACCCGTTTTACGCGCACATTACTCCAAAGATATAAGACATCATTCATCATCAAACCACTCTTAACATGTCATTTGATGTGGTTGTTTTTTCAATTTAGAGATTGAATTTGGAAAAGAAATAGGCGAAATAGCGGGTCGACTGAGGAAAATTTCTAAAGAAGAAATGCCATTTATTTGTCAAAAACGTATTGATTTATTCTTGAATTAAACAATATTGGAAATGGGTTAAGGTTTGCTCCTTTTAAATAGATGACTGTCTTTATCAACTCTTATACAAAAGTTTTAAAATAACTTCATGATCAAAGTTTTGAGGTCTTCTACTGAATTTTGTTTTATTGCGAAATCGATAACTTTCTAAAAGAGAAACACTTTCTCTGTCCGTGCAGTTCCTGATGACAACCAACTCTTTGACCACTTGCTGCGAGTCCACCGGCAGATCCATAGCCGACTCCGGGGTAGCGGCGTCCGGGCAGACCCCAGTGTACTGTCCCGTGTACGAGAGCCGGCTGCTCGCCACGGCCAGGCATGAGCTCAGCTCAGCCGCCGCGCTGGGCGTGTACGGGAGCCCTTACACCAGCGGCCAAGGCTATGGGAATTACGTTACATACGGCACGGACGCCTCGGCTTTCTACTCGCTGGTAAGCCCTTCATCTGATACCTCTTGGCATTGATTAATGGAGCTGCAGGGTGCTGAGAAACGAACCAGGCACACTTCTCTCTACATCGCAAAATACCTGCTGTTCAGTACCGATGATTTATCATCACATCATTTTTATTCCCAGGCAGCTTTCTTCAGAATGTTTTATAATTAGAAAACAGTTCTTTTAAACAATATGTAGGCTTTTCTTATGTTAGAGTTTCCCTTGAAATGAATCATTTGATGATAGTGCAGAAGGAAGTCAAATCTTTCCATGATTGTTCAGGTAGAGAAGAGGTTTTTAGAAACGAGTTACTGTAATGTTTCAAAGAAGCCTGACTGTGAGAACTCTTAATTTCATGGAATTAACGTTTACTGTTATTTAAATATCTCTCAAACAAGAAACGTTTGGTTGTGATGAGAAAGATGTTCGAAACATGGTTTTTAAATTGGACTGTTTCTGAAGAAATTGATAAATGAAAGGCCTTTTTTGGTTGTAATCATCCTGAAATATTCACAGATTAATTTCCTCAGATGACTTTACTAATAATAACTTAAGAACCTTCGGTATCTTGTTCTTTTCAAGAAGTTTGATTGAGTGAAAACTTATTTGGGAATCTTAATTTTGAAAGGACTCAGTGATATGTACTTGAATGTATCAGAGTAAAGTTCTCGTTGTTTCTAATTATCTCAGATTGTTATTTAGGCACTATAAACTTTAAATGAATCATAGTTTGATGCATATTCTTTATTGAAACAAGTAAAAGAACCAAGACCAATTTACTATTTGTAGAACTTAAATCTTGTTTTCTTTTCATTGCAGGGCACATTTGACACTAAAGATGCCACAGCTTCTGCGCATGCGGGAATAACACAAGCAACAGCCTACTATCCTTATGATCCTACCTTAGGACAGTATCAGTATGACAGGTAAGGTGTCTCTTTGATGATGTCACGTGTGTAGATTTTTTAAAAATGTAATGTAGTGCCAACTTTGAGTGAAATGTTTGGCATTATACAATAATTCACATGCAAGAAGTAACAAGTCTAGTTCCAACCAAAGTTGCAAAGTTTGACTCCACTGTCAGACAAGTTTGCCGGCCTATCAATTAAAAAAAAATGCTAAAACAGAAACTAAACACAGGATAGGTTTTATTGGCATTATCAATAGCTGAGAGGTCAAGGGCCATTCTCATCACACGAGGTGATCACCTTCATCTTGTGGCACATTTCTCTCCTGATGAGTTCATGTGAGGATCAGAGGATGTGTTCCCCTTTCTGAAAGGCGTGAGGCCTTTTCAGTGTTGTGAAGGGTTCACCTGCCTTATTGAAAGGTCTTCCCAATAATGAGATGACATCCAATTGAAGTCTGTGCGGGGGAGGGGGGGAAATGTACGGTGAGAATGACATCTTCACCTGATTGTTTACTGCAATCACATCGTTCTATTCACAGAACCAGCAAAAAATGCTAACAGAAACATTTCTTTCTGTGTATAGTGTTGTCTGTTATTTGATCAGCAATGTGTCATATTGATTAACTTCCCCGGCGCAACAAGACTTCACATAGCCTAAACACAAGAGCCAGCGTCTTTTACCAATCACTCGAAACTCAGTGTAAAGTGCAAAAATGCAACACTAATAAGTGCAAATACAGCAAAAAGGCCCAAGTCGACGGCAAAGCAGAATTAGAAAAACATGCAGGCCTACGGCAGTATCCGCTGTGCTCGTGACCGTCTCTTACCTGAGGGCTCATCATTACACTCAATAAAGCAATTTTACAGTCTACTTTATCTGTGAGGGTATGGTAAGGTGCAGCGCTCCTCTGCTTTTGATTCCCTTAGCAGTGCTTGACCTGCACTAAGCTATACGGAGCAATAAAGGCCTCATAAAAGCCTCCCCTGAGAGGACTTTTACAGCTCACTGCTGACTGAAAATCAACACTGTGCATTTTAAATGGAGCTCTATGGTTGATATTTATGTGAGAGGAGAAGGTCGGGAGCGAGTTGTATGTTGCACTACAAATGGTTTTAATAGGCGATTGATATTGAAAGCTATACAGTACATGCATATAGTCTTAAAACAACTGGCTATATGACCGTTAAACATTTAACATGATAGAGTGATTCTTATATTTATTAAAAGATATTGACAACACATTTACCCTGGTTACCAGTGCAGACACTGGATAGGGATAGTTTTCGGGATTTCAGGGAAGATAAAGGGAAAAACTAAATCCCTCCTGCAATGCATCTTGTAAAGTATTATACACATAGTTAGAGCTAATCTAAATAATCTAATCTTTTTAGATAAAAGGTATATGGCATTGTTGTGACAAAATGAATTCTTAAGTTTCCAAAGGATTGACAATTCTAACTGTATTCGGTATTTAAAGAGGGTGGGTTGCGTCTTCCTTGAACTTTTTGTCTTAAACTGAAGTGTTTCAGATGTTTACTTTTAATATTAAAAAGTTGAACTCTTCCCTAGAAGTAGATTTGGCTAAGATTAGGGCCATAATATTTATACAGCATGTTTTACAGATTCTTTGCACTGTCATATCTTTAAGTTGAAACACTACCAGGTTGAGATGTTTTTCAATTTTGACGCGCAACAAGCGTCGCCTATGATTTTTTACACTCTAGTTACCATCATGTTTCATTTACAGATACGGTGCCATGGACGGTGGAACAAGGCGGAAGAATGCCACTCGTGAGACGACCAGCACACTAAAGGCCTGGCTGCAGGAGCACAGGAAGAACCCGTACCCGACCAAAGGAGAAAAGATCATGCTGGCCATCATCACAAAGATGACCCTGACGCAGGTCTCCACATGGTTCGCCAACGCCAGGAGGAGGCTCAAGAAGGAGAACAAGATGACATGGCCGCCCAGAAACAAGGGCTCAGAGGAGAAGAGATATGATGACGATGACGATGGCTCCCAGGAGGAGCAGATAAAAAGCGAAAACAATGAGGATGGTCAGTGTCAAAATGTCTTCTTGTGTTTGTCATGACATACAGAAACACTTCATAACATACTGGACTGCTCTGCGGTATATTTTTAAGCTTTCTTTGTGCCATAAACTTGTTAAAAACAGCGATGTATCCATGAACTTTTTATCGTATATTTATAACACAAAGTTAGATTTTTTTATTTGATTTGAGCGAATGGAAACATTATTTAATATCGTTATATGAGGGCATGCACTTAAATTCATCTTGAACAACTATTCCATTTGTATATATTATGCTCACTGTCATTCACGTGGAGGGATTTGGGTTCTTTCAAAAAAAGGTCAGAAGAGCAACTCAGAGAAGAAATTTAAAAATGTATTTTGTGTGTAAAGTCACCCACAACTGTGCATCATGAAAAAGTTGACTCGACTATATTTAATTTTTTGTCTGATGCACTTTAACACACATCGTGTGTGTTTTTTTCTTTCTTTAAAGAAATCCATTACAATAGGATTTGATGAAATACAAACCAGAGTAAAGCTTTGGTTCTCTCAATTATGAGGCCTTTCTATTGATGAGTTAAACATTTCATTCTAATATTATATAATGGTATTAGGCCAGTTTTGTATTTGTACCATTAAAAGCTTGTGTAAAGGACCAGTTGTTTTTATTATGTATGTATGAATCTGGACATGCCTAGAAAATTGAAGCTATACAATTGGACGGGCCTCACATGAGGGGTATAGTGGAGGGTCATACCACTGACACTATGGGTTTCTTTTATATGGTTCTTTTTTTCCTTTACATATTTTTTTAACTAAAAATATTATATATTTAGACTTAGGCCTAAATTCATATATAGTTAGAAATTAAAATATTAATAAAATGGATGAATCACCATTTCTAATGAAGCTAATTGTTTTACATTTGTTTTGAATTATGGCCGAGGTTTGGTTTAGTTTTTATTTTTACAAACATGCTGCAAACATGCTTTCTTGTTCATTTCAAGGTCAGTTAATTTTTATTTTACAAATGTGACTACAGGTTTTCATCAACCATTGATCTAGGAGTGACTGTTCGGGTGCTTTTATCAGATCTGATGCCACGCATCGCATGACTTCACATATATCACTGACCGCTGTCTCCTCTCTGCCCTCTGTCTACCAGAGACCAGGAGTCGGCCCGATAAGGACCTCCAGCTGAGCGACCTGGACGACTTCGACACGCTGGAGTCTGAGAGCTCGGAGTGTGAGCTCAAGCACCGCTACCACATGAACACACACATGTCCACGACGGGCGACTGCACCGGCGAGCACATCATTAAGGACACGTCTCTGAAAATCTCCATCCCGGTTTCTCTGGGAGGGGAACAGGACTTGAGCAAAAGTTGTCTGAAAACGAGCCCGGAGGATTTCCAAGCGGAGAGCAGACATCAGGTAAAGGCGTGCTACAACCAGCAACAGCAACCAGGGCACCAGATTTTAGACGGAAAGCCTCGCATCTGGTCGTTGGCCCAAACCGCGACCTCCCTGAACCAGACTGAGTACCCATCCTGTATGCTGAGGTGCCAGCCCCCGCCACCCTCCTCCCTCACCCCCTCCCCCGCCGCTACCTCACCCGTGACCAGCCTGGACAACAGACAGGATTCACCGGTCACGACCCTGAGAAACTGGGTGGACGGGGTTTTCCACGATCCCTTGTTCAGGCACAGCACTTTGAGCCAGGCTCTGACCAACACCACCGTCTCTTGGACCACGAACACCAAAGGCGCCATGCTGGAGGCGGAGAGGAGCGCGGCTGTTCTGCAGCAGCACCAAGACTCCTCCAAAGACAGTTTCCCAAAAAGTATCAACAAACTTTTCTGCTCTTAACAAAACCAAATGACAATGTAATTGCAAAGAGAGAAAGACAGACTTTTTGTGACTGATGAAAGAAAAGCCAATTTTCTCTCCATGAACCTCCTGGTTACGTTTTATTCGTTTTTAAAAACAATGGTAGCTAAGTATGTTACATTGGCGGAACTCACTCGGAAATATCCGGATCGTTTTTTGCTCATTTGATTTTACGCACGCACAAAAAAAAGTATCGAAATGTATAACTGAAAGTTTACATATTGAAAAAGTTTACATAATTTTATTTGTATTTTTTTTTCTTTCTATGCGCATGCAAGTGTAATTAAATATAATTTAGGTCTCAGCAGTCGAGTTTCACTATTAAAAGACAAAAAAAGGAGTCTCACAAAATGCACAGCTTTCTTAGGAAGTGAGAGCGTCTCAACTTTGTTCACTGAAAATAAAAGCAGTCGGTTTCTGAAGAGCACTTGTGATGTTGGGTTAATAAGAGAAGGAGCTGCTGTCCATGGTGCTGAACTTCGGGGAACTTTTCTTCTTCCTTTGTTTTTTGCAAGTTTATTTTTTAACTACGCCCTATACTTTACAACTCTTTACAACAAAGACAAACGATGCACACAGTTTACTCTTAAAGACACATTTCACCAATTTTAGTTCATTCTTAACCCATTAAAACAGGCGTCATCTAACATATCCCACCATGTGTTATTTTGCTGAAACAAAATCCCCTCTCATTTAGTGACAGCGAGAAAATGAGGCAGCTGAAGCCTCCAGACAGAACAATATCAGTATCTAAGATCTGCCTCATTAATTCCCTCTAAACAGGCTGTAATTGGGATGTTTGCAGTCATATTTCATGTCAGCCTATTGATTTCCCCTCTCTGCTCTCTGATAATATTATCGGAACATCTCAACAGCGTCCATGATGCAGCTGTCAAAAGGGTAAGTTATTCGCCATGCGTCCATTAATGGGTTCAAAATACGAAGCCCCCCCCCCTGCAAAATCGTTCAAAGTGGGGAGTTTTGTTTTGACACTAACCCCTCAATTTTCCTCTAGACGCCCTGCAAGAAAACCAGCCTGGATGCTGAAGTGAAAAGGGGGGCTTTACCAGAGAGAGGCACTCACGTCGGCTAAAAGTGAAAAGGGCAAAGGAACTCGAATTAGTTGTTGTAGATAAAAGGGCAAAAAGAAAAGGAGTCAAGGGTACTTGACAGTAATGGCGAAAGTGGAGCTCTCGGGGGACTCTGTCTGTCCTGTGAGAGGGGGAGAAGGGAGTGAGGGAGGGGGTGGAGGGGGCTCCAGTGATGAATTTTAATGGAAAAAAAAGCACATCTCACCCCCCCCCCCCCCCCCCCCCCCTCAAGAAAGTGCTATGGTGGACAAAAGGGATTTTCTATAAATCGGAGTCGGGATGTGGAGCTTCTTTTTTGCTTTCTTGGAAAGGAAAACGTTGCCTGCAGCAAAGCAAAAGTTGACATGACCGCAAATAAACAAGAAAAAAAAGATAGAGAATGGATATCTGACAGGTGTTTGATATAGGCGCTTAATTTTATAGGGGATATTTGCATTCACAGTTTCCTTTTTGCAAGGCATGTTTATTGGCCCACGAGCTAACTTGTATGTTTCATTTTTCACTGCCACTGATAGAAAAATTAGGCCAGAGTTTAAGTCCCCGCAGATAAGACAATACAGCCTCGACCTTTAATTAATTTAGCATGAGGACAGATTTTATTAGACCTACCGAACCAATTGGTGGCTTTTTATTTGAGAGACAGGGAGAGAGAGAGAGCGAGAGAGAGAGAGAGCAGCTCTAACTAAATCATTCAGCCGTGGCAAATACGAACACACAGAGGGAGCGAGATGGTAAATTAACAGGAGCTTTTTACATAGAGACCAAATAAAACTGTAATCAGCGACGCGTTACTTTTCATTAAGCGGGTTTGACAGCAGCATATTCAGCCACTCCGACACAACGAGCATGCAGGGTCCGAGGCTGGAATAAACTGCTCTCGAGCCGAGGAGTCATAAGATAATTCCTTAAGCTCCATTAACAACTCTTAGCCGCAGGAAATGGGCTCCCCTGAAAACATCTCCAAATCTAAAAGCTTTATCGACCTGGCAAACCTCAGCTGATGGCTTCTTTTTTTTTTTTTTCCTTTCAACCCCCTCCTCTTCCTCTCTCTCTCTTTCTCACCCTCCCTCTCTCCCTTTTCTCTGTTTCACCCCTCCCCTTTTTTCAACTTAAGGGACAGAAACGTCCAACTGAGGTAATAGACTTTGACACAACACATTAAATGGGAAATGAGAAAAGGGAGAAGAAAGGGCACTCTTAAACGCCTTTTAAACGTTACCAATTAGAGGTTTAAAACTTGAATAAGATGTAGGCCTTTGGCATGTGCCTGACTGATGGAACATTTAACTGAATACCTTCCCAGCTTGGTAAAAGCTGCACGTAAGTGAGCGCAGTATGTAGTCCTCCTGTGAGGCAGCTGAGTCAAGGGACTCATACAGAAGAAAAAGTCATGTGCAACATGGTTGTTCAAGATTTTATTTTCAGTTTTTGCCTTTATGAATATCCTTAAAATGATGGAACTCTTACTATATTGTTTTATTGATTTCTTTATACAACATCCTTACAAAATAAAAATGCACTATTTTCTGTTAAAGAAGCCCCACAAATAAGGTTTAGGCCTAAAACACACAACAATCAGCAGCTACCCAGAGAGAAAGAGAGAGACGGAGAGAGAGAGAGAGAGAGAGAGGAGGGAGTCTGGATCAGGTTAATACCACTGTGACCCTGAGCCATAAATATATTTACACATCATTACACATCAACATACACACACTCAGAGTCTCGATCTCTCACGCACACACACACACACACACACACACACACACACACACACACACACACACACACACACACACACACACACACATATACACTGGCACTCATGTGTCAGGCTTAATTGAATATTTAATCTATTCATTGACTAACATTAATAAGGTGAGAATAACGGTAATGTGATCAAAGCTTAAATGGAAATATGAAGCATGACCTCACGCAAAGAGCAATGTAGAGCACACACATTTACACACACACACTGACACACACAGATGCAGAACACACAGTGCCGTTACAGCCTGACCGACCCTTCCAACAATCAATGGAATGGCCTTTTATTCCAATTAAAATAGAGCAGAATATTATCAGAAAATATGAATTCCCATACTACAATAAACTAAACAGCCTGTAGGTGTATATATATATCATTTTAAAAACACATTTGTTTTTCTGTGGATTAAATTACATCTAAATGTCAGTTGGTGTGACTGCTTGGCATGGCTGATCTTAATAAATGAATTTATTGATATAATGCAGAACTAAACACCAACAAGCAGGAGGCGTGTATAGATCTGAGCTGAGAAGCATTAAAGCTCTTTATACAAACTTGTTTTTTTCTTAATGAAAATTAAGAATCTGTGGTTTCACTTGGTTCCAAGTTTTCTCGTCATCATTCAGGAGCCACCCAGAAAACCCTCAAAAGCTTTCAGGGTGAGGTTTATATCATTCCCCCCCTCTAAAATCTGAAGAGCCTCCTCCTTATTCTTCCTCCACCTCTTGCAGATATGGCCTGTGTGAGTGTTTGAGGTCATGCGTGTGTATTTGTGGCTGATGTGCTCAGAGCCCTGCTGCCAAAAGCACATGTCCAGGATATGCCTTTAGGCCCCAGTGACTGGCCTCTATCAGGCCTCTATCATCGCCTCCCTGCAGCGCTTCCACAGGTCAAAAGGTTTTCGCCTGAGGGGCAGCGCTTTTCACCATCCCAGCCATCTCACTCTGACTGACTGAGCTGAAGATAGAAAAAGCCACCCATATCAAGTAGTTCTTTTTTAAATTTATAGTATCCTTCTACTTGATGACGTCATGTCAGGTCCCATTAGTTTAAAGCACATTTTAAAACAAAAGGAGCTGATGCATATTGGCCTCATGCAAAAGGAAATACAAAAAAAGTAATACCATAAAAATAACATCTATCTATAATGATAAAATGATAATCAAAGTTGTTAAATTTGAAGTAAGAAGAAATGAATCAAACAAACAACAGGAAATATATTTGGGAGAACAATGCAAATAAGCACAGATTGACATAGCAAATGTTCAAGGCAGGCTGATCTAAAAGAAAGACAAAAAGGGGTATGTTGATTTAAATTGTAATTGGCATGTAAGGCCTCTAAAACAGCTTCTAAACAGCTTGTTAGATTACTCTGGTCTTTAGCATACTTGTGGAGGTATTTCCAGAGGTAGAGTATGGTAAGTCCTGTATGCATTAGCAGGAGTTACAGGACCCCAAAAAAAGTCCAGGATCTTTATCTCACACCCTCTTAAGGTTGGTGGAGGGTTCAAGAGGGTCTGATGGTAGGTCATCACAACACACTTCAACTCTGTCACCCAACTTTGACTCTGTTCAGCTCACCACCAGATAACTGAGATTCTAAATGCAGGCATCCGGGTTGTTTTGAGTCTGTTTGTTACAAGCCTGAAATGGGATTTGTATGTATTATCTGGTGCATTACCAGTATCTGGAAGACTTATTCCTAATAGGAGGGGGGATGTTAAGGCAGCTGACGGCGTGAAACAGGGAGAAACAAAGATGTAATATTTGACAGTTTCACAAACATATTTGATATTTCTAATTTCCAGCAATAGTTGATCAAATGTCAAGAACATTTTCAAATTATTTGATTATTAATTACATATGGTTAAAAGTGCAATGCTTCAATCTTGCTTGCCTTAGACGTAGGCCTACTTATGGTTCAGTCTCCTATGCTATGATATCTTTAGAGTTTTAGTGATTACACTGTAAGAAGAGCATCATTTTAGAAATGTATAAATAAAAAATGGTATGAATATTTGGCGGAATTTGAGTAAAAGAAAAAAAGGTACACACATTCAGAAGAAAAAAAGGAAAATGATTTAGACATTGTTTTGTCCTCCACAGTAGTACTGCTAAAGCCATGTACAAGTAATTGCTAAAGGTCAAAAGAGACTGTGTTTTACCAACATATTTGTGTTTATCATTCAGGACAGATCGATACAATATTGTTGTTTTTAAAGAACAAAAGCCAGGGGAGACTTAACACTGACCTTTGCTTCCATTTCCCATTGTGTCCAGGAGGTCCAACAAAACATACAAATGAGGCCCTCCGGTTTCTCTGGGTATGAAAGGTTTTCTTTAAGTGCTGGCTGGGTGTTTGGCTTTGGAAAGAATCAAATACTTTTCTTGCACAATATATCTCCTTGAAAATCTCACTTTGGTGAAGTTTAAATGCTGACATCTTTAGTGATTGTGTTATAAATGGAAGAATGTAAACAGTCTTAAATTTGGACACTTTCAAAGTATGTGCTCCATGGAACAGTTCATTATAACCAACCACCACTCATCACTGTTCACCCAGGGTTGAATTTATAGTAATGTGCAACTTTTTGCAATTGCAAACTACTACAAAATGTGCTCTTATTTTCTATACTGATCCAATTCGGACACTGACCATTGTAACTTTTAGCATTTTATATATTTTGTAAGAAACCTGATGTTGATTTAATAATGATTTGTGGAAGTTCAATTATTGATTTCAGTGCAAAAACAGGGAAAAATGAAATGTGAAAGGGCCCAGATGATGGTGCATGATGTAGTTTATTGCAAAACTGCAGAAGATCAGCCAAACCACCAAGGGCTGCTCTGGGGAAAGGGAAGGAGGTAAAACAGATGTGCAGTGGACGCTGGGGCCAGCAATGGAAGAAAGGCTGCTTTGGGGAATGTTATAGCAACTGATGATTTGACCGAGGACAGAGTGCAGGACAAGCAGACCAGTGGAGGACAGGGCAGGAGAACTGAGCCAGGATTACTGAACAGAGGGCCGCCGCCAGGAGGGCGGTGCAGAAGGCAAACAGCTGGGGAACTGGGAAAACAAAAATCTACCGTAGCACTGCCACAGATTCAAAAGAGGGACTGAGGACTGACTACTTGACTTTAGCAGCTCTGGAGCTTAAGGTGATGTTGGCAGCTCTGGGTGAAGAGGTTGCTAATGCAAAGTGTGTTGCTGCAGATCCAAAGATTCAGGAGGGCCCCCCCAACTCAGCAGGGACACAGGATTGCTGCAGTCCTGCGAGAACAGGAGCTCCAGCTCTGAAGATACAGAGAGTTGCTGCAGCTTAGCAATTATAAAGTTGATAAAATATAAAGTAATGCTGCAGGTATGGGCCTCCATACATGTGTAGTGGAGACTGTGTCTGCAGAGACCCTGTCCTCTGTATTTTTATGTTTTATGTGTTTTGGTTGACTCAAAACAATTCTGGGCGGGGAGTGAGTGTTTACCCCAGTCCAATGACAGGGTGCAGGAGAGTTTTTGTAGTGGATACTTCAGCAATTGGACACATTCAAACAAGCAAGTATTTCAGAAATGGGCGTAGTGGCACAGAAGAGAAAATATAAACACAGTGAGGAGAAATGCCATGAGGATAAAGCTCGTTCCAAAACTAGGGTGAGCCTTGGGTTGGCTCTCACCTCTGAACACGGAGTAAGTCTGCTTTCTGTCCGGCACGCAGGCACAAAACACCGGCGGTTAGCTTGTGCTGCCTTGCTAAATAGTCGACTTTTCCATTACAACAAATGTAATCTGAGGATTGTCTCAAATTTTCCACGGGGCGCAGCAACGTTTTGTATGTAATTTCCCAATAATGGGTCTCCCCCACTTTGGGAACCACTGCTTTAGCTAACTGAACGATCATTGACACAACTGTAGTGTTACAGATCGTAGAGATGCTGACAAAAACTATTATAAGCTCTTAATTTAAGAAATGATCTTGACTGTTTTATTATAATTTCTCTGCTTGTTCTGTAAGGCTGTTGTCAATTATTAGTAAGCAATTGTCATTAAGTGTAAGCATCATGCTAACACACTAAGTGCGTACTGGTCAATCTGTGAGAGATTGCAGTTAACTGCAGCTGCCTCCAGAAAACGGGTCTGCAGCAGCTCTCTGAAGACAGGGGTTTGAGGCAACTGCAGGAGCAGGCATTGGTAACTTCAACAGGAACCAGTGTTGGTTGGGCTGCTCGCAGGGGGTCTTAATGGATTTAAATGGTTGCATCTTCCAAAGTAAAATGAACATGACTTTGCTATATAGAGAAGCACCAAGTCAAAAAGTACTGCTACGATTGTAAGTCTTTTTTTAGACTTTTAAACATGATGCTACTAACTATGGCTAGTTCATATTTTTTTTTGACTGATAATTTCCCTTTTCCCTTTCCCCTCTGCATGCCGAAAATTAATTTCAGCCAATGTGTCAGCATGACCGGTCGATTGAAGCACATCTGTAGACTAAAGTGTCCTCTATCATTGGCTGAAGTATTGGTATGTGCACCATGGCACTGTGCTCTTTATTGTTGGCTTTAAGAATGAACACATGTCAGTAGTGAAGCTATTGCTTTGCCTTGGTCACCTTTTTATCAACCCAAGCCTTCTCTGAGTATAGGCACCTTTGAGGTTCTTTTATTTTTAATTATGGTGGCCCTATGAGTTGAATGACCAAATATGATTGAGTGTTTTCTCCTGGACTCTGTCACTCTCCATTTTTAGATGCTTTATCATTCTGTCCATTCTCAGCTTTTATTCTAGTTGCAATATATGCATGCATATCATTCTCTGAATAGAGGTAGCTCATATGGAGGTGTAGGTGTGTTTAAAATAGTCTGTGTCCTTGCCAAACTCTTTCCTTAACTCATATGGAATCTGGTGATTTGGATGCATAAACAGTGTCCAGTAAGTCATCATATTTGCTTTTCAACTATTAATCACTCTTGTACTTGAATATATAACAAAGGGGTGTCTTGTTGGACTGTTTGCCAATTAGTTTCTTCAGTAAATTATCCGTCGTCTGTTATCTGTCTTGTTTGCATGTAAGGGATTTTCCCTTTAAGTACTGCTGTGACCTTTTGAGTCTCATTATAGAGAAAAGTTTCTTTATTGGCTTTTCCATTAGCTGGGAATGGTGTGTTGGTCATTTAGCTTAATGTAGAAATCATTGTTTACAAAAAAGAATGCTAGCAGTCATATGTAAGCTATTTTTTTCAGAGAAAGCACACTTCTTTATGTGGCTTTGGTATCAACCCTAAGTCATAAGTCAAGAAAGTGGACTTGAATTGTCCACAACACATTCAAATTTTCATAAGCAAACATTCAATGGTAGGTGTTGCATATACAAAGCACATACACAGCATACTTGAGCAAACCTGAAAAAACCCAACATTAGATTAAAAATGAACCTTACATACAGGTCAAAGATGGCAGAGACTTCCTCATTTGCTATTAGCAGTAATTAGATTTTTGGTTTTGCATGACTTATTGTTCCCTTTGCACTAACTGCTGTCGAAAACATTTGCAACTTTTATGGTTCCAATCCAACATTTTGCATGGATTTATTTTCAACAAGAGCCAGAATTTTACAAAGTCTGTGTTACACCTTTAGGATTACCAAAAGCAGTGAGAACGAGAGCAGAGAGGTTCCAAAATAGCAGCTCTAACAAGTCCCGCAGAGAGAGGAAAAGAGACACCTTTGTGGGCCCATTGCTCCCGGGCTACAACATGTAGTGTGACGACTCAGTAACTCCAACAGGTCCACTTTAGACTATTTGGAGAGTTTTGAGAGACAGCCTGGCCAACTGTGAGGATGTGCTCTGACGCGCTAGGTGATTCTCCGTCTGCCATGCGTCTCAATCAAGCCTAATGTTGGCTTCCTGGCTTTTCTATCTTTACCCTCCGCTCTCCCTCTCATTCGCTTTCCTCCCTGTCTCTCCTCTCCTCAGGTGGAAGAAGGGGGATTCATTTTCCTTCTAAATTATGATGAGTCAGCCAAGCGATGTGCCTTCTACCTTTTTCAGAGATAACTGTTCGACTCAACCTACAAGGTGTACTTCTTCTTGACATTCCTGAGAGAGAAGGGAGTGACAGCTTCTTTGTTCACAGGCTTGTAGCTGCACTGGACTGGTTGGGACTGAGTTTACAGTGTCCACAGGCTGTCAGGCTAACTGGGACTTTACGATGGACAAGAATCTTGGTTTGCCATTCAGTGGAATATTTTACAGGGTTTCACAACTTCTGTGTTTGTAACCTTTTTGACAGGTGACATTTATCACTTCAAAATCACCTCTGCCCTCTAATTGTATCAATTAAATATTTTTTTTATCTCAGCTCCATAGGAACAGTGCAAATAAAAGTGATCGGCTACAAACAATTACTTAGGGATTTCTAAATGTATTGTGTCCTTGATTATCCTTAATGGAAAATCACAATGGATTTATCTTGGATACGTCTTATGACAACATAAAGTGATAGATAGGTGCTTACTGATCTGAAGTGTTTTACCTTAATGCATGGGGAAATCATTGCCTAAAAGAGCTTGCTTTGAAAAAGACAATTTCGTAAGCAGCCAGGTTCATGATTTCACTATTTTTGGAAACATTATGTACATCATTTTGAATTGCTTTAATTTGACATCAGGTCAGGAAACTTTCCCAGTTTCTAAGAAGGCCCAGGTTTAAGAATAAGAAAAAATAACTGCAAAACTCAAGCCAGGAGACTATAGCAAAGCTCAGTTTTTTTCCTAGGTCTGGTCGAAGGGTGTTGAGGTCTTCCCCCTGCATAAGCAGCATGTGGGACTGTTACAGTGGCTGCGGCTGACTGACTTGCCTGCTCATTAAAGCACAAGCGTGCACATTTGGCCTGCTCCTGTAATGGCAGCCTGTACTGTGTCAGAAACACTTATTTGCTCCACAGCCATCACAGAACATTAACATTCACGACAGCCCGTCACACAAGGGCGGGTGAGGGGGGTCAAAAGGGTGTCAGAGAGGGTCTGCTCGCTGCCCCAACCCAGACTTATTCACGCACATACATAAACACACCCACACACATGGTCATAAGACACCTGGCCACAGGATATACAGGCTCTTCGAAATTAAGTATGGAAACTTGCGTGCATGAACACACACACACACACACAGACTTTTTTCATTACTTTCTTTTGACACACCCTTTCAGAGATCACATGCTTTCTCTCTCTTTCTCACACACGCACACACACACACACACACATTTCAAAACCCCGCGTTCTCTCACACACTCTAGGAAACATGCAATCAGCCCTCTAAGTAAAGGTCACATTTGCAATGCAGGTGACTCAGGCAGAAGGCAGCAGGTAATTGGCTGACGGGATGGGGAGCACTAATACCTCGTCTCTGAAAGATAATATGATGGATGAGAAATGCTTGGCATTGGGGTAATTAGATATGTTTGGAGGAGACCAGGCCGGGCCAGGGCCTCCACTTATAGTGAGTGAAAGTAAAGAGGGAAGAAGGAGGGGCAGTCAAAGGGAGAGTGGTGAGGCTGAGGAGTAAGGGTCGCACAAGGCCCTAGCTAAATTTAAGAGATCAGGAGACAGAAATAGAGTGGAAGACAAGAAAAATGTAAGAAAAAGAGATTTAGGGGAATGTATGGACTTGCTACCTACCCCCGGAACTGTGGATAAGCTGCAATGAAATGAAGGGCTGCAGCAGGGACATTGTATGCACAGTTTATCATCTTTCACTGCAGAGCAAACAAGTGTTTCGAATGTTTGCATGAGTAATTCAACCCAATTTAAATGAAGGCGCTGCAAAAGAAGTTGCAACTACTGAACATAGGGAAGTGGAAACCTTTCAGAACATTTCTGATAACAAATGTTTATATTCTCAATTGTTGATGCTTTGAACTTTAATTTTGTCTACTCACCTTGAAAACATAAGGCCAACTGCAAGGTATTTATTGGATTAATCTCTGTGTCAAATACTGTAAATAGAGAGTTAATTGCGAAACTGCAACGAATAGCTTATTTGGAGGAAATCAGTTTCACTGTGGTTGAAATTTTTTCTGTGCAAATGTTAGAAAATCACACAAACTGTAAGAAGTGGGGAAAGGAAAGAAAAGGGTTCATGAGAAGGGAGGGAAAAGATGAGTGCAAAGCTTACTAATTGAAGTGGGCCAGCTGTGGCATGGTGAAACCCTTTAAGACACATGCATTATTTACATAGTGTGTGTAGCTGTGGAGGGCTCTGTGTGTGTGTGTGTGTGTGTGTGTGTGTGTGTGTGTGTGTGTGTGTGTGTGTGTGTGTCTGTGTGTGTGTGTGTGTGTGTGTGTCTGTGTGAGAAACCCTGTCTGCATCGCACCTCCTTTGGTATAGCGTATATCCTATCACAGGGCATTCAAGTGGAAACAAGGCTTCTCCATATAAGACTAGATGCATTGTCTGATATAGGAGGGTTCAAATGGAAATATAGCCGTTGACACTGTTCATAAAGGCGGTTGATATTCTGATACTTGAAATGGAGACGATACGCAAGTGAAGAGATCCTGAAGAGAGAAAGATATCAGCAAGGTTGAGCAAGGAAATGAATTGGAATACAAACTACCGTTTAATCAAGCAAATGTTGCTTGTTCATTTCAAATACAATTAGCTGAATAAAATATAGCATGAAGTCAGTAAAATTACTGATCACATATTGGAACCTCATGTTAAGGCTTCAAAAAGCAACAGAGTTTGTATTTTACAACATTTTAGTCTGGTATTCAGCAAATAGAAATTTAAAAAAGAATACAAAACCATCCAAATGTAATCTCTAGAGTAATTCACTCTTCTTCTGTCTGTTTTTTCCTCCTCTCCTCTCCTCTCCTCTCCTCTCCTCTCCTCACCTCTCCTCTCCTCTCCTCTCCTCACCTCTTCTCTCCTCTCCTCACCTCTCTTCTCCTCTCCTCTTCTCTCCTCTCCTCTTCTCTCCTCTCCTCACCTCTCTTCTCCTCTCCTCTTCTCTCCTCTCCTCTCCTCTCCTCTCCTCTCCCACAGTGGTATTGCCACTGTGTGCAAATGAGATTAGTAGGTTGTATTTTCTCAGGTCTCTGCATTGAAACAGTAAGCCTGGCTGTGTATATAATTAGAGAGAGATTATAGCAAGGCCACTGCCAGCGACCATGGCCAACTGACATTTTGTGTGTACGTGTGTGTATGTCAGTGTGGACTGGCTGTGATTGTTGTGCTGCGGCCTCTCTCTAATCTCTGTGTAATTGTGAACGTTTGTGTGTGCATGTGTCTACAGGACCACAGGTGATGTTTGAAGTGTAGCAGAGCCAGGCCTTCATATACTGTGTCACTAAAACTGTAAAATGTTCAGTTTTATAAGCGCTGTAATTTACCCTCATATAGTTGTAAAAGGCCTGGTATAAACACTCTATAGGCATGTTTTAAAGACCTATTAGGGGTCCCTTTCAATGATTGCTTGTCAGTGCTTGCCCTTTGTTACTCCAGGCTTCAACCCACAGAGTAAACATGCACCCCTGTGAACTTGGCAGATGTCTATAGTCAGTATCTATTCTCCTGATGGCCCCAGTGTTTGACTTTGACGCCATCGATATCCTGTTTATTCAGTCTGCATAGGAATAATCACTTCAGTAAATGTGTGATATTCTGCAGGATTTATAGGTTTGTAGGTCAGAGCTGTTTTGAAACACGGATGAGATGTTTCACATTTCAGACCTTATGTCATAAATGTTTGAATTATAAAACCACAAACGATGGAAGATAAATAATTAAGAGGTGAAGTTGAGAAAAAGGTCATCAGTGAGAACAAACAAATGTTTATTTCACAGCATGAGACTAATTAATTTCCTACATTTCCCCTCTTCCCCTCTGTGTAGTCTTTAACTTTGAATGGCCCTTCTTAGTGCACATGGTCATTTTCCTTGAATTACCTAAAAGACAAAAGGGAGACTATTAGACTATGCTAAATTGGAAAGATATCAATAAGATGTGAAAATGGCATGATTTGATATTTCATCAAGAAAAATGGTATGTTACCAGGACAAAATCCCTCCATCCCTTGTCTATACTGCTTGACTCGTTGACTCACGGGGGGCTGGAGCAGATCCCAGCTGTCATTGGACAAGGGTCGAAGTGCACCCTGAATTGGTTGCCAGTCAATCACAGGGCTGACATGTAGAGACAGACAAACGTTCACCTTCACACTCACACACACCTACAGGCAATTATAGAGACCAATTAATATAACGGGCATGACTATGGATTGTAGGAGGAAACCAGAGTGCCCTGAGAGAACTTGTGCATGCACGGGGAGAACATACAAGCTCCACACAGAAAAAGCTACAGTCCAACCAGGGGAACCTTCTTGCTGTGAGGCGACAGCATAACCATAGCATCCTAAAGACAAGATGAAATGCAGAAATTAGTTTTGGCTTCACTTCAAATAGTATGTACCAAATAAATAGTTCGATAACTCACCCAAGTCATGTGGGGTTTTTTAGCTTATTAAATTCCCATTAAGGGTTCAATAGAAAAGATGAGAAAATATGCTTTAAAGTAAAAAACCTTCTATGTCCTCAAACAATGCAACACCACTAACCACAAGAATTCTGAGACAATGCCTCTCTCTTCCTCCTTGTTTTCCCATCTGCTTCCCATCACTCCATGCTGCCTGAAAGTTACTAAATAATAGAAGAATTATGGGTATTTTATTCAGCCATTTTTCACGCACAGTTTCACACAAATTTGCGCTCAGAGCGCTTTTCTAACTGACTGAAGAATCTTCCTAGTGGTTTGCCATCGCCTCCTCTAATAGACCCCTAACAGCTCCCCACTCTCACCTCTTGCAATTAGTTTTCATTGAATGCTATTGATTTTCCCCCCCTTTCAATTACATTCACAAAAGTCAACCACTAAGATGTTTGTAGTCATTAGTAGACACTCTTTGTGTCTTCTCCAATACAAATTATGTCTGGTCGCTGGTGTTTGTTATCCTCTCCGGATGAAAGAAAAAAATAAAAACTCCAAGAGGGAAAAAAATAGAATCACTACATGCACCAGTGGACATCTGGGGTCCTGTCGCGTGTGTGTATGTGTGTGTATGTGAGTAAGTGTCTGAGCGCATGGCTATCCTGCCACCATGAAGCCTATGGAGAATACACCTAATAAAATAAATATGACTTGGATAAAGAAAAGAGTAGAAAGTGTTTGTCCCATGGCACGTCTCTCTCAGAGTGTGTAATGTATTGTGTTTTCTGTGTGGCCTGCTGGTTCTCCTGCATTGTTAAAGGAATTTTCCCAGAAATGTCTTTGCTGTATTTCATTTTAAATAAATCCTTGACAATAAATAGCTATTTCCTATGAACAAAATAGAGGATTTATTTTGAAATAGGTTAGCAGAGGATACAAAAAGGGATGGAAAGTAAATCATTTTCAATGCTGAAAAAAAAAACAGGACAATTTTTTATTTTTTTTACAAAATGCATTCATCTGTATAGGTTTACCTTTTATTTATGAATAAAAGAGATAACTTAAATTCACTACTGTGAAAAAAACATAAAAACAGGTCCTTAAATGCATTACTCTGATATTTTATCCTAACTGTACAGAATCGTTCCCTCTCTCTTGCCATGAATTGAAAATGTGGCAGATTAGAGAGTGAAAGGTTGCACAGGTTTCTGTGTTTGAACTAACCTCTGTCCTATATTTACACATCCTCTAAACAGGAATGCCATGCGTATGTACAGAACAGATTTGGCTAGCATCTCTGAGTTGAATCATTATGCCCTTTCCTCTGCATGGCAGCAGTTCAATGATAGCTCTGAACCAGGAGGGGGGGAATGGAATATTACTGATAAGGCATAGAAATGTAGACGTTGATTCTGTAGAAGAGACTTTATCCCCTATTTATAGGGAATCAACATTATTAAATATCAATTGTTTGTAAAAGTTTTATTTTCTAAAATAAAAGTAATATATAATTGACTCAGCTTTTTTCAAATCTTTTGTTTCAAAGTGATATCCACTTGATCAGAAGGGGTGTCCATAGGGTTACACTTGAAAATTTGAGTGTGTTCTTAAGGCATATTCAATGAAAAGACGTTCATGTTCACATATTAAGATATTCCTTTTGAAATGAGAATACCAGCTTTACACTAGATTAGAGAATAGACTGACAATTCTCGATTAAGAATTGTCACTCAGCTCCCATTTGGTTTTAATGGTCATGTAAAAAGTCCTTTACCATGGTTTTCTAACACTAATATGTGTCCCTAGTCTCTCGACAAACTCCCCAATTACAAGAAAAAGTCCATCCTCTCCATCTTTTGCCTGCTCCACTTTTCAGAAAATGTGTGCTCAAATTGGCAGTTTTTCCCCTTGTGACATCACAAAGTAGTAACCTCTCGCCCAGGTTGATGACACTACCACAGCCAGGTGTTTGTTCTGCCCTCTGTGTCTGCCTTCTCACCTTAAACAATTTGGCATGGTGCAAGAAAGCCCGAGCCACCCAAGTCCTTCTAGAGAGGGGGTGTGGTCAGACACAGCTCATTTACATATTTAAAGATACAGACACAGAAACAGCCTGTTCTGAGCAGGGCTGAAATAGTCCTGTTTATAGGCATGATCGAATACAGGATCACAGTGGATTTTTGGCACAAAAACTTCACCGACATGTTTTTGGGACCTCTAAGACTTGTTCAAACTGCTTGAAAAGGAGGATAATATGTGACCTTATTCTACTATTGGTAACCTTGACATCGGAGTATAGCATTTACCGACTACTGTCTTTCTCTTCATGTTAAATAACTATATTTCTGACTTTAGCATTTTACATCACTAACTATTTATGTCATATGTACCCTAAAGGTAGGGACAGCTCAGCTCTCAGCCAAGATAGCCCGTTCAGAAAACACTGATTTCAATCTAATACTACTTTATTCCGTTTTTTTTACCTGTCTTTTTCCTGTCTACCTGTTACCTGGTCTGTTTGTTTGTTTTGGAAAGAGGAGACATCAGCAGATAAGTTCTCCTCTGATAAATACCTAGAAAAACGAACACTTGTTTTAGAACGTGTAAAGTCTACAGCCTTCCGACGTCTTCTTCTTAAATTTCTCTGCCTATGATAACTCAGCTTAAAATCAAATGAGTGTTTTATTCCTGGATGTTTGTAGCCCAAATGTTTCTCGGCTTATCTAAGCAATAATTCGTTTGAGGGATGAATAGTTTTCTAGCCTTTTCCTACTTCTTAAACTATGTCCATATGGTATAGCTTCTTAGCACTGAATGTTGGCTCATAGTTTGTTTTGACAGGTCACCGTTTAAACTAAAATATCTTCACAAATGCCAACATGACAAAAGTAAATATCTGTGTCTTAATCTCCCTCCCTTTTCTTCTGACCATACAAGAAGCCTCCACTTAATTTAATAGACACCGATCTGGAACATTAAGATTCAGTCTATCACTGTTTCTTCGAAAGTATATAGCAGCTTTATAACAAAGAAATGCTGATGCTGAAGACATCAGTTAAAAGTTTGATTTGTTTCTTGCCTTTAGAGAAAATCTTGCAATTTACCATGCACTGGTGACGACAGTATTTTTAAACTTGTTTTTGGTTATGCTAAATGACAGCAGTGACTTGAAACAGAAGTTGTTGGTTGATTTTTTCTTTACAATTAAAAATATATATATTATCCTTTCCTTTAAAATGAAACAGCCTCAATTTCAAAGAAGACTGAAGTTTGGATGTTAAGCCGGTACTCTGGTTAGTCCAAAGTACTTCTAGTCTTTCATTCATTTTAAGCATCAAGTCTGTGAACATAATGCACACAGGTTATTTGTAGCCACAGACATTTTGCTCATGGCAGCACAGACAATGTGGGTGGGTACATTGTGGACATTACAGGGTGAGACACTACCAACAAATATCTTCATAAAGCTTGATAAAAATTCAGATTGAATTCTACATTTTACAATCGATGATCATTTCGACAAACATTGCTCCACAGACAGCAAATGTAGTTTTACAACTAGTCCTGCAGTTATCTGTGAAGTTCAAGGCCTCTATAGGAACACATACGTCAGGAGAGGCACAAGGATGAGTTTTGCTCTGTCACTTTCTGACTGAGCGGGGGGGCTTTCGAGCATATATGGTGTGGCATCCTCATATTTCAGGCAGGGACATCATGGGTCATGCTAAGTACAATAGATTGCAAAAGTTATTTCAGTTTAATTTCTTGTTTATGATATGATTAATTTATCGACTGGATTAAGGTAAAGAATTACCAAAGCTTTATTTGTGCCCTTTTATCCACATACTTTGACTTCAGCAGAGCACCAGCAAAGGTTAGCATTTAAGAAGTTTCCCCTCTGACAGCTAATTAGAATAGCTTGTTTGACAGGTGCACGGATGTGTCTCAGGTATAAGTCTAATACATCAACTTTAAAAGGGATTCATGAAACAACTCTTATCCCTTGGATCAAAGTCAGAGAAATCCTCTAATTATGATGAGCTTCAGACCGGGCGTCTCATGCTCTCTCTCTCTCTCTCTCTCTTCCTCCTGCTCTCCTTGATCTCTCCGTCGTTGACTCTGCTATCTATCACAAAGTGTTCCTTTGATAATTACATGCCAAAATGACTTAAAACTCCCCCACAAGGTGTAAGTCGCTTCAGCCTGAATGACATCCCAACTCACCTTAAGGACTTTTTAACAAGGTAAGTCAGGAGCACGCCATGCAGTCACTCACACTTCGGAACAATCATTCGACAACCCCTAATTACAGTCTTTCATAATCCACCCACTCATTATTTCAACTAAACAAGTATGCAATGGGAGTCACTGTGGCAGCCTGCCATCTCTCTTTTTCTCCCTCCTTCTGTATCGGTCTGTTCTCCTTCTGTGTGTGTGTGTGTGTGTGTGTGTGTGTGTGTGTGTGTGTGTGTGTGTGTGTGTGTGTGTGTGTGTGTGTGGAAACAAAAGTAAGGTGGAGACAGTCTGCCACTCAGTGAAACAGATAATTAACTGATGTACAGTGGAGTGGAGATTTATTTATATATTTCAACAGGTTCAGTGGGCAGAAGGGATCTTGCCTTTGTGTTTGTCAGGTGATGGAAATGAGACTTCAGAGGAGGGAAAGGGATGTTGATGGGCCAAACACCAAGCCACAAAGTCTCCAGTGAGTTCCTCTATGAGACACTGAGTGTGTTTGTGTGTGTGTGTGTGTAGGCGCAAACCCCCAGAAAGAGCCAGCAGAGCCTGAACGTTTGGCACTTGCAGTTCATGTGTTAAATTTGGGCATGGCTGTCAGCGTGTACAGAGGTGTGTTGAACTTGCTTAGCATGTCCCATGGACACCTGCCCACTTTGTATACTTTTGATCAGCATGTCTGGGTTACAGAAGGCCTCACACACAGAGACACATACTCGCCTGTGTGTGTATCAATACACTCCACAAGTAGACTGGGCGAGGTGGGTTTTTGTACGTGTTAGGCCACAATGTTTTTTTTAATCTTCTGCTAATACTTCAAAATCATGCGATAATTTAATTCAAAAGGGAACAGTGAAATATTGTGACATTTTCAAATGCTTCATGTTCAGTAAAAAAATTGGCGGTTGAAATTAGTCAGTAAAACAAATTAGACGTCCTTCCTAAAGATGTGTTGTTTGACTGCCAGTGTCAATGTGCTATTTTTCAGGATGTAGTCAGTCAGGTGAGAATAACTGACAGGGGTTTTCAGAGCAGAGTCAGAGATGAGTGGTAGCAACACCTTCAAATTGTAGCCTAAAGCAAGAGATGCTGTCAAGACAGACATTCCAAGTTGTTTTTGGACTTCAAGACAGTTTCATCCAGACGGTCACTTTTTTTTTAAAGCTGTGTTCAAAGATATTTGATCCTGAGATCATATTTAAAGTACAGTTATTCAATTTAAGTAACAGTGAATTTTGAAGATAGAGGATTGATACTGTCCATTTTGGTTCCTCTCAGCCCACTGCTTGAGTTCTGAAACTTAATATCAAACCATACTTGATTTCTTAGAACAGAACAGAAGTGCTGGGTGAAAAATTGGGTATTCAAGGGTTCTCTGAAACAAATTCAAGGTTAAGCTAACTTGTACTTCCCCATCAAAAGGCAGGACTGTGCTTTACTAAAGTTGTATTTCATCAGCCTGATGGGTGATTGCTTGCAAGCGCTGCATTTAAAGACACAGTGCTTGTGTGAGTTTATTTTGCCTTGTTTTAAAACTTATATAACATGGAACAGAGAATTTCCTAATTGTCCATTTTACACTTTATGGTAGTTATGTCAAAGATTATAGGCGTAATTCATAATTGTATTTAACCCTCTAAAAAGGCATGCTTCACATATTTTTTGTAATTTTTACTGTCTCTGCATTTTACCGGTGCTTAATACTCACTTATAACTGACCTGTTTGAATTTTGTGGTGTTGAAACAGGTGCTGTACTTCAATTGTGTTTCTATAATGTCCAAAACTAAAAAACTTGAGGTATGTTCCTACAGCAAGTCCAACCACATGAAGTGAGTCTTAAGTGCCCTGCAAAGTGTTTGGGGTTTTGTTTGAGGTTACCCTGTGAGTGCTTACGCTCCCTTACAAGTTGGACACTTTCAAGTATGCAACAGCAAGACTGTGAAAACCACACGCAGAAATCTACACCTCAATAGACGACAGTGGAAGCTTAAACAAATGTTCTAAAGAATATACTCGCAATATATCAAGAACACACTTAACAGTCCCGTGACAAATCTGACAGTTTACCAAAATAATAACATTAATGATGAAGTGCAATATCGTTGAATGGGAAAGAGTGTTGCATTTTTATAGGAAAAGTGTGGATCAGGGTCCTTTATGAGGGGCTGAAGGGAGGTTTATATTGAGGTAATCTGTGTAAGGCAGTATGTAAAGCAATAGTGACCTCTATGGTTAGAAAAGGGAACTACAGAATTCAAGGAGAACATGAAGTTTGATCACCTGATATAAGCTTAACAAAAGGCTTCTGATCTGCTAAAAAAATGTCATAAACAATTTATTTATCGTGAAAGATATTTTAACTTGACAATGTGAAACATTTACATCAAATGTATTTCTTCTATATATTTCCATATTTGTACAATTATATCTAACACCGAAAATATATGAGTAAAAAAATGTAAAAACATTATCAATTTAAGGCTGGTCCTTTATATTTAAGACTTGAATGCTTATCTCTTATCTGTCAAGATTTGCACTTTTAAAGGATAAAAGGAAGTATTCAATTGGTATGTGTCTGGGGTGGGGTGAGAGAGAGAGAGAAAGTCTGACTGTCAGACTGTCTGTCTGTCACCACTGATACTAGCAGTTTGCTGGAGGGGAAACATCCAGATATTTCTGCTTGACCGTACAGCTGCCCAGCCAGAGACAGCCTCTTTCCCTGCTAAGACCCTCTGTGGACTCTCTGTGGACCCGCTGCGCTGTGCTGTGTGTGTGTGTGTGTGTGTGTGTGTGTGTGTGTGTGTGTGTGCGTGCGTGTGTGTGTGTGTGTGTGTGTGTGTGTGTGTGAGTCTGTGTGTCCATTAATGTGTGTGTTGGTATAAGTCAGACAAAGCAAGAGAACGTGTGGCCAGTCGGACAGTGATTTTGGAATCTGTTTCACCCTCAGGTGACTGTCAAGCTGTCAGAAAAGCAGGTTTGTTCCAGCTCGAGATGTACCTCACCATGTTTATATTTGCAGTTATTTTCCCCTTTGAGTGCTAACATCTTGTTGACAACACAGTACACAGAGAGGCTGGACAGGTAAATAAGTCACACAACTCTTCAGGTCTGCAGGAGAATTTCAAGAAGCAGGCTCAGAAAGATGGCTAGAAGTCAGAAATGACCATGAAACCCGTTGCATGCCATTCTTTGTGCTTCTGTTTTAAACGTGTGAAGAATGTGCACTGCTTTAAGAGTCAACCAACAATTTGAATATGTATTGACCGTTTGTAAAGGATTAAACTACTACTTGATTTTCTAAGAGTAAAATAGAATAATAGAGAAGTCATTTTCTTCTGCTTTAATAGCAGTAGAAAAAAGCATCCAAAAACAATTCAAGTCTGTTTTGTTGTTTCCTTAGATGCTTTGAATGATTCTCAGTACAAAAGTAGAATATACATTGCTTCAGAAACAATGATTTGAGCTAAAGTTCAGGCTTTAATCTAGCAAAATGTTCTCAGATTGAAGCATAACACCAAACCACACAGCAGCTGTATAAGCGTCATATCTGTACCATCCATGTGGTTTATCACAGTACAGATAATAATGAGCCTCTTAGTTTATCATCAATTCACACGGCAGTCTACTCCATCCATTGTCTCTCCTCCCTGGGTGAGTGTGCCCTGCTAATCATTCTCCCCATCCCACCGGAAACAAGGACAAAGTGAGAAAAGGCCCCTTTCTCATAACACCTGATTACCTAATAAAACTATACAGTCGCTTTCATCAAAAAAAAAACAGCAAACAACAAAGACTGGACATGAAATTCTGGCGTGATAAAAAAGCAACAAAGAGTTTGATTGGACAACAATTGAAAAATGTCCATTTTTTTATGATCCAGGATTGTAATGAATGAAAGCATGTGAGATTAGCTTTGGGTTTTGTTCAAGCCCGTTATCAAAGAGGAACAACAATGGCAGCGAACGATGGAACAGGCTTGTATGAAAGGCAAAGTTTTTGTTTTCAATTTTCAAAGCCGTCCCTCAGAGTCGCAGGGGGAAAGAATCACCCTGACACGGGTCCATTGTTCCAGCGCGCGTATAAATGTGAGAGTCCTAATGTGTCTGTTGTTCGCCGTTTCTGGCTCTCACACTCGTCACTTTCCCAGAAGATAGGTGATCAAAGATATAGACAACAGGATGCCAAAGAGATATCACAGAGAATGTGAGGATTTACATCTGCACACATAAAACCAGAAGCTTTTTACAATGGGGTTCTGATGGTCCCGCAAGGACCTAGTGTAACTGTGTGCGCAAGTGTGTATATGTGTGTGCGATAGATATCCAACTCATCAACTGTGTGAAAAACACTTAAGGGAACCTCAACAGAAAAGGCAATATCAACAGTTTCACATAAAAGACAGAATATCAGAACTATGCTTTCAAAAACCTCTGTTGAGAATATAATCAAATGCATTTGCACAATCCAACACAAGCACACAAAGTTGCACAAACACAGTAACAAACATGCACATGCAATCACAGAGCACGGAAGGGATTACAATATTTTCCCCTCTCAGCCAGATTAGACAAGATCAAATTATTTCCCTTCTCTGTTGCCAGTTTTCTGCTGTCTAATGCCGGCTTTTCAAACAACACAAGGTTTATTGTGTGCAGCACATAATGCAGCAGATTGCAAATTCCTGTCAAATGCGGTGTGACAGAATACAGTAGCTCTTCTCGTATTCAGCGGGAGGAGGCCCACGCCGGCCACTTACACTGGCTGCAGCTAAGCTGTTTATGTCCCCCATTCAGCAGTTACACAGGCCAGCGAGTGTAAACACAACAGTATCTTTTTAATTGTGCTGTTTCAAGCCCCGCTTCTCTGTCGAATTAGAGAGCGGACCACTCTCTGTCTCTCTCCCCAAGTCTGGCAGATTAGGGGGCTTGCTGTAAGGAAATGCCGGGGTGGCTCGGTTTGGGTTGTCACCGAATCAGCTTAAACTTTGCTCAGCAAGCATGGCGAACAGCGATAACAACCAGATGCTTGTTTGCGGTGCAGAGATGGCACGGTATGGGGCAGTTGGTGGAAGCCGTGTGTGAGCATGTGTGTGCATACGTCCAGCAGACTTTTCTGCTAGTTGTTGTCTTATTTGTTAGGAAGCTGGAGATAAGAAGAGACAGAGTAAGCAAAAGGGATGCAGATACTGTAGCTACTGTGCATGCATAAGTGTGTGTGACAGAAAAAGAGATTCACAGAAGCTGAAGCAATGTGGGAGTTAGAGTTTGAATACAGTACACTGTGGGTAATGTACATTGGGGTAAGCAATCGTATTTGTTCTGCTTTAAAAAAAATTGTGGCAACTTCCCCCAAACACAGATAAAAGTGATTGATTGGTTTGATGATATTTGTCCTTTATGTGTTCGTTAATAGATATAGGAAGATGAGAAAATTGCTCATCCCCAATGACTCACAGCTAGGTCTTAGGCCTCAACCAGCACTTTGCAGTTTTAGAGGTACTGAATAATTATTATAGTTGCCAACATGATATTAGAGCGGCAGATGAACAAGGGTTGCCAACCAAAAAGTTTAAATATTACCACTTCTTCAACACAAAACAGAGGTTGGTTTAAATCTCATACGTTTTCTCAGTGCTCACATGTGTACGTTCTTCTTATCATGAAAATGAGATACAACTGTTTCTGTTTTTTCAATCCCAATCACTAAAAACTTCTCCAAGATCGTTTGTGATGCATTTTTTATTGCACCATGTGCTTTTGTAGAAAGATCAGCTGGAATTAAATTGGTTAGGACGGCTAAGTTTTAAAAATTTAAGCACTTCTTTAAAAGACTCGGGCAGGGATATAACCTCGACGGTTGAAATGAGGTTCATACTCACAGAAGGAATTAACCTTTTCTGTATTTAAGATATGTGGAGAGGAGACAAGAAAATCTCTGTCTGTCACCTCTGGCATTCAGGAGAGAGAGGAGAGGAAGAGGGGTAGTTATAGAGAAGAGGGGATGAGGGAAGGAGAGAAGAGGAGCACAAAAGAGGGGGGGAGGGATGCATAAGCTCATGAATATTATAATGATACTGGTTTTATTTTTTATACCATGGGTGCTTCATAATAAAGTCAGGCCTTGATAAGTTCCCTGACATGAGATTGGCATGATACTGTTCATCACAAATGCAGAGAAGCGTGTGTGTGTGTGTGTGTGTGTGTGTGTGTGTGAATATTCCTGCACTTCTTAACTATCTCAAGTGAAGGCTATATTGAGCAAGTGAGGACATTGTTTCCATTTGAGCCTTCATACATATTGTTCATATTGGTGTCAGCAATGTAAGCATTTCGCCGATTTATGGGGGGCTTCAGGAAACAAAATCCTTTCCAGAAGGTTTTTAATCCAGCCTTGAATTTAAGAGTTTTTTGTTGAGATATACTATACACAGTCCACCATGATAAATCTGTGATTATGTGATTATTTATCACAATGTATCAGTGGACCTCTATTTTCACCCTTGAAGGGAGTGACGCCAGCTATGGTCCAATCAGACGGTAGGGTTCAATCAGGCAAAGATCAACAAGAGACAAAATAATACTAAACTTCCACAGCCGAAAGAGAAGGACGGACATTATTACACCAGGGTGCAGTCAAACGATACATTTATTTAATTGTGATTCATCGCTACATTTAATCGTGATTTATCACATTTTTGATCGCATGTTTGAAATTCCATTATTTTTGCATTTCCTTGTAAAAATTGTTAGGCTTTTATTTTGAATATTTGTACTGTCTTAAGCTGAGGGTACTCTACTTTCTGTTTGAATTCAACCAAGCTTTTATTTTGAAATAAAGTAAGGACCTTCTGGTAGATTGAAGGTAAGGACATTAACTTAACCAAGGAAAAAGAAACTCATTGAGGATCAAAAACTAAAAGAAAACAGCAAAAAAAGAACGGTAAAAAAGTGAAATGTTTGGTGTCATTGGTTGGTTATTACTTATGACACCACAGCTGTGCCGTCTGACAGTTTTTCAAACTTTCTTTACCATCAGTGTTACAACATGAATGCATTAATTTCATATCTTTATTCATTGCACTTACTGCTGACAGCCCAATGTTATATACAATATAATTCAATATTATGTGGTGGTTAACGTTAGTAAACACATGAGTAAAAAACAGTTTAGTCATTATAATGTTCCTTCTTTGAAATATGCTGTACTTGCCTTTTATTTACTCAAGAATATTTTTTGCAGCATGTTAACATAACTGACATTAAAAACACCATTAGTGGAAACAGGTCCTTATTTTGGTTGAACATTGGCATGTTGGCTTTGGAATTGTGCGCATGTCAGCATGCTGACCTTCGCATTTACATTGCTGTAGTGCACTGATACTTGCTTACTTGATTTACGGATACAAAAGCAACCTTCTCAGCTGTTGAAGCTCCAATTCAAGGAATCCTTTCTCTGATTTCAGCTTCAGTTTTGGCAGTTTATGATGTTTTGTATTAATGCATTGTACCTCCATTACACTGTTTCTCTTACAGTTCAGTGTCTGGAGTATTTGAGGTCTAAAATTGGTTGTAGTCAGTCTCTTAAAATAAAACAGTTCATTGTCTTGATAGTTAAATGTCATTGATATGCTATCAGTCAGGAAATATGTTTAAAATACATAAATTCAGCAGAAAAAATGAATTGATATTAATATTTTCAAAGGAAAAGAAAAAATCAGGCCTGAAGAGCACTGAGGTGATGCCCATTAATCCCCTTCTATCCGACAGCAGCGTTGAAAAAGGTAGAATCGTGAAATGACAAGCCCCTAAAAAAAGTGAACGAGCACACTTGAACGATTTCAACTACAGCTCCCTTCAACCATGCCTGTGGTTTTGAAAAGGGGGTGAATATGGTTGAATTCTGTCTGTAGACTGACGCAAAGCTGAATGGACAGGCAGGTAATAGGAGGGCGAGGCATGGAGAGAGAGACAGGCATGGAGCAATCATGAAAATGAATGCAAATGGAGGCAAGGGCAGCCATGGGAGGTCCAAGAGCATGGAGATGGGTGTGCTGAGGAAAGGCTGTGTTCATAGAGCACACAAGGCATAACCCTTACATACAAATAAATGGATTTAATACAGAGAGCAATAAGTAGATATGATACATACTTTTACTTTAGAAATAACAAAGTAAGTTAACAACTCTTTTTTGGAGGACTTGAAGCTAAATAATCCAACCTGTAGTTTCAACTTTGACGGATATATTTGTCACTGTTTATTTATTTCATAAAGTAGCAGTGTATTACTAATAGTGGCCCATTGCAATGTCATATATAGAAGACATTGGTGTCATTTTATTCCTTTTCTTTGTTCAATTAGTACAGATTAATTGCCAGAGAAAGTGCATTTGTTGCTGTATCAGCGGTAATTTTCCACCATCACATAGTCATGTGTTAACACCATATACTATCCGATTTTAATCTGTGGAGGGACCAGAAACTTTACTTGAACTGGCCCTACAGTATCAACCGATTGTCACAGCTTTCTCCTGCATCTCCCGGAGGTCTAGATTCACCTCTCTTATCCATACATTTATCCTCCACACAATGCAGACAAAAAAAGCCCTGTCAGAAAACACTGTCAGAAAACATTACACCACATGCCCTTGTGATACCTACAACTACATCAAAAACTTGAATGGAAATATATATGAAAACTGTGAGGGTACTTTTATGTGTTTGGAGGAAGGGTTTACGCTCTCAAGTAAAGTGTTGAGTATATTTGAAATAATGGCTATTTCATTGTGACAAAGCAGAACAAACCATTCAAGATCTAGCTCCTTAAAATGAGTTTGAATAATGAATACATATTTGTCTGTTGTATTGTCTACAACTTAGATGTTAACTACAAAAGACATAAGACACAAATATTTATCCTTATAATTAGACATCAGGTCGGACAAAACACGCCTTTTCCAACTGAAAAAACAGTAGCCCAAATAAGACTGCTGTTTCAAGCCTCGATATTTACGTCCCTGTGACGTTTCACATTCAATCTGATGTTGCGGAGGCGTTATGGGGGGGACTAAGTGATTCCCCCACTGTACCGTCTTCAGAGGTAGTAACAGAAGCGAGGCCGAATGAGCTGAGCCAGGGGAGCGCTGTGTGAGAACCTGTTGTTTGGTGCTTCTGCAACAGGAAAGGCAATGTGAATTCACAGACTGGGACAAGAATATTACACAAACGCAGAATCAATATGAATGCACAAAGAGGTAATAACTGCTGAGCATAGTTACAGCACTTTTGCAGAAGCAGAGCCTGAAAAGGGCAATTCCCGAATATCACTAACTTTTATCACTGCTATTAGAAGATGTCTATCCCTTTATTGTGCTGCTTCATATGGACGAATTCAGTTTTAATATCCAGTGCATCTTCACTTACTTTTGTACAATAAACCAGAACTGAGTGTTTTGCTACTTCCAAATAACTCAAATGATAAAGGCAATATGTAACTGAAGTATAACCTTTACAGCCTGGCATGTTTCAGAAGGAAACTAGATGAAGGCTGCTTTGTGATACATTCCAGTTCCCTTAAAGTTCTGTGACTTTCCAGATAACTTTGAAGGTAAGAGCTTGATGGTAGGGGCTCCTGATGAAGTGTTGCCAAACATGCATACATAATTCCTCTGTCTCTCCCCTCCCTCACTTATTTGCCCTCTTTCTCTGCACCACAGGTTCTGGCCTTCCTGCAGCTTTGAACATCTCAGCTTGTGGTTCCAGATTAATAAAACAGGAAATTAATGAATTTTGGATGAAATCTTCCCAGTTGGGGGCAGGTTGCGCCTCATTAAGGCCTGTATTATTGATCAGATTGAAAACCTCCAGTACCTCTGGAACCAAACTGTTATAAGCAGGCGCCCAGATCCCCCCTCCTCCATAAGGAATGCTAATTGCATGGAGATAAAGGATTAATAGCAAATTGAACATATTTTCAGACAAATCATCATCATGGCTTGACACTAAAACGAATGCCTTTAATATTCATGGGGCCAATCACACATAGTTAGCATGGTAATATTATCTGCAAGCCTAAAGGAAGTAGACAAGTAAGAAGGGATTCACACCAGATTATACAAGACCCTCGTCCCCCCTGGTACAGCTTCATGACCAACATTATTTTACTGGGATGAGCCGCAGTTGTAATACTTGTCATTACACAAACAAATGTTTTTTAGGTTAACTCTTTTAAACTATTTCACATGTTTTCTTTGTATAGCTTTTATTTATAGTGCCAGATCAAAGTGGGAAATTTACAGCTCTGTAACATCTTGCCTTCAATGTAAATGTCACAGAGGCATAATGGTGGGACGAAGTCGTACCGTCGCTGAGCATCAGAGGTAGTAACAGAGGCATAAAAGAGAGGAAAAGGTATCATTATGAAACTGTGAATTCGACAGGGTAAACCGGCATGTGACATCTATCCATTGCCCATGTCTTGTTGATCAAAATTCAAAGAAACGTTGCTTTATTTCGCAGAATCTGTAAAGCGAGATAAGTAGAACATGCAGTTCATCAGCCATCATTGTTTTGAAGGCATTCGCCTATGATGCATCATTAACATTAATGAGGCTGCTGTTTTATATGACACAGCTGTCGCCTCCCATTTGGTTCCATAACATCGGAATGGAATGTAAAATCACAAACTGGGACACCAATTAATTGTAAAAGTACGAAGGTTTAAGACGGTGGAGTTGTGTTATTGCGCCGTTGCGGAATGGCAATGTAAAAAAGGGTTCATGGAGGATTTGCATTATTACCCGTCACAAAAAAAACACTAACTTTAAACATAAACACACACTGACATACAAGTACACACACACACACACACACACACACACACACACTTAATGAAACAATACAACACACACAAAACAAATGTCACAACAGTAGGATCACAAATGGATAGGACCAAGATGCAGATTATGATGCTTACAAAAGTATAAACAAAAAAGAATAAAAAGGCTTTTTCTCATCTGCAAAATTTGGCAATTGTAGAACTCTGTGTTGGTGCTCTAGGAGCAGAAGTGACCATATTTGGACCAGAGTGTGAAGCTGGAGATGAGAGTAGGGTTGGCGAACACCAAGTTACTAAAGCTAAACTGTCTGTGCCTGTGGCTAATTCATTATCTGGTGAAAGACCTTGTTGACCCTTATATTTCCCACAGTATGAAATTCTATTTTTGGTGCTGGTTGACATTATCTGTCAAATAATCAAATTTAAGAAGATAAGAGAGCTTGTTGAATGTAGTGAACTTTGCTAAAACTTGCAGTAATCTTTAGTGAGTGGCGGACTACTGACACATTCAACCAAACATAACATTTCAGGCCATCACTAGCTTACTGTTCGCTACAATCTCTCTTGGTAGAGCCAACAACCTCGACTCGAATTGGCTACCTGATACTTAGTGCAAAATAGTCATTGGAAAAGCTTTGGCCTCGACTGAACGGCAAGTTAGTGCCATAAACCAGACAGAAAGTCATTTGGTTTGTTACATTTTTGAATGAAACAATCCAACAACATAAACATGTCTGAGAGGTACATTGGGCTGATGTCTAGCAGAAAGCCAGCAGTATCCTGAAGCTCACAGCATAGCCTGATAACTTTGAGGCTTAATGAAACCAAGGTGGGTGACATATGTAAAAGTTCAACCCTGTAAACCATACAGTATGTTGTACCAGGCTACTGCTGTGACAAATAGGCGACATAGGGCTTGATGCGGTTTTATTTGACTTTTGGAGCCAGCTTCAAGTGGGAACTTGAGGAACTGCATTGTATTTGCACTTTCACCTTTCCTCGTCTTTTTAACACATAAGGTTGCAGCTTGAGTGCAAGAAAGTACATCTATAGGATACAAAGATGTCCAACAAAGCATATTATAACCACATGTAGAGTCATGTCAAACATCTCTGAAAAAACACTTGGAACAGGGAAGACAAAGAGTAAGGTAACTCAGGAAAAGGGACAGATGATACACTGAATGCACATGTGAAAACAAATAGGGCTGGAAAACACACGAAGGCAGAAGGTGTGGCAACAGGAGAGGGATTTGAGTGCCTAAATAAAACAGGAAATAATGACTGAAATACCAAATATCATTGAAATAACTAAACAAAAGTACTATACACGACTATAATGTATTACACTTTTTTTTTCTTATTAAAAATTGACACTGGCTGTATTTTCTCCATTAAATGTATGACAGTGATTGAAATGAAAGGCAATTTCAGAAGCAGACAACTTTAATAAAAGAAGAAAAATATTGTCTTACAGTATATGTCAATTATGAAATTGCTTCTCTATGTCTCTCCAAAGATGTTGAGCATTTTCTAAGAAAAGAATGAGATGGATGAACTCAGTTGGGAAAATACCTCTTTTTGGACTCCGATGCCAACATGTTACCATGTCGTCCCCCCTCTGTGATGACTGTATGTAGCTGCATCACGTGGTTCCATTTTGTTGTTTTCTCTTCGGTGACTATGTTTTTTTCTCCCGAGCAGCTTGCCATGAAAAATTAAATGGATGCTAAGTGACTAATGCATTTTCGCAGTTGTGTGCGAGACAATAAAAGATTAACAATAGAAATAATTAATTTTGATTGGTGCCCGCAGAACTCAAAAACTTGTGTTGTGCCTTTATGAGTAATTCATATCTCATGCAAATTCTCCTCCACACTTACATGCAAAATAATGTCACCTCCATGTTATATAAATTCTGAAAGACTTTTAACTTATGTTCCAGCATGTTGTGATTACAATATGCCCCCGTGCACCTCAAGCCTGGCTCTGAGATTGTATTTGTTTTTATTTTTCAAGTTCCACGCAGTCATCTAATATGCATTTAACCAGAGGTAAACATGGATCCAGAGCAAGATTTCATTTTGTAACTATTAATTTGTACCTTTCTCCCTTGCATGGTTCATTGTCACACTATTGTAAACATCTCTGCTTTTGTTTTGCTGTCTGCTACTTGGCAAAACTGCATGCTTTTAACTGTCATTTAGCCTAATGCAGCATCCAGTTCTGCTTGTTTACATGATGTTTGCCTGACTACTACCACATTAGTTTCTCAGATTCCTAAAGTGATTCAACAAATAGAGTCAGTGTTACCTACAGTGCAAGTGTGACTCTGCACCTTTACAATATAAAGAAGAGTCCATATTACATACAGATAGTAAGTATGACTTGACAAGTGCAATATTGTCATTATTTGGGCTTGGGATGACAAGTACTTCTTGTACTGCCTGGCATAACACTGGAATTGCATTGGATATAATGTTTGTTCATTTATAACTTGTGTTAATATTTATCATAGTATTTACTTACATTTGTGGCACTTGAGAAATTAGAGGCATTAGTATGACTGAATCTATATGATCTCTATATGTATGTTTACTGGGCATTCTACTTCATATACTACATTTCAGATGGCATAATGCATATCTTTGCAGTGTGTGCTCCATGTATAATCTTTAAAGAAGTCACAATTCTTGAACTGCTAACATTTTATTTATGTATTAATCCCATTTGTACAGGAAGAATAAATACCACACCTGTATAAATAAATAATAATGAACATATATAAACATGTGTAAATAATAGATCATTTGGTTTACTCAATTCAGCCAATAGCTCATTCTCTTCAATGTCTACAAGAAATGTGGATGAAATACATTTAAAAAGAAAAAAAAGAGTGAAATATATCTATAAAAGATACAACAAAATAACAATTACATATATTTTCTCTCAGCCTTGCCCTAACTCAAACGACATCCATAAAGTCACACGGACAAGCAGAATTCACTGGTGAGTAAAAGCACAAACACTCACACAAACTGCTGTGTGCCCCTTATGATCCCCTTGTTATCCCCGTATGGCATCTTGCTGAATGAGTGAATCCATCCTGACAACAAATGGGATATAAGACAAAGAATATGTTTCCCCTCACTCTGGCGTATTACTAATAGATAGACTGTTGGGTTGCATAGCATAAATACTTTAACCACGTCACCTCCATTTGTAACTGTGTGGGCCAAACAGATTCAAACAGGAACATATGAAATATAAATTGGCATTTTATAATGGCCCTTTGTGTATAAGTGCGTCTTAAGTGTGTGTGTGTGTGTGTGTGTGTGTGTGTATTGCATTGTAGTGAAGCTCTGCAGGGACTCTGCAGCCCGAGTAGACAAAGTAAATTGAGGAGGATGAGAGACCGAAGCTTTTCTGTGGGGATTTGAGATGCAACGGCGGGCCAGGACAACTTTTCTGCCCTAATTAACCCCATGTACCACACACGTGCACAAACGCAGACACACATGAACACGTGAAAAATGTAAAACAACAACCCTCACGCCTAAACATACTCCGACATGGACACACATAAGTATCAAAAAATAAAATAAAAAGACAAACACACACACACACTCATAAACAAAAATAAACATGGGACATTTCTGAAAACGTGACAATTTGGTGTGGTTCCCAAAGTTCTTCCATTAGCAATCTAACGGTGAAAGTACAAAGAGTAAATCCTAACATTTCAAAAATGTATTACACTGCATAATATGTATTTTTTCGTTAAGATCAAGTGTAATCATCTCACCAGCATGAAACTCTATCATGTCACCCTCCATATTGAGCAGTTATTCTAAAAAAAACAAGACAAAAGCTATTCATTAACAAAACAGTTAAAAAATAAATAAATTGAAATGTGTATTATTTATAGATGTACGAGTTAAACAGAACACTAAAGGAAGGAGGAAAGGAAGGATGCCACAGAGGAAAGAAAGCTGCCCCGAGGTGGAAAGCGCTCATTCCTCACCACAAAAGGAAACCTAGTTATCTGAGTAAATGCACAGATCATGTTGACCAGAAGCAACATGGTTTCTCTGAGCTTGTACTACACTCCTGTTGGACATCATGTCAACCCAGGGCTGATCCATCACACCCAGGAACACACACACTCACACTATTTGTGCATCGCAGACTGCAAGTCTGTCATTGTAAAAGCTGTGGAACATCTTGTCTGTCTTGCAAACACACCAGAGTTAAACTGATGTACTACATCTTAAATCAAAGATCCATCATTGTTCTCAGTGTAGAACATCTTCTGTCTTGTTACAAATCCAAGACAGCAAAGTGAGGCGATGACGGCTTCATTGATTTAACACAAACACACAAAGAAAATGTTACACTGACTGGACTACATTGACATAATGCATCTGCACACTCCATTAAACAGTGGCTTAATTACATGAACATAAATAGCAATTAATACCGGCATATTGATTGTGTTCCTCGAGGGAACCCTACAAGCCGAGTAACCAAACGCACATGCTTTACTCTCACTAACAGAAAGTCGTACAGAAATAATGTTCAGTCTCGAAATCGGTCACATTTTTGATGGCATGGTTGAAATGTCATCATTTAACATTTCAAAACTGTTCTTGTTGTGATTTTGATTTTTGATTTTCGTACTGTCTTAAGCTGAGGGCACTTTACTTCCGGTTTGGATGCAAACATGATTTTATTTTCAAATAAAATAAGGAGCTTCCAGTTGATTGAGGATTAAGACATTAATATAACTATGGAGAAGGAACTAAAATTAAATGAAAACAGCTAAAGAGGATGGTAAAAAAGTGACGTGCTTGATGTCACAAGGTAGATGTTACTTTTGATTCATCATCTGTGCTGTCTGGGAGTTTTGTTCAGCTAAATGAGCCATTCAGAAGTGCAACAGGGTTGTTCTTTTTTCATCACTGTGACTAACTAACCAAACCCTGTGGTGCCTTTCCTAAGGCGCACTAAGAAGGACAAAATAGCACACGACTAATGCCATTCAAACAAATGTATGCATTAGTTTATGACCTTAACTGCACTGGGTTTAACGCATAACACTGACAGCCCTAGTTGTGCTATAAACTTTTATTTGTATAATTTTGTTATGCCACCCGAGATTTTGTCATCATTGTAATTGTGCTTTGGCAACACATGTAATGCCAAAAATTAAATTAAAATTTAATTAAACTAAATACACTTAGTCTCAAATCAATTCAGAACATGGGAAGAAGACACACAAATACTTCAGTGGCAAAATCAAAAGGATGAGAGACTACGACACTGAAAGACTTGAGAAAGAGAAAAAGTGAAAATTGGGCAGCGTGGTAGAGACAGAGAGGAGACAGAGAGAGTCTGTGGGAGTAGAGACAAGCCTGTCCATCCGGCTCAGAAAAGAGCCAGTTCTGATAGCGCTGAAAACCTTTGATTTAGAGATTATCTCCTTATCCTCTCCTTTGTGATAAGTGGACATTGGATATCTGAAGTGACTCACTGCTGCTCTCTGTCTGTCTGCCTGATTGCCTTGTCTGACACACACACACACACACACACACACACACACACAAACACACACACACACACACACACACACACACACACACACACACACACACACACACACACACACACACACACACACACACACTCACACACATCCTTGCACTCAAGCAAAGGCTGGCCATACACAATAGCAATACATATTTAGAAAACATAGTCAGGTTAGGTTTGAGATCACATGCAAACCCTCAGGTTTTAGCATTGACACAAGTTGTGTGTCAATGCTCTCGCTCAAACACACACACCTCAAACAATGAGGGTGATCTGAGGGCCCAGGGGATGGATTGCATCACATTGAAACACTTAACAGACCAACTGGCTGTCTTAATGTATCTCAGACTCTTGCTCTCCGTTGTACAGCTGCTGTGAGAGATAGACTGATACTTGCAGGTGTTTCTACTAATGGATCAAAAGACAAATGGGCCTTTAAAGGGGAGAGCTGCCCCACAGGGGTGGTCTGTCTAGGGGAGATAATTATATGACATATATTCTCTGTCCGGTGATTACATCATATGCTATTTTTATCAACACTGCTGAGAATATATTCTGCAACCTCAGCATAGCAATGTATCACATTGTGAAGCACATGTTTTATTATTCTAAGCCCAGTGATGTTGTCATGTAGGGCTGTCATTATAACAGAAATGGGGGGTTCAATGTTACATTGTAGGGATTAGGTTTTGTTTTGTTACTGTAACCATTTTATTTCCCAGATTAGTGCAGGTATAAATGCTTTAGTAAAACTTTTTCTTCATTGTTAAAGATTTTATTTCAGAGAGAAACTGAAGAAGAAACGGGTGGTAAGTCTCTCACTCAGTGCCTCAAGACAGACAGGCTACACTGAACTTAAATAAAGCCTGCTTTTGCAGCTTTTCTCTGGACTGACCTGTACTGACCAGAGAATGCATAAAGGTGAAATAGCATCAAAGATCGAAAGAGAAAGTTTTTGGTGTCAGATCTACTGAAGTTTTCTAAAAAAAATAAAAAAAAAGAGAGAAAAAGAAAGAGAAAAAGAAAAGAAATAAAGAAATAAAGAAATAAGGAAATAAAGAAAAAGAAAATCAGCCAATTACCAAATATACATAGTAAATCTTAACCGTTGTTGAGCATATTGAGTGACTTATAGAGGAGAGATATTCAGTATACAGAGTTATATAGAGACATACAAGCATTGACTGATATTTTTATTTTTTATTTGATCAATTAAAAGCACAATGAAAATACATTATGAGACTTATTTTGTGTGTTTTTTTTCTTGAAGTTCAAGACTTAGGAAGACATGGTTAGGTTAGTTATATTACAAGTTATTGCCTTCTGTGAGCTTATTCGAACCAGCTAAGGCGAAACAAGCAATATGAAGACATCAGTGATGTTGTCGCATCAATTTAAGAGAGGTGAAAGAAGGAGGAGGTATGAGAGAGAGGGGAGAGGAAGAAAAAAAAGAATTAAACCATTAGTCAAATGTTATTAATGACTTGCCCATTTGCATGGGCTGGACAATTAACCATTCACAGGTGAATGTAACCGATAGGCGCTTGCTTTCTCTGAGGCAAATCGAATGTACCTTGATAACATCACTGGCATCCCTCTTTTTTCCTGCACTCATTCATTCTGCTCTGTGTGCGTGTGTGTGTGTGTGTGTGTGTGTGTGTGTGTGTGTGTGTGCGTGCGTGCGTGCGTGTGTGTGTGTGTTTGTTGTTGTTGGCAAGATGCTGGTGTCCCTTTGGTTATCAAACTATCACCAAAATTTGTTTGCACATCTATTGAGGAAAAAACAGAGGGAAGGAGGGCGGGCGAAAGAGAGGGAGCGAGGAAAGAGCCTAATTACTTTAGCCTGTTCCTCTGTCAGGTCATTAATAAAAACCTAGTTATCTTCCAGTGACGCTCAGCCAGGAGCCTCCCTCAGCCATATCTAAGCCTTATCTACTATGAAATATTTGGGAAATTTTTCTGTGAAAATAATCCAAGATTTTTGTCTGGGGTGGACATTAAGAAAAGGAAAAAAAAAAAAAACATACGCGCCATTCCAGAGATATTCATGGCATAATGGAAAAGTCCCTCTAAGTGTGTGTGGTTGTGTCCACGTGTTTCAGTGTGCATGTCTACACGCGCGTGAGTGTTCCAGCTGGATAAATGTGCTAGAATTACACTGGCCTTGGCTTCATAAACATTGATGGATCTGGGCAACCTGCAAATGCAGATAAGGACTGTGGAAAAATCACTGGGGCAGCTTTTTACTTCTTGGCCAATGTATATTTAAAAAGGAGTGTATACGCTATAGGTTACATATGCATTACTTATTCCTTTACCCACATACATCAATGACAAGCAGGGAAAAATGAATAGTCAATAATAGCTTGGCTGGGTTGTCCCACTGAGTCCAGCTGTGCATATTTTACACCAACCTCTATCAAATAGAAATAGTTACCTGATATTGAGTTCATTTCCTGTGGTGTAACCTCTTTGGCCTGTTTGCTCGGGAGTCTGGAAGATAGAAAACACAGCACAGAGTTTGTAAATCAGTCTGGGAACATGTGGCAACATGGTTTTTTACCTCTTATCATCTGTCTTGCTACAGGCCTGGCACTAAGTTTACATTTTTTATCCACTACCTGCTTTATCAATTTTGGCAAGCTGCTCACACGGCTTGGCTTGGGCTGCGTATGGGTGCATTAGTAAAAGGCAAAGTGATTTTTCATGGACATTATGTTGACATCACTTTGTTATTTGTCTTTTAGTGTGTGTGTGTGTGTGTGTGTGTGTGTGTGTGTGTGTCTGTGTGTGTGTGCGTGTGTGTGTGTGTGTGTGTGCGTGCGTGCGTGCGTGCGTGTGTGTGTGCATGTGTGTATGCATATATGCAGTCCCCCTCTTTGTGTACGTTATGGTTTGGTCAGCTGAATATCCCCCACTGTTCTTCATTCTGTAAGGTCTGTTTGTTGAGTTGACATCTGGTTTTGTTAGCATTTCAGAAGAATTATGTTATTTTCACTGCTTTTAAAGAGGCCTATTACTTATATATTTCGATGTATTTACTTTTGTTTAGATTTTTTCCCCTTGACTGCTTGGTCCACAAGAGTGTGTAAAGAATGTAAGATTGTACAAGTACAGCTGTCTGGCCTTAGTTTCCAAATCCTGTTCAGGTATCACAATTTAATGCATAAAATATGTGCACACATGTGTTAAGAGTGGACGATAATCCTAAGCTTTCAGATACAACCCATTATTGCCATCCATTATCTCCAACCCCCTGTGATGACAACTCCATCCCAGCTGCTTTGAAACAGTAGCGCCCTCAGCTGTGTACAGGTCTCTGATCACACAAGAGCTGCATTCAGCAGGAAGTTGAGTCACTGGATAACTTGATATGGATCACAAAAGATGATGTTCGCTCAAAATATCCACTCCAAAGCATTCCAATGTAACTTAACTCAGCTGAAGAGAGGGAGGAGGAGATATGTGTAGAAAACAAAGTGTGGGGAGATAACAGGAACAGGTGTCTCCGTATGTTGAGCGCAAAAAAAGAGTGGAGGACTACATTCAGTTGAGTTTAATCCGAGTCTCTTCTAAAGTCACCCTTTAAGACTTGACTTTATGACTGTACAAAGACATGACTTAAATCGTTTTTTTTTTTTTAATGGATGTAGTAAACTGTAAACTGTAGTTTCTGCAGCCTATAATCTTCACCAAAAACCGTGTATTGTTTATATCTTTAACTTTTTTATTATGATTCCTTTAAATATGAAAAAGCTGTAATTGTTTCAACATTTAGCCCCATGCTAACAGATTCATTTTCATATGATTCTTAGTTAGCAATCATCTAGAAATTTGACCAGCACAGCCATATTTATAACTGGTAGATGCCTCATGCAATAAAATAATCCCCCATTTGGATGCATAAGTTAAGATGATCAGTTTGCGTACATATGAAGCTTCCTTGGAATTGCAGTATCTTCTATACATTTATTTATGTAATAACTTCTTTTTGCATTTTACCTGAAGTACTTATACAAATATATTAAGGTTTTGGAGAACTGTTTGAACATCTCCTGTGTGGTTAGGTGATATAATAAAAAGTTCAACCATATAATTAAAATAAAAAAGTAATGAAAATTTTCGCAATTCTGTGATCTGTCAGTGATGGGCTAAAGCATGTCAAACTTCGTATTTGTAGTCTTAGCAACTTACTTTACAACATATAAATGCATGAAAGACACAAGTTCAGGTTAAATATATACATGAGAAACGCTGGACACAAAACCTCCAACCCCGCTGCTTGACCTCTTCTGTCATTTTCAGAGTTGGTGAGTTTAAACAAGACCCTCAAACAAGTTTTAATAAAATGTAATATATGCTCTTTGTTTATCTTAGATGGCCCTGTAGATAAAATCAACATCATAGTTGGCTTACTGAGTGTGATTCAATCACACTGCTTTAATCTAATATCCCCCCATCCCCATCCCCACCCCCACCCCACACACATATACAAACACACACCATGGTTCAGGGTCAGCCATGCCCATCTCCTCTGCTCTGCATTTAGGACTCATGAATAAGTAATGACATCTCTCATCACCTCAGAGCACTGACAGTCGGGCCAAGAGCTTTCATCTGCTCCAGCCCATGTTCAATGTTAATGTTTTTCTTCCTCCCTGATCATGTGACAGACAAGCAGCTGACCCAAAACCGCCAGAAACAGAAGCAACCTGTAAGTGCATGACGGTGAGAAAATGGAAATATCCAGCAAGATAATTTCATTTAGATTTAAAGTCATTACTCAGGCAGGGTCAACACTTGATACACCCCAGTACAATGTAAAGTTTTAAAACAAATGTCCAGGAGGAGATCGTTTTTATTAATGTTTTTTTAATCATTTATTTGAAAGGAATAATAGTTTGGGGACCTATAAAAAGTTGTTTTTCTTATAATCCTATGGGATGAAAAATACAGTCAATAAAGAGATCAGTGTTTATGGAGGACTTAAGAAAAGAGGTCGCTCTCAGGTCCGGGGAAAACAAAAAGATACAGTAAATTCAATAAAAAGACAAAGCAACAACAACTGACTGGAGTGTTCATTGACTTTTCGGGACACTTACCCGAAACAGACTTGCCTTGCAGTATGTTCATTGCCAGTTTAATCTCTATGTTTAATGGAGGTGTTTAAAATGATTTTTATATTTGTGAAGGAACATGTGTGTTGTTCTTTATTGATTGTCATCCTCCTGAAGTTGAAATAGATGCCTAACTTTGTCGATCTCTCTCTCTCTCTCTAACAACCAGACATTAGACACAGGGGTCATGAATTAGGATTATATATGTGAAATATTAAAAACAGTAGGATCCGTCCTCCTCTTTGGCTTTGCCAGCATGTTAACTTGCTTACATATTTCAATCTGTTTTTTCCTGGTGACTTCATGTGTTTCTGCATGGGAGCATAACCTCCACCTGTAGATGATGGGATTACTCTGTATCCATTAGCAAGAATGTATAAACCCAAAGCGTGGGACCTTGAGTATCAGCATACACATAACACAGACACTCATAATTGAAAACGATGCCCTATGCTGCTTATAGAGGTCAGCAACTCTAAATGGCTAGTATGACATTTGGTGTAGGGGAATATATTCTAGATTGGATTAGAACAAGTTAAAGCATCTAATCAAGTCATTAACTTATTCAACATTTTATTTGTAGTCTAAAAAACTATATTTCTCAGAGGTATTCCCCGGCAGAACTTGTCCTTGTTCTGATGTATACAAGAATAAAAATCATTGTGCGTGTTTCCCAAGAAGCAACCTCTGAGGCTGAAAAATAAGTGGAAATGCCCCAAACTGCAGTTCCTCAAATGGCCACTGGTGACTGCCTTAAATTCCATAGACTGTATAGAAGAGATGGTTGCAATAAACCTGAATTTTCTCTAGAAGCCAGCAGGAAGAGACTAGTTGCAGAAAGTCTGACTATTTAATACCAGATCAAGTAAATCAATTCATACTATTCCAATTCATTAATCATCTCAATTTCTAGATATAAGTATGCTTCAGCATGGCGAGATGTTCATCGAGTGTATCATGGTCTCATTTGGAGTAAAATAGACAGTGAAGCACACTTGAGGGAGAGGCAGCCTTGAGATGTAACAATGCATGTCCACTCTGTTATGTGCAACTATGTCACCTCAGGTTCTTATAAAAAGATGGCTGTCCCAAAGGACTTCAAAACAGCAGTCCAATAAACACGTCAAGTGTGCGGTGATTACCTCACAGGTCTGATAATTCATCTGTTACAATTGTGATACATTTTTATAACTAGATTTATTCGTGGTTTCAACTGTGAATCCTTGATTCTGTTTCGGTTTCACTGCACCAAATTTGTCATTTAGAAATATGAGGAAAAACTTAACATCTGAGATGAGTGCTTTTTTAGGTCGTAGCAAATAATATCAAACCATCCACACAAGTTATCGTCCCGTTCTACGATAGTGTTTTGTTCCTTCGTCCATTTGTCCTCCTATTTAGTCATCATAGTTGAAGAGGTTGGACGATAAACCCCCTCCTCCTCCTCCCCACCACTTCCTGTCCCTCACTTTTGCATATTCATTTCATGTTAAATTGATGGATTAAGTTATCCCTGGCTCAAAATCAATCGTGGCTTGCATCCCCTTATTCCTTTACACTGGACCACAATCCCAGGGAGGGAGGGAGGGAGGGAGAGAGAGACGAGGACAGAGAGAGACTGGTAGAGAGAGAGAATGCATTGAGACACTGATAAGGCTCAGTCCCATTATGTGTCATTTTAAACAAAGAAGCAAAGCAGCCTGTGGAGACTCCCTATCAGCTATTAAACAGAGACGTAGCATGCAGCCTGAGATTGATGATTAGCATTTTCTCCTGGTAGAATAAAGATGCCGGCCTGGACCAGTGATAACTGAGAGTAAAAGGAAAAAAAAAAAAATGCTTCCCTATTTTTCTCTCTGTGTTCTTGAGTCCATAAATATCCATATCTCTAAGAATTACTATGTATTCATCTTTTTTCTTCTATTTGTTTCCCTTTACTCTCTCTATTTCTCCCTCTCCTATCATCCACTTAACTCGCCCCTCTCTCTCTTTACCAAGGCAAATAAATGCACAGGCCATGTTGCTGTTCTTTTGTCTTGCGTCCTTGTGTAATCTGTTAGGAGTGGACAACATGGAATCCCTTATGTCACAGCCGGAGACTTGTAAGTCCTGGCCAGATACAAGGCAGAATGACACAGAATGAAAGCGGGGTAAAAGGGGGGATTTAAGTAAGAGTTTGATAGGAGCATGTAGGGCCATTGTTTTCTTTGCTGCAAGACCAATGTCAACCATTGTGCCAGGACAGTTTGAACACCATGTAAGGGCTGCGAGATGGACCGAGTTTAAAATGTAGAGAAGGGACGTTTGTGCTTGATAATCTGTCCGCTGTTGGGATTGTTATTGTATGAAGCCACGGTCGAAATATACAGTCACTCTTCAAAAAGTCATACAACCCTCTAATAGGTTTCATTTGCTCAATACAAATCTTGCAGGAGTTCTGCAAGTAAAAATCTGTGTCATTATGAGGACGTCACAGAACTTATAACCCACATTTACATTCACTTTTTGCTTCCCTCTGCAGTATGTCTCTGTTAAACTGTTTTCTGTTTTGACTTTTGTTCCATTGATTTAAATCCTATTACTAGGCAGACGCATTTCTCTTTTGTCAGCTATATACACAGCATACATTAAGCTATGAAACAAATATAGCACTTTGTTAAACAAGATTTAGACTGTAGCAGTGTGAAGAGTTATTTATGTTACAGGATTCAACTTTAATGAACTCGGCTCTAAAAGTCAAATATGTATGCAGGTGTGACAAGCTTGTGGTGACTCTCCAATATTATAATTTTTGAAAGCTTCTAAGTTTAAGTGCCTTTATATATGTTTTCATCCTTTTTATCATTCAGATACCTTAAAATAAATAAATAAAACACCAATGGAAAACTTTATTGATAAAGATTCAAGTCCTCCATGTCCAGATGGTGGCACCTTAAAACTCCTTCAAACTCCCTTCAATTACGTCTCATATTTGGTGTGCATGATGATTAACACATTTAATACGACACGTGTTCATGGAACTTCAGTATGGTACTTTTCAGTGCATCTCAAACTGTGTCATTGTTACTATGTCAGTACTTTTTTAAAAACAATTCAAACCCCTAGGCTACAGCCAAAATACTAACTTGGCCATTCATAAAATTAACCAAAAAATAATGTGTTCACAAATGTGTGTGCAGGGATTCAAACATATTGCAAACATATAGTAAGAGGACGTATACCCTCATTCATGCAGATGTAGTCGCTAACACACACAGTCACATTATGGTCCTACCAATGGTCTTCCCTAGTGATCAAAAAGAAGCACTAGAGCTCCTCCACTAGCTCACAGCAAGTACTGCAACAACAACAACAAAAAGTCCTGTATACCAGAAGCAGCAGAAAAAAACAGGGATGTATCTTCTGAGAAATATATTTGAAGAAAAAGAGAGAAAGGGAGATCAAGTGTTCATTTTAAATGGGACACGTGTCTTTCTTTATCCTCAGTACAAAACACTAATCAGAATCACTAAAAAACAAAGCCAGAAATGTGTTCTCAGACCCAGAGCTGTGGAAAATATTCAGCAATGATTAAAGCTGAATACAAAGATGACTATTTGAACAGGAACAAAATTATTTGTGCATATTGCACATTTATTTGAAAATGTGCAATATGCTGATTGTAATTGCATTGTTATAGACAAATTATACTGTTTATAGTCAAAGTGGGCATGCCAGCAAAAACATGAAGTTAACACTGAAATAACTCAAAATGTCTTGTTAAGATAATTCATGAAGGTGAATAAACTAAATCAATAAAATAATCATTTGTTTGACCAATGAAATGGTGTATAAAATGGTTAGCTTTGCTCAACATCAACTTGCCAGTTAATCACAGTTAAAGAGGGATGCTCGTTTTTACTTGTTGATATTCTACACTCATAAGTGCACACCGAATTATCTTGAAACTTTATCTCTGGGGTTTTTTTTATCACCGGCACCGGAAAAAGAGATCCATGTAACTTTGAATACCGTCATCACCGTCGATGGTCAATTAGACTAAACATAATCTGTCTGACAGAACTAGACAGGAGAGTCAGAAACAGAGAGGAAAGAAGGGAGACACATGTTGCAGTGTTGAAAGTTGTGGAGACATTTTCCCTCAAAAGAACTGAGTAAGAATGTGTGACACAGGATGATTTGATGTGTTCAGATATCAGCCTTTAACCCATTTGACTCTGAAAAGTATCCGTCTATGCATCCCCTTCATGTCCACATTTCTTTATTGAAGTTCCCATCAAAAGGGTCTACGTTGTTTTGACCTTCTTCATTTCAATCTGCTTGTCAAGAAATTGGCTCACTGTTAGATGAGGTGACACAAAAAAGTATTTGGTACTTTTCATAATTTTAGCAATAAAAATCAGAAAAATTAACAAAGTTAGACAGCCAAGTTTAGTCAGGCCATCCAATGAATATGGGGCATGACAGATTTGTTTGTGGTCCTATTACTTGCTCAATGATGTTTGAGCTAGACTCTCTTCTAATCGACAGATAATTTTGACACATTATAGTTAGTTGAGAAGCTCAAAACAACTATTTTGGCACAATATCTGTGTATTGGGCAGGCATAATAACTTTCTGGAGTTTCCTTCAGTATCCTTGCAATCTCACAGTAATGACGAGGATTTATTTTGTTTTGTTTGTATGTTTTGTGGCATTTTTCCCTTTATTCACAGGACAGCTGAAGAGAAAAGGACAGAGACAGGGAAATCGAGCCTGCGGCCGATGAGTCGAGGACTGTCACCTCTGTATATGGAGCGCCTGCTCTACCCGCCGGGCTAAACTGGGGCCGTGAGCCCAGCGCTTTTGAATGGTAAAAATAAACATTATCAAATGTATTAATCATCTGCTTTAGATCTATCTGCATTTGTAACATCTTCCTTTAAAAATAGAAATGCTGACTTTACTTATCCTGCATTTGTGCTTAGCTAAATGTCTGACAGTTAGCCTGAAAGCATTTACCATGATACTGTATGACACATAAAACCAACCTGCATTTCTAAATTTAGAATAAAGAATCATCATGAAAATAATAATAAACTGTTGTCCTAGTAGGCTACATGTCGTCTTCTGTGGGCTCCTGCTCCAAAACAAATGTCCCCAATGTGAGAGAATAAAGAATCTGAATCTGAATCATCCACTACAGCACTTGTTACTGCTTCAAAACATGCCCTCTACGTTTCAAACGAATGAAATGAAGATTTCGCAAAGACAAACCTATTATGAGACGTATAAGAAATGACAGATCTCAAAGTGAAACACTTCAAATATTTCATTGGATATGGAAAACTGAAGTGATGGGTGTGCCTTTTAGTGAGTATCGTTTAAGCCAAATCATATACATAATGGATTATTCCTACTAAATAATGAAGCATAACACCTGCCACACTGTAATGGCGGTGGTGTTGTTTCTTCAGTAACCAGAGTGTTGCTTGTTAAAAGACCTGATTCTCAACCAGTGTATCATGGCTGTGTAGTGTGAGATCTTGTGAGCATGACAATAATTGTAGGAAACGAAAAAAAGTTGAAGGCACATATCCCTCACACTGCCATCTAAAGCTTTGGTTTTCTGTTTGTCACTCTGCACTCACAGACATAGGACATCTATGTCCTAGTTTCTTATCACATTTTTAGCACTGAGGCGGATCAGTGGTTTCTGTCAGCTAACACTCAACCCTCGACGATAGCACACCAGACCATGGGTAATTTTGTGTTGTGGGTTTGAGTGCGTGTGCAAGGGGGTCATACAAGAGTTTATCTGTTTCCTCTTCCTGCTTTTTATCATCTTGTCACATTCCAAAGCCATGACCTCCCCTTTTAAGCTGCTAATACCTCCATCAATTGTTGACCATCTCAATCTTTCTCTAAGTTTCTGTCAGTTTGAGAAAACATGTTAAAAACCAAAGTTCTCAAACATTCAGACACTCAGTGTTCACACCCCAGCTTTCTCTCAAGCTCAAAGGTCATCCTTTGAATATTCCGGCAACATTTTCCAAAAGTGGCAAATGTCATATTCATTTGTACAGCATCAGTGTCACCTCCTGAAAAGCTGCCACTACAGAGATGGAGGGTGATGATATTCCCCTTCAAACATTGCCCTTCAGAAGAGGGCACTCTGCACCACTTACTGAATTCCTCACAATGAAAACACACACATAAAACAAACGGCTGTATAATCCCTCTTTACATGCCCCCCTGTGTAGCACGTCTTTGTTTTTGCCTGTGTAAAATTACAGTTGTACAGGTGTCCGGCCAGCAAAGCACTGCTGACAGACAGGCATGCAAAGGACAGCCAAGCACTTGTGTTCGCCACAAAGATCTTTCTTGTCTTACAACTGTCTGTCCTGCTCAGCATGTGGCTTTGGTTACAAAACCCTGCTCTTCTACCGCAGCAGCCGCCTTCATCTCCCCGAGGAACACAGAGGAGGACGGACGCTGCTTTCCAAGATGAGCGGCAAAGTGGCTTCCCCTTTCAAAGGGCGGAGGATGTACATGGCTCACGGATTCCTGTGTTAGCTGTGAGATAGTGCGGCACCTGGAGAGGCCAGACAGGAAGAAAGGACAAGAGACCAGAGGAAAGAGATGAGGAAAAAACACACAGAGAAGCCGCTTAGATTCCATGCCAGGGAAGCTCTCTCAGATTTCAAATGTCTGTCCTGGGAAGTCATGGTTTCAAAAGTTAGCAATCTGAATGCCTACCCATCCCACCTCCCCCCAATGTTTATCAACAGTATATTGTTAAATGTGTAGTTTAGCTCTCCCACAAAATCATGCTGCATACAAAACATAAAACCCGCTCCATGGGATAATTCTACAGTGTTATACTTTGAAGTTTTTTGTTTTAATGTTAAAAAAATCAGTTTCTTCCTGCATCCAAATGTTAAAAAAAAATGTCATGCATTTCACGTATCCCATAGACAAATGACACAAAAGGGAACATCTTTGTTCTTGGAGCTAGAACAAGGGTAAAACAAAGGGCCTTTGGTGATTGACACATCCAGACTGTCCCCTGCCAATCTTGCACACAATCCATTTCCTCCAGCCAAAGTGTTCTCTTTGTGTGTTGAATATGTTTTGGAACATGCCGGCCATTGATTGACATGGGCGCAAGGGCTGGTAAAACATTATGGAGAAGTGAAGCAAACATCAGCTGTCACTCCATCAGTCTGCCTCAGATGTTTGGCCTGAGGGGTGTGTACTGATTTAATAGAGGTACACAAATCTGGACATTCTCTCTCTTTTTTTGGTTGTTATTCGTTTGAATTTCATTCAATTCTTACAGTTCTAAAACCACGTCATTTGTTTATTTGCTCTTAAAGTATTTTTCAACTCTTGACCTGTTCTTCTGAGTGTCTGCACTGATTTGATTCTTGTATTTTTCTTTAATATTTTTTTTTGTTGGTTATGAAATGGACTTATTTAAAATAGATTATCGAATGTTTTATCCAATATATTTATTTACCAAATCACACAATAATATCCTGCAGGCTTTGTTTTGTACTTCCTTGGCTTTAAAATTAGGTACATATAAATATCAGGAAACAGGATTATTTGCCATGTATCAAAGTCCAAGGACAAATTAGTTGTTGGTAAATTTGAAGGATACCTCTCAAGACCATATGTCCCAAATTTAAGCAGATAATCGTTTGTTTAACTCCTGTTTTTGTAATCTCCCCTCATGAAGCCAGCCATTTTTCAGGCCGCTTCGTCACCCAGTGCAACAGGGAAATGTTTAGGAAGTGACATCTATGTAATACCCTAATAAAAATTGGTTATGGGACTCCAGATTATGACATCACAGGTTGTCTTGAAACAAGACCATTAAAAATTAATTGATGATTCCTTGTGAATATTTGACTGAAATACACAATCAACTCTTAAAAATGTGTTTTAAATGACCACAGAATAGATTAAGATTTTGTCACTTACAAAGAAACTTGTTTGCAGATTGTTTTTTTTCTCACATCCAAGCTTAGTTATGATTACAGCATATTTTTTTTTACCTTTATTGATTACATGATTGGACCAGAACGGCATATGCCACGGCACATGAGAATACCAGATCAGCCTGACGCAACACATGTTTGAACCAGAATGGCTTATGCCACTCATATGCCACAGCATATGACACTAATACGCAGCATATTCCACGGCACAAGAGGGGACCAGACCAGCCTGACACAACACATGATTGAACCAGAACAGCATATGCATCTCATATGCTGCGGCATATGCCACTCATATGTGGAATTTGCCACGGCACGAGTGGACCAGACCAGCATATGCCGCGGCACATGAGAATACCAGAAAAGCCTGACACGACACATGTTTGAACCAGAATGGCATATGCCATTCATATGCCGCGGCCTAAGCCACTAATATGCAGCATATGCCGTGGCACATGATTGGACCAGACCGGCATATGCCACTCATAGACTGGCACATGGGTGGCATGTGCCACTCATGTGCTGCAGCATATGCCACTAATATGGGCATATGCCGTGGCACATGATTGGACCAGAACGGCATATGCCACTCATATGCTGCAGCATATGCCACTCATATGCAGCATATGCCACGACACATGAGTGGACCAGACCAGCCTGACACAACACATGATTGAACCAGAATGGCATAGGCCACTCATATGCGGCGGCATATGCCACGGCACATAAATGGACCGGACGAGCATATGCTGCGGCACATAAGAATACCAGACCAGCCTGACACAACACATGTTTCAACCAGAACGGCATATGCCACTCATATGCCACAGCCTATCCCACTAATATGCAGCATATGCCACGGCACATGAGTGGACCAGACCAGCCTGACACAACACATGATTGAACTAGAACTCCATATTCCACTCATATGCCGAGACTTTTTTGTCTCCTCCTACCCGGTCAGAACAGCACTCTCTCTGTGCTCCGTGACCTCAAGGTTTACAAATTAAGTACTGGTTCCTTGTCTTCTTGCAATATTTGCACACAGTTTTTGTCTTGTCTGTTATCTTCTCACATCATCTTCTGTCTTGGGGAAGCAAAAATGATGGTGGTGCGTCCTCAGTTTCAAAATCTTGCTCTACAGCTGCTGACACTCACGATATTATTGCGATTCTTTTTTCAGAGTACCGATGTGAACTTTGACTACTTTGAATCGATTTTTAAGTGCCTCATGATTAATCAAGTTTTTTGGCTACCACCCATATACCATTAATAAAGAGCTCATTTAGTTATTGATGTATTTATTTATTCATTTAAGAAAACGTACATATTCCAACTGCTTGTTCTGAACATAGGAAAAAACTAAAACAAACTTAAAAAGTAGCAAATGCATGAAATGTACCATTTTCATATCACATGTTTAGTACAGTAAATAAGCCAAGATAAAAATAATTTTAACATACTTTTCCTTGATGTTGAAATTTTAAAATGGGTCAATTTGACCTGAAGACCTTAGGAAGGTTAAAATGATTGCTGTGATGAATGGTCCCATCGATAAGGCTGTACATAACTTCCATGTTACGTGTCCGTGCTTGTGCATGAGCAACCTTACCGTGCCAAAGCCCAGCTCCTCAGACCATGTCAGGGCAAAAGAAATGTATCGTACGGAGCACTAGTCAAACAAACAAGACTTTGAGGGTTAAACATGTTTGGGCACAGTACGGATTAATTTGGCCCTAGTCTAAATGAGCCCTTTACACGCTCTGTAATTTGAGAGCTGGAAAGCACTAAATACACATGCACACAAAAATACGGTTTTGGTCCGTGATTGTGGAGTTCGAGATTTAGCTATACTTTTTCTGCTTGCCAACATGGTCTTTTCCACTTGCAACAATGTTATACGGGTAAAATTTTATAGTTTTAAGCTCCATATTCAAGAATGTATGTGTGAAAAGAGCTAATGATTTTCACCACACTGATATTGTTACAACAACATGAATGAAATTCATATAATGGACCTTTTGAGTATATCCAATATTGAGCAACGCTAGTGACATATTCATACTTGTTTAGGATATTGAAACTTCCCTTCTCCCCTCCAAACAGTTGGAAGGCATAGTAGTGACACCCAGTGCCACCTTGCAACTTTCAGTTTCCAAATGAAAACAACAGAAAAAATGCTGTATATATAAAATGTCCTGATACTTGTGTATTTCCAAAATGTCATATGGATTGATTCAACTCTGGCATTACAATTTTAATCAGCGGTGTAGAACCAGGTGTTTAAACGCATGCGGCAGCGCTCCAGGCCATATGAAATTGGACAAGGCACCAGGAAATTGTGTCTCCTCCAGAAACAAGTGTTTTGTGATTGTTTACCCCATGTCTTTAAATTGCATTTCTTCCTTTTTAATTTAAGCACCTTGGCTATGGGATTGGAGGGGGGAAAGCAAGAGGAAAGGGGAGGTAGAATGAATGAATAAAACCTTTTCTACTATTTCTCCCTCTTTCTATCCCTCCATCCTTACTGGTATTAACCCTGTCTGATGTGATTCCTGTCAAATGCAAATGTCACGACCTGATATGGTCAGCCCACAGGGCACTTTGACTACATGTTCTACATCCAAATTAAATATGTAGTTGTAAGGTGTGTGTACTTTGTCTTTGTGTGTATGCGCCTGTAAAAAACACATGCACGTGTGTGTCTGACTGGCTGATCTTGACATATTTGCAATTACAAAAAAGTATAAGCAAAAAAAGGATCACTGGGAAGACAAAAATAAATCAAGTGCGATAAATAAAGTACAGGTTTCCAAATGTAACACCTTCATTTTCACTGCATGCTTTAGTACCTACAGTATATGAATGTGCAGTGCAATCAATAGGTCAGGAAATGAGAAACTCAAGAAATCTCAAAAGAGTTCATGCACAATTCATTGTACAAAAAAAGACCAAAGCAAGCACTGATCTGAGGTGAAAAGCAGCTTTTTTCTATCTGTTACCTTAATATCGATTTGGTTGTTTTTTTTAAAGTTGGATACAAAAGCTAGACTTTGATTCAAATTGCCCAACTGTGCAATCAGGTTAATTTTTTTTAAAAAGGGAAATAAAATGGGTTGTCATAAAAAAGAAAAATGATGTGCAGTGAAAGGTAGAATGCTATATGACAACAAGTCTTTGATAAAACATACAATTGTATTAGTTAATAATTCATTTTAAATGCCCTGTGTGTAAAAACATCTGATGCATTTTCATTGTATTTGAATTTTTTTTTAAATTGGGCGAGAGATTCCCTTCCATATTAAAGTAACAGATTTGATGGTTATGTTGGTCATTAACATTTTGTACAAAATAATGACAAAAGTAACAAAGCATACAGTACCTCACTACTCTCCAGGGGTTTACTACCAGAAAAAGGGGTTTTAAATGTAACTGATTTAATTACTGAAATATACAATACAGAAAAAATATATTCTCTAAAATATATTGTAGCTATACCTCTATGGAGTTATCTAAAAATTAAAATAAACCTGAAAATTAGCTAATTAATCATGGGTTGGGTTGGAGTTATTTCATTGACATTTACTGTATAAAAAGAGCCTCAAAAATGTGTCGAACATTATTATTGGTGAAAGCTGAGGAAAGTTAGAGTAGTTATTCAAAATTGTGTAGTCAATCAAAGTTGTAATCTTGGAGACATCATTCTTGAAGAGCCATGTAAACCTCTATACATTTTATGCTCAAGCTTTTTATAATCATTATCAGAATCAGAATCTTTTAAATTGTCCAGGTATGTGGTACACATACAATGAATTTGACTTTGTTCTGTACGTACGAGCATTACACATATATTAAACTAAATATATAGGCCTACATAAATTGGGCAGTAATTGTCACACTGTGGCCCTTCCCTGAGTCCAACCATTGCAGCTGAGTGACTCTCTCTGCCCTGCATACAGTAGAATTTAATATGATAGACCTGTCCTACAGATCAGCCCATAGTCACTAAGTTTAACGTTGGAATTCTGAGTTTAAGGTCCAGAAATACTTTAAGTCCAAATGTCTCGCATTTAAGCAGAGATTTGTCTGTTTTACTACTGTTTTAACTGTTTCACATACTACAGGCAGCCATGTTGTAGGTTGTCTTGCCAATCAGTCCAGCAGAGGGGGCGAGTCCCAGTGGGAAAGTGACAACAATGAATACCATCTAACGTTGAATCCAGCGACCAGTTTTAGTGCATATTCGTCATTGCTTAGGTGGTAACTCAGTGAGACAGTTGGATGAAAGTCAATAGAGAGATGATGATGAATATACCTCATTGAGGCGATTGTAACATTATTTATATTTTACTTACAGTATGTAAAGACATAGTTGCAACAACAGCCTGATCACATAATGAAGACATACAGAGAAAAACTTGCCAGTCTCCCACATGTTTATGATGAAGTACCGATAGTCATCACAGACTAGTTGCATTGGCAAATAAATATGTTTAACATATAACTCATGTAATTTCTCTCTTCTTTTTATGCCCATAAAACTGGTCTGGATGGATAACATACAGCTCTTACTTGTTTATGCACATAGATTGTAGACATGTTAGTGACATGTCCACAGTATGTGTGTAGTAAAAGTTAAACATTTAAACTTGTGACAGAAATTAAATCTCTTTTTAGTCTAAACATTCTATAGCCGACAAATGATAGTTAAATGCCGATTTTGTTTGCAAATGATCTGTAGGATACTATACTTATACGTTAATCTGTTCTTTTATTAATGTGGGTTCTTATTTGTATTTACTCATACCCCATGAAAAGGCAGTGCACTTTTTTCCCCAACTATGCTTTGAAATTAATATTTCATCTTTTGAGTTAATCTTATTCTATATGCTTAGAACAAAAGAAAATGTAACATCTATTAGTAGCATCTAGAGAATGACTCTATGATGACTCTGTATGTATTGGAGGAGGAGATAGTTTGGTCCATAAATCCTAAAATTGTGCATTTGTGTGTACGTGGGTTCATGTAGTGGGTATGTAGATGTATGATGGACAGGGTGTAAGGAGTCAAGGGCCCGAATGTACTGTGATGTTTCCAACACTAGGGGGAAGCATTTAACCAGTTATGAAGTTCCATTTAAATAAAACAACCCATAACATTACATCATAGAAGTATACATATTAGTATACCAATTGAATGGTTTGCTAACCCTCATACAATGATAACATAAAGCTTTAAACAATAAAATATATTGGATATAACTTAGGCCATACTAAGTGGCTCTGAGAAATTGCACAGAACCAATAACTGCACTCAGCATTACACCCAGTCAGTTACAGACGCACCACACACACGCACGCACGCGCACGCACACACACACACACACACACACACACACACACACACACACACACACAGTGTAAATAAAGCTTTTGTAGAACAAACAGCCTACAGTTCATTGCTGTCCAATAATAAACACCAGCTTTTACAAGACCTATTCTTCTGCTGCATGAGGCCATTATTGTGGTCTGCTTATAATAGATGTAACCTTTAATATGTAGTCTAGCTACTTAATAAAGCAGATGGTAACACATTCCCATAAGCATTAAAAGCCTAAGCAACCAGTGTTCTTGATACAGGTAGATAGATAGATAGATAGATAGATAGATAGATAGATAGATAGATAGATAGATCTTCTATATAGAAAAATCCCCGAATAGATAGAAATAGATAGAAATCCCCGAATAGATAATAAAAACATTTTCAATGTATATTTACGGAAGCATCTGGTTTTCTATGATCAACGCGAAATCAACCAGTGGCAACATAAATTTTGTTTTTTCCTCACTCATTAATTTAAACATTTTCCCATGCCGTGTCTATTTAAATACCCCGATAAACTATGGGGAAACGCGAAAATAAGGACATGTTCAGCCATCCGGAGAGTATTGCGAAGTTTGAAAATACGATATCTTGGAGAGTGTTAAAGCCAGCATCATCACATCATGTATTCACAGCAGTAGGATGGATACAAATGATGTATCTTGCGCATGCGCTCTAACAGAAGCTGAATCGTGGCTCTGTTAGCATCCTGAGCTAGCGGACTGGTTGGGGAACACCGTGTGGAGGAAGGCGACCTGCGCACTGTAGGCAGAAATATATCGGCGACTTCAAATACTCCCAGCTAATCCTTGAGCTAACCATTATCCCTCCATGCTGTCCGGGAAAGAAAGATAACGATAATAACCCCGCCACTGCCACCTCAATTAGCCACCGTGCAGTGAAGATAGGGGGGGAAACTGTGTTTTGCGTGACGAGTCTCCTTTTCAAGCAGAATTTCGTTTTCTATTTTGAATATTCAGAATTAATCTTCAACCTCGACCAACGTTGCTCCTGTGAAGAATGAGGTTGCCGAGTCACAGACAATGTGCGGTGGAAGGAGATGGAAAGAAGATGGACCAAGCTCCTCCGTTCAGAAACCCTTTTGTGCACCTCTTGAAATTTACCCCTCTGGAGAAAGCAAAGGTAAATACATTCACTGTGCAAATGTCCTAATCTTCAGTGCAGATACACTAACAAGCAGCGAGGTGTGTTGTAGGACATTTACACCTCAGTGGAGACAGTGGAGAGGCTGTCATCCTCATTTAACTTTACAGATTTTTATTTCATGTTGTCAGCTGAGCTAGTGTTAGCCAGTCAGCTAACTGTGGCTACATACATGTTGCTTTCCCCTTCTCTCTTATTGGCTCCCTTAATGCCGCTTAAATGACCAAGTATCTTTGTTATAGGCTTCAGCTGCATTTATTTCACATATGAGTACATACAAACAAACATATGTTTTCTCATCCAGGTATCTGCTAACAAACCACTAAATGGTTTGAGCATGACCGCCTGTCCATGATGGGCCTAGCTTGTTGCTCTTTAACTGTTGTCACATTACATTGCTGCATGCTGCTTTCTTGGTAGCTTTTACAGGTTTTCCTTCTTATTGCAGAAATAATTAAGTATCTTTATTTTTTTTTTTTAAAGGTAACTCCTGTAGCCACACAAGCTTTGTTAGTAAATCACGGTGCGTCCCAGCAGCCAACACGTGTGGATGTGGAGGCTTGGAAACAGCATAAAAACCTGTCAGTCGTGTCCTGTTTACCCCAGATCAAATCCTGGGTCTGCCAAGATCTGTATCGGTATATCAGTTGAAGAAAAACACAAATAGTTTTATGCAGATTGGTCAGATTTATGCAGCCCAGCCATCCTTTATTGTAGTTGAAAATCAGATTACAGCTTTTAGACTTCCCTGAAAAGGGTTTTACATTACATTCAACTCAACTCGAAGCCCAACCTTAAAAGCTAAAAAAAAAAAGTATAACTTGTATGCAGATGCATAGCCATTACAAAAATGGCTATAAATCCTCCTTTATCTGATTGGTGTTCCAAAGCAGACAGCTAAAGTTGTCTCTTTCTTGCAAATATTGCAACATGTGGCGGTAGGCACAGATGAAGGAAACCTCCACTCACCACAGTATTACATTGATCTAGTTATTTCAAACTAGGGCTGATAAATTTCGAGGCACATGTCGGCTCTTTGTCGTTCACCTCGTATGATCTCTCTTTGAATAGCTTGGTTAGGTAAGTGTCCACGTGTTTATGTCTGTGTGTATCCACACTTACCCTTGGGTAAGCATTAAAGTCGACCCCTCTACAGTAAAATGTATATTTGTACAGTAATTGGGTTTGACAGCCAGTCTTTGGGTATTGTTGATAGACTCATTCCACCCTTAGATTAAAGATAGAGAGAAAGTTATGTCATGAGAAAACAATTTAGCACACCTTTTGCAAAGCATTGAAATGTAAAAATAGAAGCAAGTATTCTAACCTGCAGTTTGATAGATGCCAAGCAGTGTTCATCTTGTATTATATCGTTAGTTAGATGTTATGCACATGTATTTCATGTATGTAAACCCTCACAATTATTAGATGAGCACACTGGGTACATTGTTAAGTATTTGTAAACAATGTGGAACTGGGTCTTAGCTGTGAAACTGTTCAGTGTGATGGGAGAGCTACAGTTTTATGAATGGCCCCTGGCATAACAAGCATACAAGCGTATCTTGTTACAAGCTAGAAAGGTGACCTAGGGAGGTTCAAACATGTTTTTTGCCGTCTGGCTCTTGTAGAAGAGACTGAAAGGAAAAAAGGGTGGGATGTTAGGTGGATCAAAGCTAAGGGAAAAAGCAGAATTTCGGGTTACTCTTGTAATGCTAACATAATGAAGTCAAAAAAGTTATTCACAAGCACTACAGTTTATCATATTAATTTAGAACAAGTCTAATGTACCTCATGGGAAACTTGTTACCTCAGCACATTGTGATTACATGTGCAAATTAACACTTGTTAAGAAATGTCACGCAAAAAAAAAGACAAAATATCACTCTTTCTGCTCACATACATAACTTTACATAATAGAAGTCAGAGTGGCTGGGCACTTAAAAACAGGTTTCTCGTAAACGCGAAGTGCTGAAGCAAAAGTGGGTCACCATGAAGCGGTGGAATTGAGTTTCCTAATTGTTCTGATGTAACTGAAGAAAAGTGTTTTCAGCATGTTGCACAGATCTTGCTTTTGCATCTAAAGCAGCTAGATAAAAAAGTTAAGTGACATTTTTTGAGACAGAAAAAGGTGATAATATAGTTGACTGACAGATGAATCCAAAGAAACTGTTTGAGTTCAAAGAGAAAAGTCATCGTATGCACCCATATCTTTTAGTAACAAAATGATCACAGTTAAGTGACGGTCTGCAACTGAAATGTTTGAACTGGGTCAGAATAAATGCATGATCTGCTCTACAGTTATCATAATTCAACCAATGCATTGTAATTTATGGTGTATGTTGTTGTAGTGTCTGGACAAATATGGATTTATTATTTTTCTGTACATTATTTTGTCTACATTATACAAACCTTCTATACGGCTCTTTTTTTATGGTATCGGGTCATGTTTTATTACCAAATGAGAATTTTGAAATTTGTGCAATCCTTAAGAGTAATCTCTGTGAATGACCAAACACTACTTTCCTTTTAAGGGTAGGATAAAGACCCAAAAGAGTATAATGTGTAGATCAATTTAATAAACATGTTTCTGTTTATTGATCACGATCATTTTGCAATGTTGCTCACAGTGAAAAGGGTCGGTGTGGCAGACTTTGAGAGTTAAAGAAACTGGAGATCTTTCACTTCTCACCCAACTTGTGACCTTTCAAATACTCATCCTTTTGTTTTTTGTTTTTAAACAATTCATTAGCTCAACCTTTCAACCCCTTTAATGACCCTCTTGCCTTCTTGCTCCTTGATAAGCTAATTAATTGAGCTGATTTGATGGTAGACCAGATGTAATAATTACATTTAACTGTCATTTTGTTGTTGTTGTTTCAGATATTTTCTCTGTCCTAATCAACCAAAAGTTGATGAGGTGTCAGAGAGCAGGCTGCTATAGGGCGAAAGCTAATTTGATTCCTTCCTTTACTTTAACAAGCCTAATTTGCATGCTATATGTGATTAATTGGGAAACCAAACAAAGACTTAAATCTTTTTAGATCCTGCCAAAGAGGCAGGAAGTCAATAGCCCATTCCCACGATACAAAGATCAGTAATTCTGTAGATTGCTGCCGAAGAGGGCAACATGTAGGTTTCTCACGAGCAAAGTTGTATTCACCAGACAGAATGATAAGGCGCTGTTTGCTGAATTTAAGGTTTTGGGTTGAAAAGGTGAAATAACTCAATGTATCATTTCATTGGCCAATTTATCATATTGCTTATCACTGAAATCCAAAGGTCTATTTATATAGTTCAAAATAATTAATGAACTATCCTCTGCCGTCCCGCAGAAAATGATGCTTCTGCAGCTTCTCACTGATCTTAAACAAAGTTGAAAAAACAAAGTATTCAGACTTGTTTGTGGGAAACCTCTTCATATCTCATTATGAGTAAAGGAAGCTCGTACCTTTATTGACCTTAAAAGGTTTCATTTCAAACATTTATATCGCAAGGGTTCTACTGTGTTTAGCAGAGCTTCCTGTTTCACTGAGTGTAAGGTGAAGATGAGTCAATGACACCAGATAGAAAGCATATCTTGTAACCATGGCTGTATTTTTGTCACTGGAAGAACATTAAGGCCTTCACAACCGTTTAAACAGTTGGAAGAAAAAAATATGACACACTGCTATCACCTACATGATGGGCCAACAGCTTCAAAAAGTTAGTGCTGACCAAGTAATGATGGTTTAACAATGCATTCAGAGTTAAAGCATGTAACTTTGAACTGCTTAGAGGATAGTGTGAAATTACCATTCTAACAGATGCTTGTAACCATTCACAGCCTGTTCCTCTGTTCTTTAGATGTGGATTGATAAGTTAAATTAGTGGCTAGTTTAAGCCTTGCATGGTCCTTTTTGTATGCATGGAGGTAATAATAAAATATTACATTAACTTACATTTTGTTAATATAGAAATGGCTACACCTTCCACATCCTTGTTACAATATAGGCTCTTCTTTGCTCACTACAATGTTTTTTTTTTAGCCACACCAATCTGAATTAATGCTTACTTTGTTCTCCTATTTACTGTTAATTCTTATTGCATGCATTTCAAAGTGCCTTTTAGTACAATGCCTCAGTTCACTCTACCTCCTAAATAACCTCTCTGCGTTTGTAGCTTTGCTTTTATTTTAACTCTAAGTGACATTCATGCATTCTCATGCTTTGGGTCTGAATAAATCTTTTAACAAATGCATTATACAGTGGCTCTAAAACATTCCATGTAAGTCACCTTTTACTATAGGAAAAAAAAACCATTACTTAGTCAGTTGTTTTGCTTTCTTGTGCCAAATTGTATTCTTCCTGTGTGTGTGTGTGTGTGTAAGAGATCTCTGGTTCTGGTGCTTGGATTACAACTCATTAATGTATGTTGAGAGGATCCTGGGGAAGTAAAAGGAGGAAGTATGAAAGTAAGATTTCAGAGCTTCAGTAGAATTTAAAAAACACATCAATAATAGATTATGCCATCATGATAACAGCGTTATTTCTCGAGGGTAATGTTTTTTTGTTTTGTGTGTGTGTGTGTGTGTGTGTGTGTGTGTGTGTGTGTGTGTGTGTGTGTGTGTGTGTGTGTGTGTGTGTGTGTGTGTGTGTGTGTGTGTGTGTGTGTGTGTGTGTGTGTGTGTGTGTGTGTGTGTGTGTGTGTGTGTGTGTGTGTGTGTGTGTGTGTGTGTGTGTGTGTGTGTGTGTGTGTGTGTGTGTGTGTGTGTGTGTGTGTGTGTGTGTGTGTGTGTGTGTGTGTGTGTGTGTGTGTGTGTGTGTGTGTGTGTGTGTGTGTGTGTGTGTGTGTGTGTGTGTGTGTGTGTGTGTGTGTGTGTGTGTGTGTGTGTGTGTGTGTGTGTGTGTGTGTGTGTGTGTGTGTGTGTTAAAATGTCTCCAACTCCTGTTATTTAGTCTTTATTATCTGCTTATTGTTGGTCAACAAGCAACCTTTAAATTGACATAACTGTCAGGCTACAAATCTCCTTGAGTACGATAAGAGAGTGCAGTCAACCTCATGCTCCCCCTAGGGTTAGTTACTATCAATACAAATATTGACAGAAGATAAGCGCCACTTTCAGAGCTGTAAAGTCAACATTGAAGTTCAGGTTCTGTCAGCACCAATGAAGAACATGTTTTAAAACATGTGCAAAATAAAGTTACAGTCTCTTATTACAGGAAGAATACACCAAGAGCCAGAAACACAATCTCCTTTCAAATATACAGTACCTACAACGCCGAGCAATTATATGTTGACATTTTTCTGTTTTGTATAGCAAAGCTGCAGGTTACAACTGTAATTAGCAATCATTTCTTATGATGCTCATTAGACCATAAACGTCTCTTTTGCTTTAATGCATGATAGAAGTTATATTTCAAGTACTTTCTATCTTTTCTTTCTCGATTATTTTTGGATCAAGGTGTAATAAAATCTGCCATGTTCAAACTTCCTGACAGCAGACATGTTAAGAGTAGACTTTCTTTGTTTTTTTGCCGTGTTATGACTTAACTGTTAAAGTACATTCATGTAGGGACAATGTAGAAAAAGTTTCAACAAAGGCTTCATACTGTGTAGACAAAAATAAAAGTGACATGTTTTATTGGTGTTTTTTTAACTCTGTTCTTTTTTCTTTTTCTAACTCTGTTGCAGATTGCTTTTATGACAGTCACACTGTTCCCCATCCGTCTACTCATAGCTGCATTCATGATGCTGCTGGCATGGCCTTTTGCCTTCCTGGCCTCAGTAGGGCGCTCAGAGACCACCATTGAACCCCAGTGCCTCTGGAGGAGGTGGGTGCTATTTTCTTTTTTTTTCTTGTGTCATTTTCCTTTAAATTTTTTATTCCAGGAAGAACTCTTCTTACAAGCAGGCAATATTTCTACATTTATGCTGTTTCCAGCAAAAATCAAATTAAAGAAAAGTAAAATCAACAGAAGAGTTCAAGGAGAGTAAGAGTGATTATGAAATGTAGAGAAGCACCGAACCACGTTTTTGGAACGTTAGTTCCAATCCGATTCAATTTATTTGAACTTTGTGTTGGCTTCACGTACAAACAGGTAGCAGCAACAACTGTAAGGTGTTTACTGAAAAATATTTTAAGGAAGTGCAAGAATTGTACTTTCAATCAATCGTCATATAGAAGGAGCTGTTCCATCTCGTCTGAACGTCTTGACGACGAGTTGTGGGCACTAGTAGTTCAGTCTGAATGTCTTCAAAGCGGGATAGTGCGAGTTCAGCATGATTAAAGTGCCCAACGATCATCCTTGATCGGTGACGTGGATCTAGTCCAATATTGGATATGTAAATTACGTCTATTCCGGACCAGATAACAGATCTGTCCTATGTCTAAAGTCTATAATGAGCTGATATCTGTGTTTTATGTGCTAATCATGATAAATGCATTGATACATTAATTGCAACAATGTTTTTGTGCCAGCCCTTTGCATGTGTTGTTTAAAATGCAACAGTGACAAGAGCGCTGAGATGTTGTGCATGTCACAAATTGGGCTTTAAGATTCAATTGTTAAATTACCCATCTCATTTTAATCTGAGTCATTCTTGAGCTGTGATAGTTCAGTTGTTCTGTACCCTCTGTCTTCTCTGTACTCGCTGATTGTTTAATAATCTTTCCAAGAAGCGTCTACAGCAGCTCTAGGTCTCCTTTTACCAAACACTTCACTCTCAGTGAAAAACTAAAAAAACACCTGAAAGGTGAAAGACCATGTAGCTAAATATTGTTATATTTTCATAGGAGACCTGGGTTGTAATTTAAATATGTGCGATGGTTGATGAGAGATGAAGTGAAATTGTGTTCTTTAAACTGACTAGAGGTTTAACAGAGAAGAGGCGGGACAAGTAGGTGAATGCAAACAGGTGGTTAGTTACAAATAGCTCAGAAAACTCATTGTCAGTATGTCCCTTTGGGCTTGACAATGCAAACCACTCAACAACAGGTCTAAAGGAAATAATAGTTTGAAGTCGTTTACATTTTTAGGATGAGTGAATCCCAGTGTCTGAAATAGGTATGACAATCAAATCTTTCATATGGCATTTTTAAAAGCAGAGTTGAATCTGCTACTTAATAGCCTTCTTTGCAAATTCTCAGTCTGGATTGATTTATTGTGATGGCAGTTTAGCTTTTGGCCCATGCTGGCTATGAAGAAGGGAATGGTTTTGTGGAGTGAAGGCAGATAATGAAGAAAGAGGACCTTAAATGATGTTAAAACTGTTTTTGTTGTTAGACGATCACTTTTTGTCACTGCACACTCATCCTGTTAATTTCAATTCATAATTCCTATCCTACTCAGTCCTCTAGGTCAACTACATTTTTGCCATTCGGCATTGCATTATTCTATGTATCTGTTATTCAATGTAGGAGATGTGTTATCCCAATCAACATTTTATATGAAAGAGTCCCCTCACACATGCTTTTTATTATTCGCAGACTGGTGGACATAATACTGAAGATCATCATGCGGGTCATGTGGTTTGCGGGAGGTTTCCATTGGATGACTGTGAAGGGGCGGAGAGCATTGCCTGCGGAAGCACCCATCCTCACCCTGGCACCTCACTCTTCGTACTTTGATGCCATCCCAGTCACTATGACAATGGCCTCAATAGTCATGAAGGCCGAGAGCAAGGATATACCTCTCTGGGGCAGTAAGTCTGAAACAGATATACATCATATTAAGCCGTTGTCACATTTATTGCCATTATCTCAATTGTGAAGGTGGGAATAGGTAATCTAACAGACTATGAGTGGTGGGATTCTTCATTACAGAATTACAAAATCTATTCGAAAAGATCACAAACTTCTGAGCATAGGCATTGTTGTTACCTATCTTGTTCAGCCACATGTTGGCCACTACATCATGATCAGGTCCAAACACTTTCTATGGTTTTGCTACTTTATCTGTGAAGAGAGGGGATCACCCCATCACTTAAATTTTTTTATTTCATTTTTATTTTGTTCGATGAGTTGAATCCAAGTACAACTTGGGTAAAGTTAAAAGCAGTGTATACCAGGAAATGGGTAAACACATAAAAGTAGTATCAAGGGCATACTTTCAACCGAATATTGTGCATTTAAAGATAAAAGAAAATTGGCAAACATATCAAACATCACTGCAGAAAATAACCATATATCATTATAAGCAGGCTTCATATCCTTGGTTTTGTACATTAACCAAAGGTGTCTTTGTATTTTGTTTCATTTTATTTAGATGGAAAGTACAAAAATCCTACCTTAACCTCAGTCACTTATTATTATTTTTGCCCACAAGTCTGACTCAATACCTCTCCAATCAATTTATGAATTAAATAAATTAAGTCATCCACCTGCTATGTTGACACAAAACTGTTTAGAGAAACTGTTAAAGGAAGATAGATAACAGCTCACTGAAGCTATGTGGGCACCATGTATGTCCACATGCAGAGGTCAAACAAATATACAAGTGTAACAGGAGATCCTATTAACTAGCTTGCGAGTTCAGGTACCTGACTAGTTGCCAGTTTAGGGATTTGTCCTTTTGGTCCTGCAGATTGATATACGTTAAAAGGCCTAGGTGTCAGTTATTTTAGTCTTCCTTTCTCCTCCTCCTTCTTAGGTCATTATCGACAGCTTTGTTTCCTTTTGGATGAATGACACTTGCCAAGTCACTGCTGCAGCCTTCATGCTGGTGTTGCAGGGTTAAGACACTTAATCTGGTTACATTTGCTCATTGGTCCATTGTTTTCTTACTGCAATCAATCAGATGGGAGATGATATGAATAAGTTTGGTCCACGTACACTGTGCTGTCCTGAAAATGTTAAGGGATTAGTCACTGACTTATATGTGTTTATGTTATTTGGCTAGTCCTGCTAGCATTGCAGTAGTAAGCAGACCAGGCCTGACCAGACAACTGGTATCCAGAATAAGCATTAAGACCTAATCAGCTACAGTGACATGTGTGGAGTGTCTCTCACAGTACAAGCTGGATCTCTAATCCCTTCCTGTTGCAGACAGCTCACAGTAGGAATCAATTTCTCCTCCAAAGAACCCTGGCATCAATCGCTTCATTTTTCATCTTACTCTTGCCACACTCACCTTGAGCCTTTTTTTTTGCCTCGGCATGTTATGTTCATTTTTTTGTGTACTGATCAAGACAGTGCAAGGACAATGTTTCCTCTATCTGCAGAACCCCTTTAGATCCTAACGATAATGTTAAAAAAACACTCTTTGTCGGATAAACTACTATGTAATTTCCTTGTAATATTTTGACAATCTCACATTTGAGACCTGCTTGCAATAGCTGAAACAAAGATACCCACCGGACTAGGGTTTGGGGAGTGACAATTGCATCTTTTGTGGCTGATGGCTAGCCACCATGGAGGCTGCTACCATTATAGCATTGTGATTCAAAAGTTGCAGCCTCCCACGCCTAACCATTGTCCCTTTTTTTTTAGTTCAGCTCACACTAAGCTCCTATATCAGCATTAGTCATGTGTTTAACTGTGACTAAGGTTTATATGCCTTTCTTTGTCACTTGTGAAGGGATAACATAAGATTAGCATACTGTCTGAGCAAAAAAAGTGTTTGTAACAACATATTGCGATTTTGTCTTGCTGAAATATTTCCAGTTTTAAGCTCCACTAAAGAAATCCATAATGTTTTCCTCCTGCCTTTCCATTAACAAAACTTTAATTAAATGGAAGCTTGTTTTGCTAATGGTTTGCTCTAACTTGTAGTTGTTTTAGGTATGTTTTCAGTTAACAGGCTATTTATTCAACAGTGCTTACAGTCATATGAATGTCCCATTAATAGTACAGCCATTCAACCACTCTATCATCACTGTGCTGCTCTGCAGTGGAGTGAAAGCTGAAATGAGGTGCCTAAATTGAGGACACCATTAGAGGATGGTTGTTCATGTAAAGAGGAGATTTGTCTCTTCTATGACTGCATTTTAAAAGCAGATATAGTGCAATATTTTTCATAGTGAATGCATCAGACTGTTTGTTTGTTTTTAAAAGTTTTGATCATACTGTTTATTGCAGGAATAATTATTGTTTAAGGCAATTCAGAGTTCTCTAAAACACGAGACCATGTACTGAAGCTTTAGTTGCTTGGCTGTAAAATAGTAAATAGAAGTATTTTTAATTTGTTCATTTGCAGTCTCTCAGCACTTTCTGTTTTTCTTTTGCCTCTAGCTTTGATAAAGTACATCAGGCCAGTATTTGTATCACGATCAGACCAGGACTCCAGGAAGAAAACCGTGGAGGAGATCAGACGCAGAGCGCACTCTGGAGGGGAATGGCCTCAGGTAAATAGAATCCAAATTCCTCTGCACACATTGTATTAAGATACAAGATAACCCTGAAAAAGAACAAAGGCCTTGTTTAAATATAACGTGTCCTGAACATGGCCTGCGCCACATTGCTTTTGTCTGATTACAAAATAAATCAGTTGTTTCATTCTTCCTCATATCCTTACCAGCTTTTGTAAACGCAGTTTATGCATTAGAGTGGTCTCTGCATGAAAATACGAACAAATTCAGCCCCATTCTGTAAGACAGTGCATTTTATTTTTCAATACGGGATGATCCCTTACATGGACAAGGACAGGGTGCGCAATGAGTCCTGGACATGGGCGAGACCTTTTGACATTGACTAGGGCACTAGGGTATATAATCTGGATCTAACTGTCTGAATGTCACATGGACCCTTTATGTCTGTTTGTCACTGTTACCAAAGACTCCAGTCTTCAGTACACATGACCATGCTCTTTTTCTTTTTAACTGTTGCAAGCATATAGTGTTTAAGCAATTGAATTTCGGTATATAATTCATTAAAACTTTATTTAATCTTGAAAAATCATTGATTGCACGGCCTCATTTTCATTTACATCGAGAGTACCATTGAATAAAAGTATCACGAACACGAACAAGCAGAGTGCAGTTAGAAGTAGTTGCATTCATTAGTAGAGTAGTTTGTAATCATGTTTTTAATTGACCCATTTTAACAATTATGCTGAGTTTTCTTGATGTTTAAGGGGCTCCAGGTGTGTGCAGCACATAGGTTTTTTCCAATTTTAGTCTTTATTCGTGGCATGAGGCACTCATGGTACTCAGGTATTATAGAAGTGATGTAAGGTGGTCGATTTCCAGTGAGAGCTTTATAGATCAATATTAGCCAATGTCTGTCACGTCTTACTGTTAATGAGGTCCATCCAACTTTATCACACAGGATACAGTGATGAGTGGTATAATTAATGAACGATAAACCTGAGGGAGGAATAATAAACTGAGGCTCAGGGGTTTTAGGAGGGAGGCTATAGCATGTCCATAAGTTACATCTCTATAGTCCAGAACAGACGTGAAGATAGATTCTATTATCTGTTTTATACAGACCACAGGGAAATGGGCATTACAGTTTAATAATACAGATACAATATTATTGATATAGATTGTAAAAAGTACAGGACCCAATACACAACCCTTTGGAACCCCTATTGACAGTGATAAGTATACCAACCTATTACGTACAGTAACACATTGCTGTCTATTGGACAGATAGTTCTGAAACCAACAAGTCATCAAACCCAACATCATGTAGCCTCTGGAATGCTTTCGTTAAATCGACAAACAAAGTAGCATGGTATTTCCCTCCATCAGCAGCAGATATCATGTTGTTTAAAACTAACGTAATAGCAGATTCAGTACTATGTTGAGCTCTGAAATTGGACTGGTATGGACTTGACGCAGAAAATGTTGAGAGAAGCATGATTAAGGTTGATTTTTAGGAAAGTCTCAAGGATTTAAGAGAGACAGAACAGTTTAGAAATAGGCCGATAGAGCTTTGATTTATCACCACCCTTGTGCAGTGGAACTACGTGTGATCATTTCAAGACCCGAGGGATGACTCCATTTGCAATAGAGCGATTGAACAGATAAGTGATTTGTTAAGAGATTAGAGAGCCACAGACTAGTTCTAAAAAGTATGGGTCTGTATTATGAAAACTATGTACAAGTATATTCATAAATGGAGCAAAAAGTGAGGCATTTGTTTGCCAGATGTCAATTTGTGACGAGATCATTGTGGACCCAAGAAATTACTGGTGTAAACAAGTAATAAAATGTTTAACCACAGGCAAATGGTAATTTAACCAGTAAAATCCAGCATTGAAGAAAACACTACTACTTAATTCTCATCTGATTTGTAGCAACTTGCAATAAAATGAACGATAACAGTTTCCAAAAGCTTTCAGTACTGTATAGTTTGGCAAGCCGTTTAGGAAATTAATATATTGAATTAAATTTTGAATATATAGAATGAAACTCTGAATATATGGAATTGAAGCTGATTTTAATTATCCAAATCCACCAGTTTCATTGTTGTCATCCAAAAGACACCCTGCTGTATATGCTGGTTTTGCAAAATGACATCAGCTGAAATATACCACTACTTTGTTGAACGTCAAAACTTTTTTGAAACAGCTGTTCATACTCAAAATTATATGAATAATTTGGAATGTAGAATGCGTCACCTTGAAGATCATCAATTATGGGAACACTTTTACTGCTTGTGAGTAGTAATGCTCAACAAAACAATGCTTAGCGTGCTTCGTGCATCCATCTTTAGTGATTTCTTCAGTCTCTTACTGAGATGTAAGCTGAAATAACACTACGGACCTCCATTCCATATATTCAAAGTTTCATTCCATATATTCAAAGTTTCATTCAATATATTCAAAGTTTTGTAATGTGTAAACCATTCTGTCTTTCCTACAGATTATGATTTTTCCTGAGGGAACATGTACCAATAGATCTTGCCTGATCACATTTAAACCAGGTAAAGTTTCTTCCATCATCGTGTGTGTGTGTGTGTGTGTGTGTGTGTGTGTGTGTGTGTGTGTGTGTGTGTGTGTGTGTGTGTGTGTGTGTGTGTGTGTGTGTGTGTGTGTGTGTGTGTGTGTGTGTGTGTGTGTGTGTGTGTGTGTGTGTGTGTGTGTGTGTGTGTGTGTGTGTGTGTGTGTGTGTGTGTGTGTGTGTGTGTGTGTGTGTGTGTGTGTGTGTGTGTGTGTGTGTGTGTGTGTGTGTGTGTGTGTGTGTGTGTGTGTGTGTGTGTGTGTGTGTGTGTGTGTGTGTGTGTGTGTGTGTGTGTGTGTGTGTGTGTGTGTGTGTGTCTTACTGCTAAATAACAAAAGTTATTGGAAATTAGGGGTTAGACTAATGGTTTCCAATAGGACACATTTCTCATACACACAACAACTAGGTGCTTGTTAGATTGTGTGCGGTTATTCTTGACCGGTTTTTAATGCATATATGTATTTTCTTTTTTTTTCTTGCAGGGGCCTTCATTCCAGCTGTACCAGTGCAACCTGTGGTGATACGTTACCCTAATAAGCTGGTAAGCTAGTTTACCGGATACATAAGTAACACGGCATATTTGCAGCATTCTTTGTATATAAATCATAATCAAGTTTGTTTTCACACAGTCAATAAATATATTTTGAAAAATTATGATATTATAGAACATATGAGGGCTTGGCAGTTTTCTCACCTCTGAATTCCTTATTTTTAAACAAACCTTTTATATTCAGCTTGAGCAGGGCTTTCCACAGACATAACGAGTTCCTAACTGTGTACCTGTGTAATTAGTGGAAAAAAAGTAGACAGCTAGGGGGGTCGGGGGCATGCCCCCCTGGAGAAAAATTGTGTCCTGAAAAGCCCAAATTCTTAACAGTTAGGGAATTATTTTTGCAAAGATACAATTTGTAGGTGAGCAACATTGGCTGTAGGTAGCTCAGTGGTTCATCAACAGTACAGGGTTTGTAGAAAGACCGGTAATGAGGAAGAATATCATTCAAAAACTTCTTTGCTTCAATGCTATCTACTATGGTGTGTAACTTTTTAGGTAGCCTGTTAACAGTTAAGGCTGCTAGGTATATATAGCATGGATACTGATTTTATCAATCAATATAGGAAATGTGCTTTTTAGGCAGAGTATAAAGTATAAAACTTAAATATGTCATTTAGGTTTTAAACTTGATTGAATTATGAGAGGCCTGACATGCTATTTTAATTTTTTTCTGATTTAGTTCTATGTAGCATTTGAATGGGTTTTTATTGTTTGTGTCTGTATGTATACTTTGCATGCCCTGTAGCCTGTTTGGCATCCTACCAGTCTCACTCAGTAGGTAGGCAAAAATGTAGCCGGTCACAACACTGGGTGAAGGATAAAGTAGGAATATATAGTATCTGTGAAGAACAAAATGTTCTGGGTAATACACAAACGTTCTGCATACTCAGCAGAATCCTCTTTCAGACAGTGTCGTGGTCACGGTGTGTCATTTTTGAAGCATAGAGGAAATGGTTAATGCTCCAGCCAGGATTAGTTTATATGATATTTTTTCTGAACCAATCAGAACTCAAACTGTGAATTACTGCTTGATTCTGAATTGGAAATTGTTCTGCCTTTAGAACTGCCTTTATATTAGGGTTTTATACTAGCAAATAATTACTCGAAGAAAGTGCAATCCACACCATAAAAAATAACAATACAATTACTGCATTGATCTTCAGGGCTTCACTGGTATCCTGTGTGTCTGTTGTCAGTTTAAAAGCTTGCAACCCAGTTGAGACTTGTAATTATGGAGATGCATATTGCTGTGCACATGGGACTCATGTAGCAACAGCAGTAAGAGTGAGTGTATTATTTATGAATCCATAATTTACATTTGTTTATATAATTTATGAATCATATTTGCTTCCCATTGTGCTTCAGAACAGCCCAGAGAAATAATGATATTGAAAAAGTGAGTTTTCCATGTTGATGTTTTAGCAACTTTGTGCTGACTAATAGAGTTGTTTCAGTCCAGTTATGAAAGGAATTCAGTGAAGTGTGCAGAGCAACTTTCTGATGGCCTGACTGGGAATCTGGCTAATCATGGTATGACTCTGAATTCAAGTGCAAAGCTCTGCTCAAGCTTGTTGTTCTATGGGAAACTAGGTGAAATAAAGACAAAGGGAGAAGGGATTGTTGGAGGACTTTGACATTTCTTCAAAAACCTGTACTGGTTTCTATTGAAGGAGACATCATGAAAAGAAGCAATATTTGATATCAGTTGCTGTAATAGCATATTTCAGCCTGATGTACAACTCTGTATATGCATGTTTTTATATTGCTAGCATGCCTCTCTTTGTGCTGTATTTGATTTCAGAAATGTCCATGAGACAGTTTTCTATCCAAGTTAAAAAATAATAATAATGGACTGTGTAGCAAAAGTATTTTTTGTGAGACCTGAGTCGTTTCAATCTTGTGCTTAGAGTTTAAATGTATCTCATAACCATTTGAAGTTAATGAGTGTTAAGATGTCAAAGATTGGTAATGGGGCCAATTGAGCTACTTTTAATATATTTTGGTATTACCTTGTATTTTCAAACATGTCTTATATTTGAGCTATTCAGTTATACAGTATACATAATGATTTGATTATGAATCATTTCAAACTTGAATGTACAGTCACTTAAGACAATACACAAGAACAGATTTCCTGCCTATCTCGAATGACTTAGTTATCAGGTATTTAGTGTGAATTTACCGACCTCTGAGTACAGATAAAGATGTGCTCCAAAACTGCAACATGGATATAAATTATATATGAGTATATCTTTTTTTTTTTAACTTCATGTTTAATGTCTTTGCTTTCCATATTGTTTAGGACTCGATTACATGGACGTGGCAAGGGCCTGGAGCGTAAGTACACGTTCTTTATGTTTCACTCACTGCAAGGATACAATAAGTGGTGTAACGGTTCACAGAGGTCAGGTTCAGTTCATACCTCGGTCCGAGTTCAGTACAGGAGAAAAGCAACAAAAAGTCCCGGATCCATATTTCTAGGTTTTCCTAATTAATTGTGAAGTGACAGTAGTTCAAGTTACAATTTGTTCTAACTAGTGTTGTTTAGAAAGAGAGTTGCTAAAGTTGTGTATTCAACTTTTTATTTAAGCGAGGACAGCAAAAAAAGCGAGACACAAATGAATACTGTAACATCTCCTGAATTGAAAATATACAATAATTACAGTGTAAAATATAAGGCACTATAAAATATGAACCTTTAGTGACAATGTATCATATGTATGATTTATGAAATGCGTGGTCACGTATCTTTTAGAGGCCCAGGACCCATCAGTTGTTTGTGAACAGCTAAATCTTAGTTTATGTATGTGAGTTGAGGACGAGGGACTGGCTTATATGCAAACAGGAGGGACATTAAAACAAGGTTTGTTCACTTTTAAATAATCCCTTGAAGTTTGGGACCTCTACTACTGCATATGCATGTATAGTCTTAAAAACATATTGGAACGTTTCTGCTTTTCCATCCAGAGGCTTTGTAAAAACAGCAGGGATACGTTGTTTGACACCCGTTTTCTTTTGCCTAATTGACCGTCTAATATTCATTATCTTGTCTGACGGGTTTCTAACGGCTAACCCTCGCCGTGAACCAAAAGTTTCCCCACACAACTTATTGAAAGAAGCAGGCGGGTCTTCTAACTCCGCTGTGTCATCTTCATACCGTATACTCTCCTCTTCTTTATGTGTTTTGTTGTGTTTGCTACTTCTTCATGGTTGTTTCATAGCAGTTACAAAACAGTTTTGAGCATTACTGCTTCTTGATGTGTATGCTGCCCAAACCACCATGGTCCGCACGTCACGGTCATAGAATGAAAATTCCTGAGTGGAGCAGAAAAGGAAATCACACATGGCAGTATCCACATGCCTCACTAATTTAAATGGGCATGACACGTTTGAACCAAACCACGACTTCTGTGTGCCATTAAACCCCTAGCTTAAACTATTCACTCATTTAACATCCAGGTTCACATGATCAGTGTGTCTGATCTGATCCGTAGAAACTGAGCTTGTGATGATTCCTGAATGACTTTCACTATCAGGAATCAAAGTATGTTTGTCATTGAAACGATTTTGCAGCTAAAACGGAAGCTCCTCTTTTGGAGATGAAAACTGCGGTCTGAACCAGAATCTCGACAATGAGATCTCAAATAGACTGGAAGCAGATTAGTCATGGCTGCAGGAGAAAGACTGCCCTTGTTATCAGTCTCTGTGGTGTCCTCAGAATACCTTGGCCTGTTTTTGTTCAGCTCCATCGTTGTGATTATTCTGTGAATGCAGTTTGATGTCATCTAACGACCAATGATCAGAACTACTTACTATTCAACTTAAAAGTCAGACATTCTGTATGTATCTCAGGCTTATTTCTCATAAGTCATATTTCTCCCCTTTAAACATGCTGTAAGTTTAATAGTTTAACCATGCCAATACTTGTTTTCATACCCTCATTCATTTGACCTGAGATGCATCCTGGAGATAATATACCTGGAATTGGTGTTAAAGAATATGCTCTGTTGACACAGACCCTACAAATGTTTCTTTGTTTCTGTATTTTTTTAATTTGTGTGTTATTGTTTCCTGTGATTATCCAGGTTTGAAATCTTGTGGTTGACACTCTGCCAGTTGCACAACGAGTTTGTGATTGAGGTAATAAAAACGTCTGTACTGCATACATTTATATAAACCTTTAGAAGATGCCCTCTTTATTCTCAAGGATCACAGCACTTAAGAGTATTACAAGTGATTCAATATATGTTGAAAAAAGACTCTGGTAAATGATGCCTTTCCTATTTTCAGAAAATGTTTGTTGAATGAATGTTGGATTGATGATGAACAAATAAGTGCACCCAATCAGTTTCTTTTTATTATTCAAGTGTCCTTACAATATAAAAGATGAATTGTGATGATATTTGGTTAACAAATCATCTTCGGCTGTCTGCAGTTCCTCCCCATCTACACACCGTCAGAGGAGGAGAAAAAGAACCCAACTCTTTTTGCTAGCAATGTGAGACGTGTCATGGCAAAGTAAGTTCAAATACTTTTATTATATGTTACTCATTTTTTGCCAGAGGGGATTGATGGGAGCTAAATGTGTTGTTATTGTTTAGGTTTGTTTGGATGTGTAAACCACAAATACAACAATAAACTGTTTTGTTAAAAGGGGGCATAGAGCTGTGGAACATCTTGTTTGTCTACATAGAGAGGGCATAGTCACAACTTACTGTTTCATTGTTGTTTGATTACAAAATATTAGATATAAACATTGCATTTATATGTTTCCCTCTATCCCTCTCAATGAGTGTGCATCCTGCGTAAGATCATACCTGTCCTTCTGCTTGGAGCAAAACTCCCGAACTGTTATTCAAATTCTGTATCATCCAACGGTTTACCCTCCTATTTAAAGTCCTGTAAAAAAATAAAAATAAAGTGCTGTGGTTAAACAGATTTCTGACACTGCCACACTGTGTGTTTGATGGGAATCTTCACTTTTGCAATGGGAAAAAAAACCCATCCTTCTCAACATCCTAGTATCCATATGAGCTACTGCTCTGGCCTTAATAAGCCTTCGGACAGGTATCAATTTGCACAAACTGATGTCCCGTCATTTCCTCCTCTGTGCTGTGTTCAGAGCCTTGGGGGTACCCATCACAGACTATTCATTTGAAGACTGCCAGCTGGCCATGGCAGAAGGCCAGCTGAGACTGCCAGTCGACACCTGTCTGCTGGAGTATGCCAAGCTTGTCAGGAGACTGGGGTGAGTCGCTTCAACCTTCCAATGCACTCCTACGATTGAAGAGAAGTAAGCAGGGTGAGGGGCAAAATACTCAGGAAACACCACAGGGACCGAGATTCAGTGTCTGGATGTAGTGCCCTCTTTATGCATCCCAGCAGATGCAACTGGTCGTGTGCACAGGTGGGAAGGCAGTTGGAGATTCTGTACTGCATACTGGTTGGTCAGGTGCCTGCAGAGGATGGAATCTGTGGAGGGAGATAGTCTGATCTAAACTCAAATGTACACTTTTTTGGTGAACCCTTCTTTGGCATGTAAAAGCCAAGGTGTGGCAGCCCCGTGTATATATTGAGGGAGACACTGTGTGCAATACCAGGGACCAATGACAATGCAGTGAGAGGGGGGGGCGGGGGTTGAAAGGGAGTAAAACATGTGAATAGATTACAATAACCCTTGAAAACATTGACAGAAAAAAACTGTCTGTGCCAGAGGGACCATTATTCTTTTTTCCTTCTTCCTTGAATGTGTATTTACTGAAAGTCCTTGTTGATACTATGGTCAAGCTATTTATTAACAGAGTTTCTTGCCCTGCTGTTCCAGGTTGAAACCCCGTAACACAGAGAAGATCCTGCAGGAGTATGGGAACAGAGCCAGGAAGCTGGAGGGACAAAAGCTGGACTTGGACGGTTTTGCTCAGTTCCTCGACGTGCCAGTTTCAGACATGCTGCGAGACATGTTTGCTCTTTTTGATGAGGTAAAGACGGGGTATAGTAAGATAGCTGACACATCTTAAAGGAAGCAGAATGAAGAACTGGAATCACAGTCTCTTGCTTTTTCGTTCTGAGAAACAAATGTCTTTTGACACCCAAATGATTAAGATTTTAATGCAGCAATGTTTCCCTTAGCAACAATCACCCACAGGTTCTTCAATGAAATAAATATTTAGTCCTGCTCACATCCTCTGTCTATATCTTTCCTAACATGTTTTGTTCTTCTGTTTTTTAGCATGAAGATAACTGCATGGATATCAGAGAATTTGTGATAGCCTTATCTGTCGTATGCAGACCTGCCAAAACTCTGGAAACTATGAAACTGGCCTTCAAGGTATGTTCCACCACCAGACAGACTAGAGTTTCCTTTTCTCCCATCCAGTCAGTCACGACAGATGCATTTAAATGCCTTATTGCAGGTTGTCTTGTGTGTTTACTCTTTTGTCAAACCTCAATTCTGTCTTGATAATTACTGATTATCATGCTGGTTTCTGTCTGATTGTTCACTATTCTTAGGTCTTTCTTTCCTTAGATGTTTTTTTATGAATTATTTGTGGCAAAAAAAGAGCAGAACAAATGTCTTGATAAACAGCTCTGTTGGCAAATGTGGCGCCGTGCAGGGTTCTCAACTGGATAAGCAAAGTAGAGGAGGAGAGGCAGGAGAAAATCATAACAAAACAATCCTTTAACTTTTAATAAATGTGAATGACTTCTTCCAACCAAAACAAGAATTTGTTTGGCTGTGGACTGTACTGACTTGAGGGATCTTTGACATTTTATCATTAAGTTTATTGTGTGATTTAGTTAATGGACTGGGCGTCAATTTCGTGTTTCCAGATCCCTTATGAGCATTTTGGTCTCAAATGACCTCACCAGCACAATATATCAGCACCTGTCGCAGGTTAGGTTTTAGGGTTCACTTTTGGACAAAAAAGAGATGGAGATTTGTTGTCCATATTAGTTCCATTTCCCAAATGGCAAAGCTCAGATTTGATTGTAGATTCATGTATTCATAAGTTGAGCAAGTTCTGTGACACTAAGGCTCAAGAAATCTATTGAGTATACATTTATTTTTTAATATCTCTGATTAGTTTAGAAATGAACTCCAAGTTTACTGCTCAGACAACTCTGTCAGAGCAGCATGCCTCACAGAGATGACCATCTGCATTTCTCCACTTTGTACCTCCTCCAGATGTTTGAGGCAGAAGAGGACGGTGTCATCACAGAGATGGAGTTGGCAGTTATCCTGAAGACAGCGTTAGGAGTCAGTCACCTCAACGTGTCACATCTGTTTACTGCCATCAATGTAGAGGACACAGGGAAGATCACCTTTGGTAAGATGTACAATGAAATAATGTGTCACTGGTTGACAGTACTCTACTACACTACAGAAATACTCTTAACCATTACATGTGAGACAGATTTGTCATCCTGGCCCTTTTTAGCGCTGTTTTTCATGTTGCCTTTGTCTCTGGCGCCCTCTTGTGGTCTTTCTACAGACAAGTTCAGAAGCTTTGCGGAGCAGCACCCAGACTTTTCTGAGGAGTATCTGCACACAGAAAATGAAGGCCTCCACAGCAGCCCCTGCCATGGTCACTATACAAATCCCAGCCTGTCTTCCCCGGACCCGCAAGGCACTGCCACCCCCAAAATAGCTAACGGTATCTGCCCCGACTTCAGCCCCAACGACCGCGGCACAAAAGATGGACTCCACAAGAAACACAACTAAAACGGTTAAAAATATGTTGAAGCAGAAAAGTAACCCCTCTCCTGGTGAGAGGGTGCTGAGTAGGTAGTTAACTTCTTTTCCTGACCCTTATTTTTTTATTTGTATTGTTTCCATGAAATTACTGAAGTTGTTTTCAGCCTGGTAACAGCTTTTTTTTTTTTTTATTTAAACAAATGTTTTTTTTTAATGATTTTTCATAGCAAAGATCGTCAAAATGCCAAACAATGGATGTTTCAGATATAATGTTTGAATACTTAAAGGGCAAGCACTTACAAAGATTCATGGGGCAATTTTTTATTTTTTTCCCTCTAACATAGTGCGAACTGCATGTTTTTAACATGAGGGAAGCAAGAAAACCAGACCGCCCTAGATGGTATAAAGTTTTCATTTATTTGCGACTTTTATCTGTTTCCTCTCTTTATGGGTAGCTGCCTTTTTTTAGCTGAAAGTGCAGAATGCATGGGCTCATGTTATTTTGAGCAGTGTTGAAGATCATTCATGTAAAGAAGGGAGACCCGAGGGTACCAGTGACAATTGTGTGACTTCTTTCTACTAGCCACATTTGAGGCGAACCCCGGGTCTCTGTGGTTTGATGGTCATATTTGCTATGAGCTTGTTACATATATATGAATATATACAGTGATATATTTTTATTTAGCTCAGGGTTCAGTGACAAAAATGAAAAATGTAACTTGTATGATGTCATCATTTTTGGCACTCACTGGGGTCCCGCGCATGTCTCTGTTTTCTCAGTACTCTTCTCACCTTTCATTCCTCTTTCACATTCACTTCATCGATGTTATTCTTTCAGGTAAGCTTATTCAAGTGTCTTTAATTGTTGAAATTTCACAACGTGGACCAAAAATGCATTTGGTGGTTTGATGTCACCTGTCATCTTCGTGTTTTTCAATCAGTATAATAGCTAAACGGGGAGCCACTGAAAGCACATTCAGTTTGTTGGCTTTGCTTGGCAAGGTCACTCGTCTCCCCTTTGCTTTACATTCATTCCTACCTTTTTCCACAGCGTATTATCTATCAGCCTAATGTGTGAAAGGAGTAAGAGTTCAAACATTGGGCCCTTGGTCACGTGTAGATTTGACCCTCTTAGATGTGCATTGGGAGAAACTGTATGCTGCTTTAATTCACTGACAGGGATCCAGGCACCTTTGAAATCTGTGTCGATATTTAGGGCCAGACACAATCGGAAATATCAAACTTTGGTTATATTACTACCAGGTCTTCTAACATTGGTCCAATTGGCAAAACTACATTTGTCCCTAAATGTTTTAAAATTGACCTCTCAGTAAAATAAAAGAGTTTGATGTCAGTCTGCAAAAATTGCAGCTTTGCATTCATTTTTAATTCTTTTTTTAATCATTTATCAAAGTACGCAGTTACCTCTATTAATACTGGGGTATGACTGACATCCTTTAAGTTAGTCCAGCACTCTCATTTAATACAAGAAACCTGACCTGAATGTGTTGACTAAACCTAAACGGTCTTTTCAATCATCTGAAAACAAATAACTCTGTCTCTGATAAGAGCACACATAACACAAACCTTTAGATTAGAAAGACAAAATGAACGTTGTATTGTGGCACAACTTTTTCACATGATGTGATATTTGGGGGAAATGAATAGTAAAAAGGGAATCTCTCCTGAGCAGATGAAATGATACGCATCAGGATCTGTTTGTTGCCACTTAATACTTGGGATATGTGCATTCATGGCATTTGTGCTTTTTGTTTATGGCTATCACATGATACTCAGTCTTTTTTTCTTCTTATTGAAATGATTTCATCGTGCCGGTGAGCGTCACATTCCCACCACGTCCATGACCATGCATACTGTACGTGTGACCTTGTTATGGCTTTCAGTGAAGCAATATTTCACATCTCTTAAGCCTTCTCAAGACATATGCTTTTGAAGAGTTCTGATATGTATTTTGAATATTCCAAATGCAGGACATTTAGTGAATTTTTGATATACGTATATGAATGATTTTTATTTCCACTGCCATGACGAAAGATCTGTGATCTTCTCTCCTCAGCAGATTGTATTGATGGTGAAAAATGAGCCACATTTCTGTTTTTTCTTTGTATAATACTGCGATTGTTTTTTTGTGCTGTATTCCTCCAACACAGTGTAAAGTTTTATTGTTATATTATTACTGTTATCGCTGAGTTGACTGCTTAGAAACAAAATGCAGATTTCTTATGGAAGCCGATAGCCTTGAATCTATAGAATTTTTATGCTAAAAAAAAGAGAATGTATAGACAATCCTGTCACAATCAGAAGCTACTCACAGCGCTGATCTCTAGTGGACATTTTCTGAAGAAATCCTGGTTTTAAAAATGTACAATTTTTAATCCTGTTTAAAACCTCCTTTAATTCACTTTTTTAAGTTTTATGTTTAAGTCGTGCAGATTGAAATGAGCAGCGTTCAAGTGCACGTGTGTCAGGCCTTGAGGTGAAGTCTTCCACCGCATGACGGGCCGCATCACAAAAACACTCCTGACTGTCCGCACGTTAAAAACTAACTTCAAATGTCGATTAACAATCCTATAGTATTTCCCCATTACTACTTTTTTAAATGATACATATTTGTGCTTGCACTTTAGATTCTTTATCTTTGAAAGAAATATCACATTGCTGTAAAGCATTTTAAGTTTCTAGGTTACAGTATTGTACCTGGTTTTTATTAGGAATCCTTTCTTTCATTCATATATTTACTGCAATAGGAATTGGAAATCAGTCATTTAAAGAAAGCTGTCCCTCGCCCATGTTTTCTTGTTATACTATAAAAAATTAGTTTGGTTAGTTGAAACACACTTTTAAAATCCACTTTTCTGCTTTCTCTCAGTCTTGTGGACATTTTATAGCTTGGAATGACTCCTGTCAACATGCAAGACTTACAAAAACATGCCGATTTGACTAACTTACAATCGTTTTGCACCCTGGAATGGTCAAGTGTTAAATGTACTTCTAAGTAATGTGAACTTATAGTAGGTGGAAATTATATAATTCACTTTGTATGTATGAGGGAAATGATACTCTTCTTTTTCTTTTTTTTCATTGGTGGGGAATCCAATTTTGACTTAAAAGCGAAACAAGGAACTGATGATAAGACTTGACCCAGAATGAAATATAACGAGCCAACCCTCAGGCTGTTTTCTTTCTTTTTAACTGAAAGTTTCATTTGAAGGTCAACAGGATGATATTATATTTCATCAGCCAGCTGAATATTTACATTTCTACGTATTTATCGTCTACATTCAGAATAATCTCACATCGGGGCTGTATGAACAATCTGGGACCTTTTTTTCACACCTGTTTCACTTCCCTTTATCCATGATACCTCCATGGAGGTGACCCTGTTTTTCTACTTGCTGTCAATGAAAAATGTAAACCTGCAAGAGGTAAATATGTATATTTATGCTACTGCTGCCTGCCTACCACAGTTTGTCCAGCAGTGAGCCTAAGACGAAAGACTTGTGTACTCTGACAGAGAGCGATAGTGTCTTTCCGATGGCTTAGTGTCCGTGGACCAAGAAACCGAACTCTCTGTTTTCTCTGTAGCTTTACTTCCTGTCTTTTTCTATACTCAACAGGTTTTATTTTATTAATGCATTTTGATGATGAAGAGTCATTACTGCAAGCTACTTTGAATTTGTCTGTTCAGGACTGCTATGATATAACTTGTTAATGTGACTCTTGGATCGAATTAAAAAAAATACAGTAACACACAGTTGTCTCTTTCACAGAATGATTGTTGATGTGTGTTTGGTTCTATGATTTAGTGATGAGGGTGTTTGATTTATGATTTGTGTGTACAGCAACCAAAATATCTTCCTCTTCTGCCAGCCTATTGCATAAATGTCTCCCTCTTGAGGTAGTATGATGTAAGTGCGGCTTTAAGTGCTGAACGTATTCAGGCTTGGAGGTTGTTTTCTATTATTATTCTTCATAAAGATGAGTGGAGTGTGCAGCTGATTTTGGTAAGACCCTGGCCGCAGTAATCCCTGACATCAATCTTAGAGTGGAAATGAATGTCATAAACTAAAAGTATGATTTATGACAAATATTTTGAAGTTGAGTTTATCACTACATTTAATGCACAAGCTTTCATTCATCGAATGTTTATTTGAGCTCTCCCTCACCTAGATGGTTGTGTTTGTGTCTTTTTTCAAAATTACCTATTTCCTTCATGTTATTTGAGATTGTCTCGAACGTGATCATTTAGAAGGGATGATTTCTTGACCAGGCTGTCTTCAAATGTCCAATGAAAGACATCAACCATACTTTAAGAAATGAAGACACTGTAATCTGAACCTGTAATGAGCCTTGCTTATTATTGTAGTCGAGCTGATCCACCTAAGTCTGCTTTGACATACTTTATCCCAACAATTGGGAGATGGATTTTTATGATTTTGCAAAGACATATAGCATATAGTACCAATACCATACATCTGTAGCCTATACTGTAGCATTGATGACTTTTCTTCTGGTGCAACCCAGCAGGTCAAAGATGTGATATTTTATCTCAATATCTATATGTATTACTTCAATGTTCTAAAGTTCCCAGATATATTCTAATGACTTCACTTATCACGTGCATTTCCTTCTAGCTCCACATTGTCTGTAGACTCATTGGATGGACTCCCACAACAGGTACAGGTAGGCTGCATGCTTTTTTTCTGTCCATCATAAACATAATGCCATTGTTATTGTGAAACTTTGTAAAGCCACTCAGGTGTTAGCTTAAGGAGACTAGTCAGTTAGCTGAAAGTGACATCTCTTTGAGGAATCAGCTTATGCTTCTATTTTTTTTCCATGACACTTGAAATAAAGTGCATGTGATGTTTTCTTATTAACTCCACAGACAATAAAGTGAATGTTTTAAATAAGCACTTGCTAATTTAATGTTTAACTCCTCTCTTGCAGAACTTATTATGCATCATTTCTAACTTAATGAGACTCCCCACTGTGTTGCTCAGCAGGTGAAGTGGTAGTTTCTGTCTGGGGGGAAAAGTTTTAATTGTCTGGAATCAGTGGTTAAGGTCATGACTCAATAGACGAAGAATTTGTCCTCATTCTTCTTTTGTGGTTTTTTTTTTGTCTTCCTGCAGACAGCACTCAGACAAAGAAAGTCAGGTAGAAAGAAAATGTGGTTGATCTGATTTTCAAGTACATTTTCTTAATTTCAAGATTCCAATCACAGCTTAACAGTTAACAGGAAATAACAGATTTTCCTTTTCAATAATTATTTTTTCAGGAAAGGAGTAAAAGTAGTAGCAAGCAAGCCAGTCTTTTTTGAGAACAGAAGATTCTGAAAAGCCCATGATCATCAGTGTCCCCTACCATTAGGGCGGCCCGGCCCCCCCGCCCCCCCTTGAAGGTCAAATTAATCTTTTTTTTTTTTTCTTTTTTTTAGATTTATTTTTGGGCTTTTTGTGCCTTTTATTGTAGAGATATGATAGGAGATAGAGTCAGAAATCAGGGAAAGAAGTCATTTAAGGATACCTTTCCGATAGAACAGGACAGCTGTCATTAAAAGTAACTCATGAACACCAAGATTCCTTCAAGTGTTTGTGTCGCCGTCCGTCTGCCCGCACCCCTCCCCCCCGAAAGCTGTAAACCTAGGGGAAACACTGATAATGTTATTTGTGTTGTATCATTTTAAAAATCCGCTTTTTCTTTTTTTTCCTTCATTTCTCTCCCATTCCAGGCCTCAGCCCTCTCCTATCCCGCTTCCGCCTTTACCTCAACTGTTTCTTGCTCTTTCCCTCTCCATCTCCTCTTTGACCTCCCTCTCTGCGGGTCTCAGCTGTTGCATTTATGAAAACAAGACACTCGATTATGTTCACCTCACCATTGTCAAAGCTCCTTCGGAAACCTCATACATCCAGCGTTGCTTAAATCGACCCAACAATTTCTGATATAAGGCTTGAGGCTTGATGGATGATTGCACTTTAAAAGTGTGTGTGCTGAGGTGAGGGCGGTGTTGGTGTTAGGGATTAGTGGCCAATTGATCACTATGATGGGCTTGCAAAAATAACGGGCTGTCATTCCAGACGTAACGATCATAAATCTGTCCGTGGGGAGCGGGCTGATTGTGTAATTTGATGCCCCAGTCCTGTTTTGGTTGAGTTTGAAATGGGTGAGGTTTTTGTGCCAGAGCTGATTGTATTAATGCCTGTCAGACATTACAGGTAATGAGATTTCTGCTTATTGACAGGATGGGTGCAGTTGCTGGGTGGGTCTTTAGGGTCTATTTAAGGATGCAGCAAGAAGAGAGAAAAAAAAAGGGCAACTGATTTCATTGAATTTTACAGAATATGTTGAAGTTTTAACTCTGGAATTACAGCCCCTTGAGGTCTTTCTTATTTTCTCAGCTGATCGTGTTCCACAACAATATACAGTATCTACTAAACTTCAGTATACTATTCACTTCAGACATTTCTCTTTGTGCGTTTGTCCCTTCACAGATTTGTATTTGAGGGAACTGGATGGAAAACTTTGATTTCACTTACACCCATGAACTAAAGGGGACTAAAACCTGAACCAGCTTCAAGTGTTTTTATGTTTTCAGAACACCATGTATATCTTCTGAAAACAACAATCAAAAGGTCCTGATGAAGAATATTTTAAATGTCAGAAAGAGGTTGTCTTTCATCCTTTGTGAAAAGAAAAATGCACTATGTCAGATCAAGTCCACATGGGGCTAAATGTTTTTTCATCCACTGATCCATTCTTCATTTTTCTTCTGCTCATCTGGGGCTGGGTCCCAGTGGTAGCAGGCTTAGCCATGGACAGTGTAAAACATGGACCTTGTCTCAGTGACATCACCTATTGGTTTCTGAAGTGAAGTTTTGAAGCACATTGATGGCCATATTAGAAATGCTATCTCAACCTATTATTCGGTCAACTACAGTAAAGCATTCAAGCTGAGGCGGGCCTTAAGCCTCCGGGCACACGGCTACAAAACGTCCACTTGCAGTCAGACCAGTTATGCAACTTATCATGCATAATTTTTATCATTCATAAACTGATATTTTTTTACAAAACATCTCCAGGCTGTAAACATGTTTATTGCTGCTGTCCAATGTGCAAGTTAACAAAAGACATCTGGGTCTTGTCTCAAGCAATCACCCAAGTAACTGCAGTATTTGCACATTTTGTAATTTTTTACGTCATTTGTCAACACCAGAGGATGCCCCTTTGCCAAGATGACCCTCTTTCTGGCATCGTTTTCTAGATTGCATCCCCAGGTCAGAGGGATTTATAATTCCTATAGCTGCTTCTGGGTCCATCTCTGGGTCCCCTCTAAATGTGAAAGAGAACTTCCAAAGGGAGAAAGCCAGGATACATCCTCATCAGATACCCAACCCTTTCAACTGCCTTTTTTTTCGTTTAGAAAGATTATCAGATCTACTTGAAGCTTCCTCCCGAGGTCTGAGCTCCACAACCTATAGAAGGAAAATTATTTTGGCCACTTGTGTCTGTGATCTCACTATTTTGCAATTACCATGCTTTCCTTCATTACCACAGGTGAGGGCTTGAAAGTAGATGGACTGATTCATTCCTTCCAGGTCACCACTTCTTCACAGTTAAGGTTCAGCCAACATAGCCTAACAATGTCCAGAACCTTCAGCATCTCAGGGAAAATCTCATCCATGCCTGGCACCTTGGCAGTGATGAGCTTTAGGACAAACTCAACAACCTCTAGAAAAGATATATAGGCTTTGCCTCTTCAAATCCCAACTCCCCATCACAGGATGTGATGGCGGTGTTGACTAGTTCCTGAGTGTTTTCTGTCCATCCCTCCACGACAAAGAATGTGCCATCACTAGTTTTCCTTCCCTGCTGAATAGCAGGGAGAAGCCTTGCTTTCTACTCCTGATTTGACAAACAGTTTGCCAGAAATACCTTGAGGCCAAATAAAAGTCCTTCTCCATAACTCACCCAAATTCCTTCTAAATCCAGGTAATTACTTTCAAGACCATCCAGGCCACAGCCCTCCTGTTCACCCAGTACATGTCTGCTACTTCCAGAGACCACTTTGCTACAGAAACCCCCAAAGGTCTTTCTTTAGCCTGAAAGCTTCCTTCTCTGCTTCTCTCAATTAATAGGTTCATAGGTTGCGGCCAAAAGACAAACTCCTACCAGATGCTTCTACAATGGGGGTTTTGAATACGGCCCACTTAGATTCCTTTGGCAAAGACAATAAATTGTCACGTCTGTGATTGAAAGCTGCGACCGAAATATAACCTCTAGTACCATTATTCCAATCAGACCATCTGTTGCTTCAGGATTTCATGACATACCACCGTCTTCGGTTGCATCATGTCCTTGCTTGTCTGAAGGTGGTTCACATTATGTATGTGCTCCTTCATGTGTTTCTATGTGTGTGTCTCAAACCAGTTCATCCTCACTATAGATCAGGTTTTACCTCATCTGTTAAGCTTCTCATGCTATCATACCTAACCACTTGGTGGTGGTACGTTTCCAGCTATGCTCCTTTCTTTACATTAGGGTCCAGGACATATGGTTGCATATTTTAAAAATGTAACAATAGAGATGGTCATCAACCTTTGGCCAACAGTATGCTGAACCCAGGTACACATACGAATCACCTTGTGCTCAAACATGATGTTTCTTATGGCAAATCAGTCATAGCCTTCTTGTCCAGGACTTGCCTAGAGCAACCCCCAATTCCCTTTGTGTACCCACACCCTCCTACCTCCTGTTACCTGGTATGCCTCTGGGAAATGGCAAAATGCCATCCTTTTTCAAGGAATTTGGAATTTCTTGGTGGCATTTCACATTCTTAGGACCAAACTGCCATGCTTGGGATCAGCATGCTAAGGCAGCTGCCTTCGACTGCTGTCAGGCTTACACTATATTTGACCTCCTTGCATATCCATGTAGGTGGGCCCAAAAAGTAGCAGTTTCACAAAGTTATTTCCTGGTCAAAAGATGCTTGTCAGAGAGCTTTCCACCCTTAGAGTGATATATTTTCTGACATGTATTTGTTTTTTGTTTTCAAATTCCAGTAACTGACTAATCAGTAATAAATCACCCAATTTCATTTTTATCTGGAAAATCTGGTTTATCAAATCTTTGCATACGGACAACATTGGTCGTTAAAGCTTATATTAAAACAGTGCATCAAGCAAGGGGCGTATACTACAGGATAATATTACAAAGGAAATATCTGGTACATTTTAACATAGTGAAAGCCTTTCAGTGCTCCTTCTGTTTTGAACATGAATACACAATCTAATAAAGAGAACATAATCCTGCAGGTATTTCCATGCCTACCTATAATGTCCTGTAAACAAAATCTATAACGTGCTTACATCACATTACAACATACATTGCTGCTGAAGGGGATGACAGAACATTTAAAAATATTATACTGGTAAGCAATCTCATTGTATCTGTTTTTAGGTTGACATAATTCAATTATTTGTTTAATCAAGAGAATCAGGAAAACAGGTGAGATAAAATGCAATGATGGGAGAGAGGAGGAGGAACAGATGAAGCTTGGATTGGGAGGGAGGGAGGGAGGAGAGTGACGGTGATGGGGGGTGCTGTTGATTGTTTTTCATACAAGAGTGGTATCGCGGACAGATCTCTATACCAGACCACAGGGTACTCTGGGAGCCTGGAGCCTAAGAGGGTGGGAGAGCCAGCTATAACTCATCACACTTTACCAGATCCTGTCATCTTTTTCTTTTGACCTCACCTGCATCTCTTAATCTTTTTATCCTTTCTGTATCTCTTAACATTTTTGCTCAAATCTCGGTCTGACTAACTTCTTAAGGACATTCTGCATAAACATGCTCAGCAAAAATTTGCAAAGCTCTGAAGAACATCATCACAACTGGAATTAAATTGTCCAAAGTGATAACTGGAGGAGATTTCACCCGGCGTTCCCAAAAAGTGAGTATTTTGTTCAGAAAAATGTCTTTTCTCTGTTAAAATTTGATACAGTTTTCCAGATTGTTCTGATATGTTCTTAAACAGCATATTGGTTTAACCTTTAATGTTGTTTTTTGTCTTGTGGTGTTTGGAATTATTCCAAATACATTGTGAAATTTGGCAACATATAAGCATTTTTTTTAAACGTTAAATGCTGATATTATGAGCTGGTGAGATTGTGTTGTTTTAAATTTTGCAAATTTCCCACAAGGTCCATAGAAGAGCAGATTGATATTCAGGTCAAAACAAATTAAAGACTAATTCAAAAGAAAAAAAGGGAATATTTTAATTTGCTGAACTTGAAGATAAATCTTTAGATCATTTATTATTATGAAGAAATAATCTGGGCCTTCATCTTATTTCTTCATTTGCTACAGTTTCTGCCAAACACAGTTTAAGTAAAGACTTCTCAAACCAAAAATGTGATTTAGGTTATCCGAACAGCTTGTTGTGGTAAGAGAGGGTTGGTAGACACTGGGCCAAATCTGTGAGCAAAATGGCGATCAACAAGTGTGAAATGAAATGAGCATGCTGTGATGGCCATTTAGACCTGCTCCCCACCCCCCCTGGTTTTCCTCAGCCTGGATCCCATTACTCAGGGTCCCTTTTCTCCACCCTCCTTTTGCTGTTTTTGGCATATCAATATAACAACGTAACATGTCAACCAACTGTGTGATACAACCCTTACAAATGTGACTTTTATTAGCAGTATTTTATACTCTTAAGTTTCTAATACGTTGTCTTTTTATGGAATGTTTTTTCTTTCTTTGTGTTGTACCCCAAAAAGTCTGGTTATTTTTACATTTACATAACAGTTTCCCCAAAAAGGTACGGCGCAAGTGTCATTTTATGATTTATTTGAACTCAGCACTCTTCAGCGGCGCCTAACCTCCCTCCTCTCCCACAACCGCTGGCATTTGGCTCCAGAAGGCTGTGCACCGCTTCATGCTTACAGAGAAAAGTCCCTGTCGGCCTGATGTCTTCAGTTGTAGCCCCAGAAAAACCCACCTCCAACACCATGGGCCCCAAAGAGGTCAGTGCAGTTCTGACACAATTGTAGTTGGGTTAATTATATGCCATTCATTTTTTATGTTGAAAACCTAATTGCATCACTGCATGGTGCAAGGCTGTTAATGAAATGCATTTCTCTCTGGTCTGTCCAACTCAATTTATACCCAAAGAGCTTGGCTGACAAAAAGAGCTGCCAATTTTCTGAAAACTAAAATATCTTATAAGTATACACAGTGAACTAAATAATGAAGAAAAACATAAAGACTGATGCTTTAAGCATAAAAGGAATAAAGTTAATTGTACTGGCTTGCAAGTGTGGTAAGTGAGAGAGAAGATGATATGAGGTTAACACTTTGGGAACTGAAAAAAAATGTCCTTGTGCTCAGTAATTAAAACAAATATACTCTACATGCTTGTTATGGTGATCTAGGCACTTTACTTGTATTACACCTTAGCCGCCTTTTGTTACATCTACCTATGTGTGCAAGATTTTAAAAACATGGTAAACAGGGTGAGTTTATGTGGTTAATATTCTAATCTAATCACAACATTTTAACTGTAATTTACCTTATTATGATTGAAAAACCTATTGCACCTGATTATGTAATAACCCTACAACTTCTAACCCTTTAGGTGGAGCTGATCTTGGTGAAGGAGCAGAATGGGGTTCAGTTCACCTCGACCACCTTGGTGGCTCCCACTCCCACTCAGACGGAACCCAGTGGGGAGGAAGAACGGGAGACCTGGGGGAAGAAAATTGACTTCCTCCTGTCTGTGATCGGTTTTGCTGTAGACCTGGCCAATGTCTGGAGATTCCCATACCTCTGCTACAAGAATGGAGGAGGTGAGGGAGCACATGTCAGTCTTTGTCTATAGGAGTCTCAAACTGGGAATTGGTTAGAAAAACGTGTAAGAGACGAAGAAGAAATGACAAAGAATGGAATAAGAGAGTGAAGAAAGCAATAGTGAGAGAGGGATAGAGAGAGGGGGAAAGTGGGGTTTACAGTAAGTGAGTAAAGAAGATCTTCCTCTGAGACAAGTGCAGGACAGATATAAAGACTTGACTTTGCAGTTTCTGTGCATGGTTGTGTTAAAAGAAAAAAGTTGCAGCGAATCACAGTAAATTACTTATAGGAGAGGAAAAGGTGAGATCAAATTTGAATTAATGGACGCTGTATATTATGCATGCATACATTTGCATGCATGGGTTATTTTGCACATGTATGCAGATGTGATTGGTATAATGTGTGTGCATTTGTGCTGTATTTGGTGTGTTACAGCTTTGTATTCCCCGGGTTGTTGTTTGAGATTTTTTTAGCTCTTCACAGAGATCAAAATAGGGGAAAAACCACCACAGCTGCACCGAATAGATTAGCACCAACAATCACTGCCACTAATTATGGCTATTTAACATAGAGCTTTCATTATGTTTCAGAGCTGTCAATGATACTAGCCATAGTCAAGGCTTGTCATGTGTCACTGAATCCAGTATGTTTTCGTACCTGTATTGACATAAAATAGTATTAGCGCTGTAATTTACGGAACCCTAAATTAAAAAATTTTTGTTTCGCCATGATTTGCAGGATTAATGCTTTTATTTGATCACTTACCAAAGAGAGTAGAGATCAAATGTAGCAGATAAAAAAAACCAAACGAGGAACTTTGTAGTAAGTTGGCAGTATCTTACCCCACCAAGATCAACCCAACCAAAACCATTCATGTGAGTGTTGTTAGTCACACATGTTTTCCGCCTATACTTGTATCATGTGTTGGTTTGAGGTTCCTATTCCTCAATGAACTTTGCATAGCTTTTAAAAGCCACCCTGTAAAGAAAAAAAGTACCTTTTAAAGTTTTAACGTCTGTGATGAACTGTTGACCGTTGACAGCTGACATCCCTCTGCTTGGCATCTCGCCTCTGTGGGCTTTTGCCTTCAACCATGGCATGTAATTATTTGCCTGATGTGTCAAGAAAAAAAATAAAATCAAGGATGAGGTGCCAGTTGAATGACAAGGAATGCCGTCCTTTACTCAGTCACTCATTTGTTATAAGTTAGGTTTGCATTAATTAGGCTCAAAAAAGTGAACACAATTTCACTTCATAAAAAAAACTGACTTTTTAATCGATATATGATGAAAACTTTTCATTTTCTTTTGAATCATATGACTATATTATTTTTGAATTTAACCTGTGTCTGTGTGTGCAGGTGCGTTCCTGGTGCCATACTTGTTCTTCATGGTGATAGCTGGCATGCCTCTCTTCTACATGGAGCTGGCTCTGGGACAGTATAACAGGGAAGGGGCAGCAGGGGTCTGGAAAATCTGCCCTATATTTAAAGGTAGGACATGACACTCTCTATGCCACACATGTTGATATACAGATAGACAACTGCCCATACTAAAGGATGTACTCGTGCAAATACCTTATTTTGACACCTGCCTGTTTCAAAGGAAGGTTTGCACAAAAATATCAATCTGTCATGCCGTGGCAGCATGAGTTTCATTCTGTCCCTTTGTCCATCTGCCTACGTGCCTGTCTATCTTTCTGATAGTAAACTTCCTTTAATATGTACATGTCTCTCTGTCTACTTGTCTGCCCACATGCCTGTCTGTCCACATGCCAGTCTCTTTTGTCCTCTTGTCTCTGCTCTGAGAAGCGACAGGCGTTATTTATCCTCCGCACAACATCAGGTTGTGCTGGCACTCAGATGGAAAGCAAATGAAAATTGGGCTTTTAGACTCCTGTCCTGATTGTCCAAATTCTTCTGTCAAACAGTGCCGTGGAACACCGGCTGACACTCTTCAGGGGTACTTTTCAACACATCGATAAACAAAGCGCAGTTTCGGAAGATGACATCCAAACTAATTGAGAAGCAAACATTGGAACATTATAGTTTCCCAACACAAAAACACTTTGTTTGGTTTAACTTGTCATGCCTTTCACACAGTTGCTATGTTAGTCAAATTTATATCAATTTGTCGAAGAATTTCCAGGTTATAGTTTCACTTAAATCCACGTCTGCGATTGAAAGCTGCGACAGAAATATAACCTCTAGTACCATTATTCCGATCAGACCATCTGTTGCTTCAGGATTTGATGACATACCGCCGTCTTCGGTTGCATCATGTCCTTGCTCGTCTGAAGGTGGTTCACATTGTGTATGTGCTCCTTCATGTGTTTCTATGGTGTGTGTCTCAAAGTGTTAGCCTCCTGTGTGTGCACATTAGCCGTCTGTTAGGGACCACACTGGGTAGGTTGACGTGCTAATCACACGCTTCACTCTCTCCCTGTCTCTCAGTGGGGGGATAACTGTAATTATTCAAATACACACATACACATGCACATATTGACAGTAATTATTCTGATCAACAAGCTGGTTTCCTCTAAGGATCAATGCACTCAAAGAAAATGACAGGGAAAGGGAGAGATGGAGAGATAACATGGCCGCATGTGGCGCTAACAAAAGGCATCGCTGCCCGTACAAATATCACATCCACATTACAAAGGGATCAATAAGGCTCAATTGTGGTCATGCCTCTGCAAAGGTTAACACTTAAATTCAACCTTAGAAGAGTGGTCAGGGTTTCAGATTTACAGAAAGGGCAGATGGGTTGATAATAAAGAGGCAAGAGATCTATAAGAGTTGTAATGCTTTCAAAGGGTTCTGTGCTCAAACTTTATGAGAGGTTTGGTATTCTGGTGGTGGAATCTCACCATACAGTACACTGATGCCTACGTTCTCTTGTTTTATTCCTGCTGGACTTGAGTGCAGCTTTTGACACTGTGGAATCATTCCATCATTCTGCAGAATCTTGAAATCCTGGGTTGGTTTCAAAGAGTCAACTCTTTAGTTATTATACTCCTATAAACGTTTCTGCTGTTGCTGAAATCCCTTCTGTCTTCTGTCTTCCCTTCCACCCAAATGCTTTCTTCAAGGATCATTTTGGGTCCATTGCTTTTCTCAGTGATGCGTCAGCTTGGTCAAGCCACTCATAATCCTAATACAAAATGATTTCATGACTTTTGAGGCATATAAGTAAGTGAGAAAAGATAACATTTGATTCTTAATGCACGTGCAACGGGTTAAATTCACCTCTCATTGTGCTGCAGCCCAAGTAGAAGCCTGGTGCTCTGGTGCGGTTTGAAAATACTTAAATCAGTGATGGCGTAATGGGATGTTTGATTCAACTGCGGTGCCCCCCTTTTCTGTCTTTGAATGTCTATAAACATCAACCATTGTCTCTCATCAACAGGTGTAGGCTTCACAGTGATCCTCATTTCCCTCTACGTTGGTTTTTACTATAACGTCATCATCTCCTGGGCGATGTTCTACCTTTTCTCGTCTTTCACTGGCGAGCTACCTTGGGTCCACTGCAACAACACCTGGAACAGTCCAAACTGCTCCGAATGGGCTGAGAACGGCTCAGTCAGTGACATTTACAAGGCCACCCCTGCGCAGGAGTTCTTTGAGTAAGTCAGCCGGAAGCACTGCTCTGCCATTTATTTGTCACCAAACGTTTAATCAATGCCATAGATGTATAGTCAGTTTAAAGCCCTAGTAGGATTGTTAACATACTTGGGTATGTAGAAGTCAGACTTCCATGGTTAAATATTGAAGCTAAGTCAAACTGTATTTAATTATATTATTATCAGTGTAGTCATTTTACTGATTATTTTATCTGTTTTCGATGGCTTTAAACTGCAATATTGCAGTGACACTACTTTTTGGCTAATGTGTTCATGTTAGATTGTATTTTGTCACATTTAAAGTCTTTAAGCCAACAGTAAATGTGGAAATTTCCAAACATCTCAAGTCAAAGGAAAACATATTTGATATGTACACCTGCTCACAAGTGTTTCTTGCTTTGGCTTAGCTAAGATTTCTCTGAGCTGCATACATACCAACCACACTTTTCAAGAAAAAGGAATTTCAAAAGTGAAAATGACGCAATGTATCCATATCAAATAATAGCAGTAGATTTGTTGTTCACATCAGAGTTTGGCTGCATTTAGCTCATGTAGCACACTTTCCTGTGAAGCTGAACAGGTGTCTCCTTTTTCAAACATGTATGGTGTGTTGTGACAGTTGAGACATGTCAACCACACAGCTGAATAGGCAGTGTGCTATTTACATAGAACCACCTGCAGACAATTTGACTCATCTGTTTGGCTGTGCATGAAACCATCTGACTCAAGGTGTGATCATTCCATTTAGCATCAATATCTTTGCAGATAATTGTTATTTGATACATTATATGAGTGCATTTTAACTTAAGCTAAAGTAACATTTTGCAGCAATTGCAACAGATGTCAGAACCTCTTCTGTTGCCAGATTTCCTCAGGCATCTTACATGTCCACTGACATAGATGAAGCCCAGGTACTTCGCTTCCAACAAAGACAGGTGTTGTTGTCAAACCATTAAGCTCAAGACCAAAATCTATTAATGCAGTTCAACTGTTGGAGTGAATAATAATGATGTTTATGAAGGTTGCAGTACTCTCTGTATTTGGATTGTCATTCTCAGAGCCATATACACCCTGAAAGCGCCAGTGGCACATCAGGGATAAGAAAGGTGCTGCCAGGTCATCAGTGAACCTTTGCCTCTAGCCTGGTCTCTAAGTGCTTCTCCTCAGAACCGAATCTTGGTTCAAGTTTAGGACATGCCGTGTACTTGCTTGCCATTGCTGGACATAAAGAATAACTTCAATAGTTTTCTAGGTAAACTGCCTTTTCAGACACCACATGGGGTCAAAGAATCCACCCTGAACTCTTGTTTGTGTTTTAAAGACATCAGATGTGTCATGTATTTCAGTTATATACTGTATATAAGGGTTTAGAAAGTAAGAATTTTTAACTATATTTCAACCTCTTTACAATAACATTAGGAAGAGAAAGACATGGCATCATTTATCATTTATCTCATATATCTTTATATATATATATATATATATATATATACTGAAATATCTGTAGCTATGGTACTTACAGTGTTAGGCAATCTTCTACTTGTGGGATTAGCTTTATCAACAGCAAAGGCAATCAGAAGATTATGTTTTAGGCTAGATTTTTGGAGCTTGGGATAGTGCTTACAATTTTCTGGAACTTTCCCTTCACTCTATGCCTCTATTAAGTAAGGTCTTCTCTAGGTGAGGTGCCAAATACAAGACATTATGCCACTGTTAACAGTCCCTTTGCTGTGATCACAGTTCTGACCAGAATATTCCTTTCCTTTAGACGAGGTGTGCTTCACATCCAGGACAGTAACGGTATTGACGATCTGGGCCGTCCGCGTTGGCAATTGACTGCATGTCTGGCTGTAGTGATTGTTCTGCTCTACTTCAGTCTCTGGAAGGGGGTCAAGACCTCTGGAAAGGTAGGAAGTGACTAAGTAGCTTCATTTCCGAATGTGAAAAGCAAAATAATACTGCAATTCCTGTAGTTTCTTTTCGTGAGAATCTTTGAAGTTAAGTATTACGTTTGAGGAAATATGGTATAAGATTATGCTGCTTACTTCAAGATAACAGTTTGTGTATAATATAGATTTTTGTAAATGCATGTATATTTGTTAAGCTTCCTCTCTGTATATTGGGTATCTGTATCTGTGTGGTTAATCCGTTTGTGTGTATCTGCATGTGTGTGTACCTTGTGCGGCCGTTTCAGGTTGTATGGATCACAGCCACTATGCCCTATGTGGTCCTGACTGTGCTGCTGCTCCGGGGAGTCACTCTGCCTGGAGCCATCGATGGCATTAAAGCCTACCTCTCTGTGGACTTCTTGAGACTCTGTGACGCCAAGGTGAGTGTGTGATGAGAGAGGGTATCAAGCTGAGCGTGCAGAGGAGGTACAAGAGAGGAAGAAAGTAAAAGAGAGGCTTGACATTTTTAGTTTTATGTTGTTTTTTTATCAGAGTGGAGGTGCTTTAAGGTCTTGACTAGTTTCTTACAACATATTTGGTCAACTATCATTCTCAAGCCTTAAGCTAGACTTAATCAGTGGATAATGGTACATGGTAAGTTTTATCATTGCCTGTGCTTGTGCAATACCAGTAACAACAGCAACAAATTTAAAAAGACAACTAAAAGTCAGTATCCACAGAAGCGCATGGTTTGTCTTGCAATGTTTTCTAGAACGCATGAACACTAGAGCTGCATTTGAAACCCACAGCTCTAAGCATGTGAGTGAAATTCTGCAGTCCTGCATTTTTTTTTTTTATTGCCAAGACTGCAAAACAGTTACATCGTAAAAACACCCTGTATAAAGAGATTGAGCAGAATTTAACTAAAATTTTGAGAATTGGAAGGATAGGGATATCAAACATATGCTCTAGTGACACACAGCAAAACAAATTATTGTACACACCACACATCAAACAACTTTATAATTTATATTTTTATTATTCTTTTAGAATTGAGTTACAAAAGCCCTGATGAGCAACGTTTCCTGTAAACGTCACAACAAATGAGTTAATGCATATAATCTGAGAAAAGAATAACCACCAGTCTCCTGAAGTTGGATGCTGTTGACTTGTATTTGTTTTGTGTTGCTGCAACACCCACATTTCTTTTCTTATCTTTGACCCTGTGGGAAAAAATAATCCAAATATTTCAATGTTAAGTACTGTTGAGTGGCATTTCAACAGGACATTTAGTTTGTGTTCAACTGTTGTAATATGTCCCTCTCTGTGAAACCTGCTTTCAAATCAAACTATATCTTATTTACCTGAATAGACACTGAGGAGCTCAATAAGTAAGCATGCAGGACTAAAGGACGCAGTTATGGAGAATGAGATAGAACGCGAGAGGGAGAGGGATAGAGAGATGCACGGCAGCAATCAGAGAATTAGATTAGGTAGATGCATGGAGCAGTAATTTGCAAAATTACCCCCCGTATTCACTAGCGTCTTTCATCTACTGCTGTTGAATGAGTTTCCTGCAATTATCCCTAATAATGGCTTTTTTCCTCTCCTGTGCCTTTTGTTTGCCGCTTCACACAAGTGTGCTTGTTCTGTCGCTCCTCAGGTCTGGATTGAGGCAGCAACACAGATCTGTTTCTCTCTGGGAGTGGGGTTTGGTGTGCTAATTGCCTTTTCCAGCTACAACAAATTCAGCAACAACTGCTACAGGTAACGACACACAGGGAGAGGCAGAAGGAGATTTAAAGATGGCGACAGGACTGGGAGTAGCTTCCCCCCCCCCCCACACACACACACACACACACACACACACACTGATACAAACGCAGGCACACAACATAAGCAGTTGAATTACAATAACCTTTGAATCTCCTTGAAACTGCTATGTCTTGTACACCTTGCTGTGCAACTGTCAGCCGTAAGACCAATCAAAACTGTTGTGCTCTTTGAAATCAACCGCACCCTGCCAGAGGCTTTCATCCCCCTTTTTTTTCCTTTTTGAACATTTCTGATTAAGTGACATCGCCCACCTTGAGGATTCTTCTTTGAACATAACAAAAATGCTTAAACTACATAATTCAGCATTATGTCAAAAAATGTCTGACTTTGATGTGTCGGTTGTAAAGAATCTGTATGATATCGTGCGTGTATGTGATAATTTATTCCCCTTTATTCCGCTAATGTATTCTTTCAAACACCAAGGTTCTCTTCTTCTCAAACACTAACTCATTCATTTGTTAATTTTCTGCATTTAATTGTTTTTGCAATTGTGAGATGGAACTATCAATCTATCAATCAATCAATCAGTTTTTATTTGTATAGTGTCAACTGTCAGCAGTTCACTGTACAAAGATAATTTTCTCGAACATTCCTGTTTAAAAAAAACTCCCTTTTGCACTATTTAAGACGAGAGAAAAACATGAAGTCAGGCTGTGCAATATGTCGCATTGAAGGCAGCGAGCAGCGTTGAACTGCTAGTCTAACAACGATGATTTTAAATGTATTTTAAATATGAAAATTAACAAATGAATGAGGATTTTAAAAAATATGTAAATCTCCTTTTTTAAATCTAGTCTGATGTGATAGTTCTGATGTGAACTAGTCTCACCACAGAGAAGCATTGACCACCTGACTAATCTATAAAATCTATTAAGGCTCTCTAAACTATGGTGCTACCAAAATCATTATAGGGCGAGTTAGCATTCTTTTCACATCTAGCCCGAGAGGCGAAAGCCTTGGCCCGCCCCTGCCGAACTCCTTAGTTGACAGGTTGGTCAATTGGCTGGTCAATAATGTTGATACAGATCGTGTGACGGATGATAAACAATTGATGAACTGTTGATTTTCTTTAACCTTGTCATTCTTGGTTGTTGTTTCCTTTTTTGTTGTATTGATAGAGACGCCATCATTACCAGCTCAATCAACTCTTTGACCAGTTTCTTCTCCGGCTTTGTGGTCTTCTCCTTCTTGGGGTACATGTCCCACAAGCACAACGTGGCCTTGGACAAAGTTGCCATCGATGGTAAGCTTTCAGTATTTGTCTGTATTTGAGTACTAGATGGCCTGGTGATTCCATCACTCACGCCCCATGTACAGAGGTTGTTGTTCAGTAGGTTGCGTGAGTTCAACTCCCACCCTCGGCACTGCCAAATTATTTACTTAAAGTTAGGAAGTAAGTTAAAACATAACACACTTTTGGGGCGCTGGTGGCGCAGTGGTTAGTGTGCACGCCCCGTGTATGGAGGCTACAGTCTTCCAAGCAGGCGGCCCAGGCTCGAATCCAGCCTGTGGCTCCTTTCCCGCATGTCATTCCCAACTCTCTCTCTCTCTCTCTCTCCCTGATTTCCAACTCTATCCACTGTCCTATCTCTCCATTAAAGGCACAAAAATACCAAAAATAAATCTTAATCTTAAAATCTTAAAATCTTAAAAAAAAACAGAAGACACTTTTTGTTTCAGGAAGACCTCACATTTCCTCCAGAACCTTTACAGAAAACAAATCATATTGCATTTCTGTTTTTTCATTTGTGTATTTAGTTATGAGCCAGACCGTCAATTGCTGGTTCTCCTCACATGTCACATAGTCGCATACATTTGTTTTTTTCAGCACAAGAGTAACTAAACTCTTTGACAATATGACTAGCTCAACAAAAAAATTAAAGGCTTTTTAAGTCACTACCTCATTCTTTTTGTGCTGTCTATCACTTTGTTTTTTCTTGACTTTAGGTGCTGGTTTGGTGTTTGTTATTTATCCAGAAGCAATTGCAACCCTCCCTGGTTCATCCATATGGGCGGTTATTTTCTTCATCATGCTGTTGACTCTGGGCATTGACAGTGCTGTGAGTTTGCACCCATACCCACACAGTAACACATCTACTTTCATAGAATAATAAGCAGCAGATTTTTTCAGACATCCATCTGGCAAATGAAGTGGACCAAACATTACACTAAAGTCAATGACTTTGTGTTTCATTCTAACTCTTGCGTCTTGTTGTGCAGATGGGTGGGATGGAATCGGTGATCACAGGGCTGTGTGACGAGTTTAAATGTCTCCACAAACACAGAGAGCTGTTCACCCTCTTCATTGTTGTCAGCACCTTCCTCATATCACTCTTCTGTGTGACAAATGTAAGTAGCATTCTATGTCGTCATTTGTAACTTATTGATCTTGTTTGTTTGGAAAAGTACAATTTCCCAGTTTTAATCCAGCGTTACTATGTCAAATGTTCATTTATCTGCCATTATTAAGTATTTGACTCTTCCTGCACTCAGGAGCATTTACTAATTTTCCAACCAATTAAAAAGCTTTGTCGAAGCTAATGATCCAATCAAGTTCATCCCATTGTTATGTCCCGCCTTCTATTTTGTGATTGGTTATATCCCCTTCGATCTGGAAATATGTCACAGCATAACAGCTGGATACTCTTGAATTTCTGTTTCATGGGTACTTTAATATACATCTTTAGACATGTTTTGTTCTCTTCTATTTTCTTTTGGTGTAACACACTTTCTGAACATTATAGAATAACACAATAACAATAAATTCATTATATCTCTCCAGGGTGGAATGTACGTGTTCACCCTGCTGGAATATTATGCTGCAGGAACATCAATTCTCTTTGGAGTGCTTATTGAAGCTATCGGCATCGCATGGTTTTACGGTGAGACGGATCGACAGGTGAAAAGAGGAAATAGAAACAGATGATTCATATTTTCATGGTCAGCAAAGCTGATGCTATATTAAGGCTTTGATGAGAAATCTGTTGGCATTGGGGAGCTGTGACTCAGATGCACATATATCCATTAGATGTCAGGATACTGCAGCCAGTGGGTCTATCCCCGATAATGGTTTTTGCCTCTTCATCTCTGCGCATGTATTGTGAAGGTACAAGGATATACAGCCACTGTGTTCAGCCAGCAGTGCTCAGGCACCACATAAAGTAAATTGCTGCTAGGGAACAAGCTCTTCCCATGTGTCATTGACAGGAGTCAGCTGTCTAATAGCTAGGTTGAAGATTGTTGTGGGTGGCAAGAGGAGGCGACAACGAAGTCAATTTCTATCTCCAGATGTCCAAACACTACAAGAACTCAGTTTAACGCAGTTTTAAAATCATCTCAACAAAACTTTTTGTCTTATTGTTGTCGATGTTTCTTCTTAATTTGGGTTAAGGTTTTTAAAACACACCAAATCTTTTAATGTGATTCGTATGAAACAAACTTAGTCACAAACTGCTTATTCATGTATTTTCACCTATTGCACAGCACGCTGACTCGGGAACAGACTTTTCATCGCGTGTCTTTTGAAACACCATCTGGAGGAAATTATTATACAATCAGTCTTAAGATCAGGGAAAATACTTGACCTGAACTTCTGTATTGAGTTTCTTGTATCATGTCTACTTAACCTGACTGTTAGAGGATCCATAAAGGGCTAAATACTAACCGGGCCTCAGGCAGTGGGGTCAGCACATTGCCCCACTTTGGTGGGTCTCGACCTTGGCAAACCAGATAAATCAAGCCTAAGGCTTGAGCAGGCCTTTTTTCCCATCCTCATAACTGCTGACAGAAACCCTTGACCCCTGCCCACTGTGGTCTTTTCTTCTGATATCCACTACAAAGTACATGAAGCTGTGCTGGAAACCTGCTCGTCAGACTGGATATACCCCTCTGCAGAGAGACAGATGCCTCCCAGGTAGAAAGGCATGTGAAAAAATTGTACAGCAAGATTTATGAGGAAAAGCAAGTAATGGGGAGGGAAAGCTTCTATCACAGTTAGCTCTCTAGATTGCTTTTAGTTACCACAAATCAGTCTGTGGTTACTAAATTCTCTTACTTAAGGAACCACACAGACAATATTAATACCTTGATAATGTTTCTAATACCTGATATTTGCAGAACAAGGACTGTACACCACACCTGATGTGAATCTAAAGAGCAGTACTATATATTTTTAAAATAATAATAGCATGAGCTGTGTTTAACTGTGTGTTTGGAGATGATTTGGAGGTTGAATGAACAACTTCCACTTGTACCAGGGGTGGACAGATTCAGCGATGACATCGAGGAGATGATTGGCCAGCGACCTGGGTGGTACTGGAGGCTTTGCTGGAAGTTTGTCAGCCCCTGCTTCCTTTTGGTGAGGCAATGCTCAGACTCATTATTCATAGGAGTCCTACCAAATCCATGTTTAAAACACACAGAAATGTTGACTTTTACCACAATATGCTGCTTCCAAAAGTTCAACAGTTTATGGTTATCTAGTGGGCAAAAGTTGAAAAGATCCAGTTCTACATATCCTTATTGCCAGTTTGTCCACAAGTGTTCCTACAGGCCTCTTTTGTGTAGGATAATATTCTTACCTTACTCAAAAGAGGAATCCAATTTATTCCTCTTACCGTAAGAACATGCAAACATATATGTCCAGTATGAAATGAGATGCATTGCAAAGATCATTAAACTGATGAGCGGATGATTTTTGTTAAGATTCAGAATTCCGAAATCAGTCTGACTCTTGTGTGCCAGTTGATGCTTTTGTGTTTGCTTAATATTTCCCTGGGAGGTTTAGAGGTGTGATTTAAGGTTATCTCAAACACATGGCTTAACATATCCAGAAATATTTAATACATAAAGTGTAGGGTTTTATTGATTCATAAACAGAAACCCTTCCTTTTATAACCTCTTACACTCTTGTGTCTAAAATATACGTTTAACCACTGGATTTGAATTGAAGATAAAACTGATGGTTCCTCAAGTCTTTTTCACTCCAATCATTTTCTTCCAGTTTATGGTGGTGGTGAGCTTTGCCACCTACAACCCCCTAAGCTACAGCTCCTATGTGTTCCCCCCATGGGCTAATGTGGCGGGATGGTGCGTGGCCATGTCCTCAATGGCCATGGTGCCTCTCTATGCCATCTACAAACTCTGCACACTGCCTGGAAAGTTTTGCGACGTAAGTGCATTTTCCACCATAAATATTCATCTTCCATCTTAACTTGGCTTTGTCTTATGCCACCTTGAACTCTTAATGAAAGATTTCTAACTTCTCATGTGAACATTGCTCCTCTCACTGTCTCCTGAAACAGAGACTGGCATATGCTATCACCCCAGAAACAGAGCATCATTTGGTTGATAGTGGGGAGGTTCGGCAGTTCACAGTGAGTGCTGGATTATTGTTTTTTTTTTTGAATAATCTCTTATTTGTTGATTTCCCAGGCTATGATTTATCTCACAAGCATGTCCCTTTTCCCCACAGCTGCGTCACTGGTTGGTGGTCTGAAAAATACAAGAGTAGAGTGAAAGAGAGAAAGAGAATGAGAGTATGGGCATTGGGTGGATGAGTGTGTGCGCAGCAAAGGTCTGAAGAGATAAGAAGATGATCTCTATGTTGGTGGAGGTGGTTGAAGAGGTGTATAAGTGCCGACAAAACAAAAAAAAAACATAAATTGTAGTGTTCTTTAATTTTAACAGTGGATGTGTGAAGCTGTGCATCGACCCTCTCCACCGCCAACACAGGTGAATGGGATTTAATGAAACTGCAAATTCAGTCTTCAGACAACTTCTTCCAGGAATATGAAACTAGTTTAAGGAATACCGTGCAAGATTAAAGATTATTAATCTGCACTAGTTACAATTTTGGAAATGTCCTACAATTGCGCAAATTCTTTAGAAGTAGGCAGTAAAACGAGAGGACCAATTTTATCACTTTACATTGTGTCAAGTGCAAAGTAACACAAAATAAAATAAAACTGAAAGCTGCATGTTATTTCATTGAGACACAGTGAACAATATAGAGATTTAGCATTTTGTAAGTGTACATGGTTTGAATATATTGAGTTACACGCAGCATCAGGAAGAGTTATTTATAAAATGCTGGATTTTTTTTTTTCAGTTTTTCATCAGCCAATCATCTTAAAGCAGTAAATCGCTGTAGTATTTGTCTTGTAGGATCTTCACTCTTCTCTCCTTTTACTCAAAGGTCAAACATTTGATGACTGCTGCTGGTTTTTATGGATCCCAGTCCATGTCTGTATGTTATTTGTAGTGTTTACCAATTGACTTGCTCTTCTTTAAGACTGTTATGACTCACCGAGTAAGGCAAACTTTGAGCTGAAGACTCAAACTTTAGTTTACATTGAAACAATCTAACAGAAGGAGTAATAATTACACAATCACAAAACTATGTCAAAACAAATCATTAGAATTGATGGGCTTCCTCTTAACATGTTCCAGCTTGCATTTGCATTAACATCTTCCCAGTAGTGCAGTTAAAGAGTGATCAAAAGTTAATTTGTTCAAAGTCCACCACATGGTAGAGCAGATTCTAAAAAAGTTCTTGAACTAGACTTGTCTGTAATCCGAATTAAAAAGATGGAAACAACTGCACCTAAGCACTATCAACATATGAAAACTAGAGTTTTAATCATTTTAACATCCAAATAATAATCAGTGACACCTAAGACTGACATTATCTACCACACTGCTGATCCAATCAACCAAAGAAGAAAAATAACTCGTAAAATATCTTCTATTCCTTTCTCACCTAAGAATACATTGCCAAGGGAATTTCTTTCAAAAGACCAATTGATTGTTAACTTCATCATGCCAGAAAACGGAGGCCAGAAGCTGCCAAAACATCATAAGTTAAAATATGAAAAAAGACATTAACAACTTAATAAAAAATAAACTAGTATGCAATGAATCGCACCAGAAGTAATATATAGAGAAAACAGGGGATTATTTTGATGATAGAATATTAAATAAATTTATATTTTGATTTTGATTTTCTAACAAAGTAAGCCATAGACCTTGTTGTAAAAGAACGGACAACAACAACAACAGGTTACTGTTTTCAGCTGAAATTGTTATCGTGTAAACAGATCCTTAGTGAGATGGCAAAATACTGGGCTCAGCAGCTGGGACCAAACAGCTTCTAAGGCCATAGCAAAATTTTACTGTTAAAGTTGTGAGGTCATCTACAGCTATTTACAAAAGTTTAGTTAAGTTCAGATAGTTAAGTATAATAAAATTGGCATGGGCAAAGTAGATTTTTTGGGAAGTACTTTTAGACAACCCAATTACCAAAAGGTAAAAGTTGACCCCACTAAATAACATTCAACTAGAACAAAAGCATTTTAAATAAGACATATATAAAAGAATGTGTAAAGGTAGAAATAGACAAAATCATACGTAAATAAATACATTATAAATTGGGGGATACATTGCAAAAATCATGAATACAAAAAAATAAGTAACATTACATTATATTATTATATGTATTATGTGTAACAATACTCAGAAATAATGCAAAAAATTAATAGTATATGTCATGATTTGGTCTTTTTTGAGTTTTGTTTTTCAGTGTTTGGTGTTTCTTCTTGTTCTGGTGTGTTTTGTTCGACTCTGTCACAGAATCGTGAAAACGAAGAGGAGGACCCAGATGCAGATCTAACAGAAAGGAGTTATTTAAAATAAAGATCAAAATTCCAAAACACGAAAAAACAAGGAGCCACGACGAAGCACAAGAGACACTAGCAAACTGACGACTAACTGACATACCACAAACCACAAACACATACAATGAACTGACACAGGAGGGCAGAAACACAGAGACTAAATAGACACAGGGGTAATCAAACACAGGTGAGACTAACAAGACACAGGTGAGGACAATCAGGGCAATCACACTGGGAAACACACAGGCAGGAATACAAGAAACACAGAGAACAACTACAAACCAAATCATGAAACACTAAACACACAGAACTCAAGAACGAACAAAACACACCAGAACAAGAAGAAACACCAAACACTGAAAAACAAAACTCAAAAAAGACCAAATCATGACAGTATATTTAAAAAAAAAAGTTGAATAAATTGCAGAAGCTAAAACATGAAGTAGGTAGCAAGGAATTTAATTCGATATCACATTTTATTCTACATTCATTTTAAATTCTGGATTTATTAATTTTTTTTCTTTTTTTGGCAGTTTCTGTCTTCCCCGTTACAACAGGGTAGTGCCAATACACATTTATGTCTGCACAAAGATTCAGTTGGTGATTTGAAAGCTATGACTGTCACGTTATCAGAAAGCATAAAGCTTTAATTTTACTGTTTACAGAATCTTATTCAGAGTTTCATGACTGTTTAAAAAGCTGCTTTTTATGAACTGGAAATGAACAGTGTGTAATGTAATATATGAAGTCATTCCAATTATTTATGCGTAAAAGTTCATGTAATGTAGAGGGGCTCGTATCGTATTGTACTGTATGATACTGAATAACAAGACCAACAAGATTATATATATAAATATATGGATTATTGTTTTGTTACTGTGTGGTAGATATATACATTAGTCGTAACGATCTTGATGAGAATTACATGGAAAATTCACATGAACCTTCTTCTCATGAAGTCTTTCTGTTTAATCAGAAACCATCAAACATTTCAAACTGGTCAGCAATGGCTTGTATTCACCTAGTGGTACATGTAACACACTAAAGGGTTAATTATGTCCCAAATTGTACGCCCGTGCTGCTGTACTGTGCCTTGTGGTGTTCCTGACTGTATGATTTTTGTTTTGTACTGTCAATTAAAGTATGATTACTTAAATTAAGACATTAAGATGTCCCTCTGTGTCCTTTTTCTTTATCTATTTTGCTTTAAAAATGTTAATCATACTGGGGTGCCGGTGGCGCATTGGTTAGTGAGTGCACTCCATGTATGGAGGCTGTAGTCCTCCAAGTAGGCGGCCCAGGTTTGAAACCAACCTGTGGTTCCTTTCCTGCATGTCATTCCCAACTCTCTCTCCCTGGTTTCTGACTCTTTTCCTCTCTCTACAAAAAAGGCACAAAACACCCACACTAATTTATTGTGTCCATGTCTGCCATGGTTAGACAGTTTCTCACATGGCTCAGTAATTTAGCCAATTTGGCAAAATAACCAATTACTAGATTTAGAATATTTTTGAGAATTCACCTCCTAACAAATCATTCTATTGTTGCACTTATACTTTACCAATCATCAAAGTTTGAGAATGCATGCAACAACAACATGTACATTTCCTTCCTCCTGTAGCAAAAAGGTCAGGGTCTCTTTAAAAGCACTTAATGATCCATCCTAATGATTATTTCAATATTACAAATGAGAAATCTGTCATTCAGACTACAATCCATGCATTGCCTAACTTTATCCAAACAGAGGAAACACTAATAGGGAAAACAGAACAAAGCCCTAATGCAATGACGAGAATCTATAACTGCTGTTGTATCTTTAAAGATTGCTCTGCATGACCTGGAATATACGCTTTTCATTACAGTAATCAGAGAGTCAAAACACACTGTCTGAGGTACAATCCACATAGATGGAAGACCCGATATCTACCGCAGACATTATCAGTAGAAAATGACTGTCTAAGGAGCTTTCAGATTTATTGATGTGTTTTTGTCAGTGGGTGACCCCCAGTATTATCTCTTTCTTGTAAGATATACTCTTATGACCTTTCATAAAAGGAATATTTATTTCAGGCAAGGCAGGCTAACCTCCTGTTGTGCATGTAGGTGTAGCATCCAATAATTATACTCTACTTCAGTAGTTTCTCTTTATGGCTTATCTATTGGACCCTTTATAGACAGAAAGACAAAAATAAATACTTTATGGATACAATGTGTCATCTTTGTCATGTCACTCCAATTCACCCCTGACCAAGCACAAAATCCATGCCCCATTTGTCCTTGTGTGACTAACATATGCTTACAATACCATACAACCAACAGCAGCTGAGTAGAGGGAATTATTACTGCAACAAATACAAACATTATTCATTTATTTATTTCATTGATTGTCACAATGAAGGTTTATTAAATATATATATTCACTTTGTTTTGGGTTAATATAGATCAATAATCAACTCATCGAGTCTCTAATGTGGCACACTACAGCTTTGGTGGAAGAGATCAGAAGTTCATTAGCATTAAGCCACATTAACTGAAGTGAAATACTGTTGTAGCAATAGAGACCTCAAGAAATATACAATGTTTTCCAACTCAATTGTAAATTTGTGGCAGTACACCTGTTGAAGTCACTCATGCCAACAGCAATCTGGTATTTACCTTTTAAGCTTCCTTAAAGAAGTGTGTTTATAGAGGCTGCCTTTCTTCCATGTGATGACACTGCTAAAGGACAGTGACAGATGGTAGCTGTGAGGCTTCCAGTTCTTGTCAAACTACGACAATTTCAAAGCAATTTCGGCCATGTGAGGATAGGGTTTAAAAGGTGCAGTTAAGACATCCAATAAACAACACCAATTATGTATAATTCCATGCCTTGCCAAGGACATTTAAACTGACAGGATATACACAGGGAGAGGTTGAAGGATAAAATACTTTCTTAATAAGAGGTGCCCTGCACTTTATGATATTGCTGTTGCCTTAAATTTGTGTCAAGAGGGTTTTCTGCAATTGTCAACCAACCAATACCATATTTCAAGGCCATATCCCAGCCCCCTTCCATTTTGTTATTTCTTACAGGAAACTCCGGTGGTTTCTTGGCCCTAGAACTAAGGTACCAAATTTGCCAGATAGTCTTTGAACCCAGATACACACAATCAATCCACAACTACACAAAATTTCAACCCCTCTGTCCCCACACCTTGGTAAGCCACGACCTCATTCAAAGGGCATGTGCACTGCTGCACTTTGTGCAAGCGGAAAGGTATGATTAAATCTGGATGATGGAGCAAGATAGCTTAAAATGTCAGGACAGGACAGAGTTCCACACAAAAAAGCCTGCATATTGAAGAAGTCTGAATAAGACTGAATAATTACAGTTTATAACTGCGAGTCAACTGGAGAGTTGCCATGCATTCTGTAAAGTGTGCACGGTGGACTTATGGCAAAATTATGTGACCCAGGATATCAGCTCCTAATGGCACAAGCTTGGTGTCAAGGCACAGTAGGGCAAATGAACAGAAGCTCTTGCACCCTTCAACTACCATAACCCCAAACCTCCTGTATTTTGAAACATTGCATTTTGTTATGCAATGGATCAGCTGTAATCACCTCACCTCATGTGTGTTTGTTTACCTTTTTCGTTTGCCAGATGTTAATAATGGAATTGTGGCTTTTGTGAAAGTTGCCGGAATTTTATTTTACCCATAGTTTCCTTGGTGGACCTTATTGTTCCAAATCTAACAAAATTTATCTTCAAAAATATGGAAGGCAGAATGGTCAGCCCAGCAACCTTACCTTGGTGTGTTTTGCTCCTTGCTTGAATTACTAGTTCTTTCCCATGAATGGCAATACTATAATAATTGGTTTGTAGTATTGGATCTCATCATTGTTGCATCTGTTACTTCGGACCATCACAATCAGTGACAGTCTGTCTTGTGGTGTTCCCCAAGGTGCCATCCTGGGTTCTATTCTTTTGTGATCCTTTATACTTCCTCTCTGCCAGATGAATTCCTGTGAGGAACTTTGATTTGTGTAGATTTTAGTAACCCTTGTGGAAAAAGTGGTAGCTCTTGTCTTTTTGCTGCTCTTATGCTCTACATGCATTGGAACTGTTTTCTGGTGGAACATTTCTTTCTGCTATCTTTAACAGGTAAACTGTTTACAATGAATTGCCCGTGTAATAATATTCATTCACCACTGGCCACCAACTCTTCCACTACGCAGTCATCAGAAGGTAATGCCATAGAACAAAGTAAAACTAAGTTGTGTATGGTGGTAACAAGAAATCAGAAAAATGTTAATGATCAGGTCATTTTTTCATGACCCCTACATTAGTCAAACACCTGAAGACAATCTTCAACCCTTTTGCCTTAAGATTTAGGATTTATTTTGGGGATTTTTGCCTTTTTTATTTGATAAGACAGTGGATAGACTAGGAATTCAGGAGAGAGTGGAGAATGGCATGCAGGAAAGAAGCCACAAGTCAAACTTGCACCCAGGCCACCTGCTTTGAGGACTATAACCTACGTACATGGGGCCCGACCTAACTGCTAGCCCATCTGCGACACAAGCCCTTTGCTTTCAAACTCTCTACACAGCTTATCAGTGAATACATACATTAAATATTTAATGTTAGCATTAGTTTCCAGCATCATTCATTTAGCTTGGAAGACAGCCTTTTTCTTCCTCTACATAAAGGTGGTTGCAACCCTGATTTGAATAACAGTTATCAAATTAAAAAAAAATATCATGTCATGATAAAAGTACTTGAGTCACTTGTTAATGTACATGTAAAATATTTTTTATTAACACACTCCATACTTACTCCATTTCAGTCTGAGTTCAGGTCAAAGCACAGCACCATTTCTGTCCTCAAGTCCTCTTTTCGCAAACATTACAAAGGGAGTTCCTCAAGGTTCAGTGCTTGGACCAGAGTTGTTCACCATTTATATTAATGAGATTACCACTTCATTACACATGTGGGATCTCCATCTTTAGAAGAGGTCAAAATGCTCCAGCAACACTTATAGTAAGAAGATCAACTTTATTAACAATTTAGACTGACGCGTTTCGGCTCGTGGCCTTCATCAGGGTCATCCCATCTTTATGCAGATGATACTGTACTTAAGAAATCTTCAAATACCATTCATGATGCAACTCTAAATCTGCAGCAAGCATTTAACCTCTCACAAAATAATCTGCACAAGTTGAAACTGGTCCTGAATTGTGCAAATTCTGAATGGAAGATTTTTCAAATGCAAGGCAATGTTACAATTCAATCTGGTAAAAATACATTATGAAAGACAGTGCAATATTATAAATATTGTGGTATCTGGATAGATGAAAAACTTAATTTAACAACACACATTGAAAATCTCTTCGCTAAACTAAGACAACAACAATGCTTTCTTTTTAGAAATAACCCTCGCTTCCTTTCCTGCACTAGGACAAGAAATATTGAAGCAGTTTTCCTTTCTGTAATTGATTATGGGGAAGTTTTAATGGACGTGCAGCCACTACTACTTTAAAACCTTTTGATGCAGTTTATCACTCTGCACTGAGATTCATTTCCAGAGACAGCTATGGGACACATCATAAACAACATGCCTGCCTGCTCAAACAAAAAGGGGAGATCAGCATCTTTATTTATTTATAAAGCACTTTTAAATAAACTACCTCTGTATCTCTCAACTTTTCTTTCATTTCAGAATCTCTTCATAAATCTTCTCTAAGGCGAGTACTTTATCAAACTTAAAGGTACATCAACATGCGTCTTCAGAATTTACAGCCATAAACAAACTTAATACTGTTAGAAAGTAAGACATACAAGAATGAATAACAATGCATTGTACACGAATAATAACCGAAAAACAAACTAAATCATTTCAAAACAACTTACTGGAGAGCAGTAAAAGCTTAATTGCAAACATAGTGAATGATATGTCCACACCTGGACCTTATATAACCTGCAAACTCCTCCCCCTATCTCTGCTTGCAATGATTGACTTCACCAACTGCTGTCTCAGGGAAGCTTCAGACTTGAGTTTTAAAACACAGAATGTTTAAAGGCCATTCTTTCTGTCTGAAAGTTAGGTATGTTGCTTTTTGATTTACATTTTTTGTTTTCATGGTGAGCCACATTCTTCTTTTTTTAATATACTTCATCATAATGCCAAGAAGTTGTACTAAAACACTTGATAACTACTGAACACTTCTTTCATGAATGTGAAAGTGTTTATGTGTCTGCTTGTTCCAGTGCATGCTTTTTCTTGGTTATACACTACCCTCTACTGACAAAATGCCTGCTTTACACATCATAGTATTTTTTTTATTTTTTTTATTCTATCATTCTCCCATCAGTCTTCAACGTCATTCATTCAATTCATCAGATGCCAAAAAAAGAGTAAAAACATCTCTCTCTTTTGTCTGCCATTCAAGTCAATGAAAGAGAATGGTTGTCAAGCTACAGAGAACATTTTAGTATTTCGATTAACTGCTGTACATCGATCAAGGATACTTTCAATCTATAATTACAGTTTGTTACCTACATCTTTACAACAACTCCATAGGAAATGAAAAATACACCATTATCCTAGGGAAAAGGCATTTCATAGTAGCATAAACGGTGAATTCAGGAGGTATTCAACTGTTGGCTTTTCGTCATTAACTCTTTTTTTGTGTGTTTATCTCGAGTAGCCCTAGGTGTTCTTAAAGATGCTCGTAAATTGCTTAACAAAGAACGCGCTTTGTGTATATTTTAACCAGAGCATAATATCAATATCTCCTAGTGCTGCTGCAAAAATTAATAAATTATAGTCTATTTCTGCAGCTGCTTCCGATTTTCCTCTTCGTTCACATAAAATAGGCAACAACAGCCCCATCAGGTGGACAAAACGGAGAATCACACTTCAGGAAGATTTAGCAGTATTAGATAGATGATGTGCAAGTTTAAGGTCTGCATTGTGGCCTGCGAATTGGTCGTAGGTGACATTATATTTTTAATGACTTTGTCATTTATATCATATGGACGTTCTGCCGATGCTTTTGGCCCTTCATGGCTTTAAATACAATATCACACAAAATGCCCAAATATCGCTTCTGTTGATAAAAGAGGCCATGGCGACACTGAGGTGAATTTTGATGTAGGCTATATGAGGGTTTTAGTCATTGGACTTTTTATTATGATAAATCACAGAATTCTATGTAGGCTGTGAAAGTTGTATTGCTTTATTTGAGAGAGAAATATTGCGTAAAGCAAATACATAACATTTCATTTATTATGAACTCATTAAGGCTACATTACTCTTTTTTTTTAAAATAAAAATCAGACTTTTGTATGCTATTATGGATTTCCATTTTAATTGCTACAACAAAACACGTGCCACTTGACAATATTATGCAAAAGGAAAAAGGGTAAAGATCACCCTGTTGTCCCGCAACACACAAATAATACACAAAACAAACATGTTTTTAGTCCCACATTCGGGATGTCACCGGCAACAGCGGGTGTGCAATTGGTCTCTTGTTGCCCAATTAACTCTCTCATGTGGCTGTTGAAGAGTTTACAGCGTCCGTGTCTTACAAACACACACATTTTAAAGTCACAGAGCTCGTTGTGTACCTGTTTATGTACCTAGCACCACGGCAGTGCGCTTAATCAAATAAGGGTATTTTTTTTTAACATTGGTTAATGATTTACCTGTTGATTGCGAATGTGTACTGTCCCTGGTAATAGATGAGAGAACAGCGGCTTGTTCCCATAGATACATCCCAACAGATGAGCTCCCATGATACCCAGCTGACATCGGGGTATACTACAGAAACCAGTTTGGCTCTTAACATCACCTGCTGCTGCGTAACGGTGGACACGAACTGGAACACTCTGCAACATTTCCTCCGTATAGTCGACATAGATTCTACAAAAATGATGGACAGTTTTCACGTTTGACGCCGAGGATCAGCTTTTCCGTGTATGTGGTTTTATTTTTTAATTAGTCATTAACGCACAAATAGTAGCCTATCATTGTGCCGGACACCCTCGTGTTCCCTCTGCTGACCTTCTCGAAGATCTGCGTGCCACGTCCAGCTCTTCTCAACCCTAAACGTGGTTCCTGGATGGGCGAGCTCTTAATGTCATTATAATGGCCTATAAGCCTTTATCTCGCAATTGGGATCAGTCTGTTTTAAGATTATTATAACAAAGATCTTCCGCGTCGCGCGCCCACCTGGTTTTTACGCACAACTATGAGCTCGGAGAAGCCAAACTTTCTGTCCCAGCCGGTCGTGAAGAACATTTTCATGTTCCGCAATGGGGATCCTTACTACGAGGCACGACGGCTTGTGATAAACCAAAAGAGGGTGTCAAACTTTGAGACCTTACTCAAAGAGGTGACTGGCGGGATACAAGCCCCGTTTGGAGCGGTGAGAAACATCTATACACCGAGAGGAGGGCACAAAGTGGACTGCCTCGATAGCCTTCAGACCGGGGAGCAATACGTGGCTGCTGGGAGGGAGAGATTCAAAAGGATGGAGTAAGAACAAGCTAACATTTGTCATTTTTAAAAATACGTTTCAAATATTTGTTCAAAGAGAAAAAAATAACAGCATATGCGTTAATACTGGTACATTATACCAGATACCTCTGTAAGTGCAGGTGTAGTCTGCATACATGCATGCTTGTCAGCTGGGACTTTCTAACTAATTCAAGTCTCAATAAAAGTATTTTGCACACTCTGAATTTTGCCACGGGCAGTGTTAGTCATAACCCATGTACATGCATCATTTTAAGCTTTTACGACGGACCTTTTCGTTTGGTCTGGTGTTAAAAGAATAAACAAGTAAACATGCTAAGTCACAGCATGGGGCAGATGCGATCAGCACTTGTAAATGTGCGTTACCCGGGCCTATAAATAAGCGGATTTATAGCCTACTGCAGATAATGAGCTTTGTGCAACTGGTTTATTCATAGAATGCAGTGGTGGAGAAGTTGGAAGTGCTGGAAGCAGTGACAATGTATTATAGCCATTGAGTTGTAAGCTGGCATGCTTCTTCATTACAGTAAGATCAGTAAATTGCCTGTGAGATATGTCTGGCGTGATCTGCTGCAGAGCTGATGGAAAAATAAACGCACTTTTTATATTAAAAATCCACTATTGCCTTGCCAGCCACATACTTTAAGTTAATACGTTTCTACCAAAGCATGGCTGGTATTATGTTTTAACTAATATATGCTTAAATAAGAGGAAGGCTACGGTATTAATTTTGAATTGGTTGTTGCAGCACAGCTAGCATCAAGAAAACCCAAGATAATAATTCAAATAAGTACTTGATGAAATAAGATACAATTTGAGGATGTTACAAAATACCCCTATTGACTTTATGGTTTGCCTCCAGTTATCTACAGATTGGCTCAAGAAAGAAGAGACTGATGCAGACTCTACCAATTCAGGTAAGTGGAAAGTGCTGGTAAAGTAAAAAGAATTCTCAGTTTCACTTTTTTAAAAATAGAAAATCATTGTTTAGAGAAGTCAGTCAAGAAGTGTAAACACTCTTGGTTGCATGCAGTAAAAAAAAGCAGTGTAGTAGCTGTAGCTGTATTTTCTTTGAGACTTGAACCAGATCAAAGATGAATCACTAAAGGAGCTGTGTCATTAAGTCAAATGTTGGAATTTAAGAAGAGACATAAAAAAGAAGCAATGTATAAAAATGAATAAAGAGGAATAGAGCTGCCTGGAATAACCCAATATCTGTATAATCTTTGGCAGCACTCTAATACAATCTGCAGTGATGGAACTTGTTTACATAATTTACATGGTCCTGTCCATCATCCAGGCAGTCTTGGGGTATAGCACACACTTATATGATCTTGCCAAAAAGATTCTCAGGTTCCTCTCCGCCTCCTGGTCTTTTAAATTTGTAGGAAGATACAAGAAGTGTGTGTAAGTTACAAGAACCCAAACACATCGGACATGTTTGTTTGTTCATCTGGAGTTCCACTGTTTATGTTCTGTTGTGGTTTTATGGGCCAGAATATATACCTCAATAATGCACATTACTTCTATTTTAAGCATTGTTTAAAATCAAGTTATAGAGATCTTATGAAACCCCTCACCTGCTGTGTTTTCAGTGCATCTGTTCAGGGGCAATACTCTTGAAGTGCCACTATGTGCAATACACACGTGGATTTGAAAACATCACCTCTGCACTCCTGCCCCCACCTGCAGTGTGAAGGTTTTTAGAAAGATCATTTAAGCAAGGTGTAATGTTGAGCATTGCTCTCCATTGTTCTCTGTGAAGAATCACTTTGTTGGCGTCTCAGTGGCCATGCATTATTGATTTTTGGATCATAATCATCCCGGCCTTTCAATGCATCTTTAATCACCAGCTATGAAGTAGCGGCCAAAACAAGAACAGCTTAGAGTCAGGTAGTCCACAGGCTCATGTATCTTGGAAGTCAACTGCAGGTCTTCTTTCAAAATAAGTTGTTTACATGTTAAACAATTTTTGTCATAAAAGTTCCCCGTGAAGGCAGCACACAGCCCATTTACATTTGATTTGCCTATGACTTTTGTCCCTGGCTAAAACCTAAGTATATTATCTGTATGTGTCCTGCCTCTATTTTCTGTGACATGTTAATCATACAGACATAATCAGACACTATTCTCTGCTGTCTTGATGTTGTCCTATCACTGGATAGCAAGAAGCCTTTTTCTGAGCAATAGCCTTAAGGACTTCTTGTTGCTGCTGTGATTTTGTGAGGAGCATAATGAGAGCCAATTAACTTCACAAGGACCCTGCTTCCCCCTCAATACCCTTCTTAACCTGCCTGATTGTGTCAATTAATGATGAGAACTCTTTGCTGGCTGGATGGAGGGCAAGTTATTTCTTGTGCTTATTGATTCTAGAGCATTATTTGATGGGCAAATCAGCGAAGGTTTGTCTGGTGTATTTTTCAATATGGCATGCTTCCTTTTTTAATAAAACAAGGTCACCTACTTTTGTTTCTTTCTTTTTAACATTGACCCTACCTTTTTTTATTTAAGCTCAATGTTCCTCCCAAGCAACAGTGTACACCTACAAAACCCAGCCACTGTTTTGTATAAAATGTAGTTTTTATTTGTAATAGGCTAAATGGTCATGGTAGGGTGGGAAGAGTGGGGGTCGAGGAAGCTGGAGCTTTCAGCAACCAAGGGGGTGAAGACTCAGGGTGAGGGAACAACTCTTCTGTTAGGCGTCTCCACTGATAAATCTATTGTTGAGAGGAGAGAAGAAATAAGAGAAATTGGGTTCAAAATGAATTGCATTGCAAGTTAATTTAATTTCCTAAGTATTGATTTCAAATTAAAGATACCTCCTCTTCATTAGCATTCATTATTTTGCATACTGCTGTGTTAGCTTAGCACAATTAAAGCACAAAGTCATGCTGTTTGTTTGTAAAAAAAACTACCTGTCAATGAAAAGTAAAAAGAAAAATGCTTACTAATACTCCCCGGGGACAGATCCATGTACCGCCTTAGTGGTTTTAGTTTTTTTACAGGCTTGCGTTCTTCAATACATGCTCATTCTCCGAACACATCTACTTTTGTCTGATGATGATATAGCTGATGATAGTCTGATGACCATATAATTTATGGGTCTGCAAGTGTCGGCATTGGTTAGTGATAAAGGACTTCCAACCACAACTTCCATTCCTAAATGGTACAGCGTAGTAACATCATAGGCGAGGTTGGAGTTAAGCGATGGCATGGCTTTTATTCATCTCTTAAACTAATATCTGCTTCTTTAAAATGATATCTGCATGCAAGAGCATAACAATCCACTCTTTGAATCTTTGTCATTTTTAATAGTCAGCATTTGCTTTGTTTTTATTATTTCAGCTTGAGCGGTTACTTAGAAGTACCCCGTTGTAGTATTTTTTTTGCAGCCAGTGTGTCTCTGCTGGATTATTGAATACCTCAGGTCACATCCTGAACCTTGTTTTATGAAGTAACTTTTCAAATCCTATTTCTAGCCTTCAAACCTTGGTTGCCAAGCCACGCTCAAAAACCCCAGAGGACTTCTAATATACCTCCTCAGTATCTCTCTTTCTCTCCCTCAAAGGAGTCAAATGGTAGTCTGAGAATGACAGTGGGTTAGCAGGTGCTATAGGACGAAACCTGCAGTGCTCACTCTATTCAACCTCCCAACCTCAAAGGATTACCAAGGGCTCATTCTTTTGCTGTCACAAGGGTGAAGGACTTTATTATTTGACGTGAACAAAAGGGCGTAATCTCTCCCTCAAGGCTTTGATGTCTCATAATCCTGTTTATGTTGTGCCGTTTACTAAAATAATCTTGCAGCAAGAGAAAAGGGGATATATTTTTATTTTTTTACTGTTAGTTCTCATAATGGCACTGATGCTTAAAACTGTTATGTCTCTAGAGGGTCTACAGAAGTACCCTTCCCTTCCCTGGCACAGGACAGGTACACTCAAGTTGTTTGTTTAGCTGCTAGCTTAATTGTTGATTCCAGTTTTAGCATAGTTCCCGAAGGAAGGTCTGTTGTTTTACGTCTTCCACTGGGCAACAAGAGTTTTTTATTAAGGACGAGTGTGCAGGATTTAGGGGCATCTAGTGGCGAAAATGTACATTGCAACAAACTGATACCAAGACAACAAACAACTGATAACCAATATCCCCAATTTTAAAAGCATCGTTTGTTTTAAATCTCCCCTGTTTTTCTTCTTTTTCTTTATCTCTCAGGCCAAACCGCTGCCACCAAATCGGATCATCGTGTCAGCTCGATTCCTGAAGCCCCTCAAAGAGCCATGTACAATATTGTAAGTGCCTCTTTAACCTGTTGATTCTGTGTGCGAAGTGTACAGACGTGCTCGTAGAAGGATGTGTGCAGTTATCCTTTGAGTATTATTTAAAATAGAAATGGAAACTCTCTCAGTCTGTTGTTGATGTGCAAATCCGAATTACAGTTACTGTAAGGACTCCTAATCTCAGAGCATAGACTTCAATTTAAAGGGAATTGTAATAGTAAATTACAAAAATGGACAAAAATGTTTGGCTTTAACCATTGTGTATTTTCTGTACTCAGTGTGGTAGCAAATGGTGATGTCTTGAACCCTGCCATGAGACTGTTAATCCACCAGAGGATGCTCAGCCAGTTCGACAAAATACTTGAGATGATCACAGAGAAGATGGGTTTGAGAGTCCTGGGCGGAGTTCGTAGGTACAAAATGTGCTTTCACTGCACATATGGACAGCTTATATTTCCCCTTACGTTATGATTCTCTTTCTATGCAAAACATAAAAAAAAACTGAACAGCAAAAGATGACAGAAGCTTCAAACTCCCACCATATGTTCTGTCAGTGTAGCGATGCTCTCATAGGACTTTCCAGCACCTTGCTGCATACATTTTCATCTAAATGAAAAAGCTTCCTGTTAAAAATGTCTGCACCAATGATCATCTTTGCTCATGTGATTAATGACATGAGAATGATTAATGACATGAGAATGATTAATGACACGAGAATGATTAATGAGTAAATGTTGGATTATGTTTAAACTGTCTAAAAAAAATTGCTACAATTGTGATTATGGGAGGATATCTGCCTAATCCAATAGGGCACAAACTGACACAATTACATCTTTGAAACTATTAAAGCGTTGACTCTGCGTCTGTTTTCTAGTCTGTACACCTATGAAGGCCACCAGGTGACTGATGGGAATCATCTGGAGAGCAGGCAGCTCTATGTGGCTGTGGGGAGAGAGAGGTTTAAGAAATTGCCATACGGTGATCTACTTTTCACCAAACCCAGAGAGACGAGGAGGGTCAATGGGTAAGCACTGCACCAAGAAAATATATTAGACTGGACTCGATTTTTTATGTGATATTATCTTAAAGAAATATAATTTTTTAAATAAAGTAAACTGTTTTTCATCCTTGAAAATACCCTTTGAATGTGTTGAGAAACACATCATTTTCAAGCCCATTATTGGGTTTAGTGTGCGTACTGTATATTTCTTTGAGATTAATATTTCCTTTTTTTTCCTATCACAAGCCAATAATAAATATGAAAACCACCCATAATGGTTTAAATATATTTTACTGAAAACTACCAAAAAAGTTGAAGAACATGTGCTTGTGCTTGCAGGTTCAGATATCCCGGCAGTGTCACAGCACCCTTGACCTCTATATGACCCTTGTTCCATTTGTGCACCATTCCTGTGCCGTTTTTACTTTTTCACTGTTTTGAGCGTCCTCCATGACCCATCAAAGACCATCAGGTGCCTGTTTCTGCAGGAACCATGGGCACATGTGGTGTGAACGCAACCAGCTCTCATGACAGTGTGATGGTCACTGATGGCTCTCCCACTACTGTCCCATAAAAATACACACAGACATGGCATTTACAGATGCACGATTTCAAGATTCCCAAAAACCACCAAACTGCAAAAACTCAAATCTAAGCAAAGAATAAGGCCTGCATAGCTAGTAATAAGTTAGAAAAATATACCTGTTCAGTGTCTTGAACTAATATGTAGCCTACTATCTAAATTAATTGGTATGTGGTAAATTAGATATTTTTGACAGTCATCAAATTTCAGGCTAAAACGATAAGATTTAGTGCTAGTGCTTTTTTTTACTGCTGTCAAATGTCCAAACAGGTCGAACTGGACCCGAACAGTATATATTAAATTCCTTAAACATATACTAAATATGGAGCAGCTTAAATCTTCTCATTAAAGAGTAACACTAATGAGTACGAATACACATCAAAGGTATCCTTTAGTTTGTAAATTCTGTTGCTATTCTTGAAGAGTTGTGGAAACTTTCAAATAAAATACTATGGCTACCAGGGCTTGTTCTTGGAAACCTCTCAGTTTGAGTTGGTGTGTTCCAGTGAGGAAAGTAATTATACTCCTCCAGGGCAAAAATCTTCTTACATATCTCCTGAGCCTTCATCCCTTAGCTCCATCGACTGTTATGCAAATGAAAAATGTGCTGCATGTTTTACCTTTCCTCCTTTAGTGTTTCATGTAGATTAATGACAACAATGTTTATTCAGTCTTCCACTTGAACATGAGAAAACGCTTTGTAGTTTTCCAGATTTTAAAATCTTAGAGAAACACTTAAACAGGCGTATTTTTATACCGTATTAGGTATATATTGATTGATCAAGTAACTGTAATCAGAGTCATTGTTTGTGGTTTACTTTGCATGACACATTTTAGGTGTGTTCATGAATCACCTGTGTAAAGCAAACGCTTTATATAATACATACATTGAAGTAAAAGTTATTATTGTCTGTTCTGTTTATAGAATGAAAGCTTACTCTCTACCGCCCATCTACAGATTCTCCAAGCAAAATGGAAATGTAAGAGATGTTTGTGACTTAAGATGGAATTTTTGGATGTATACATATTTTCTTATATCTTAAAACTGAAAGAAGACATTCAACAGATGAATCATTTGTTAAGTATTCTGGATGAAACAGAAAATTAAAACAATGTATAACATTTATTCGATCATTAAGTAGCTTAAAGTTAAAGGATTGGTAGACGGAGAGAAGATGTAGAGTTGCAGTTATTTTGACATTCATTCCAAAATTCAAGGAAAAACTTTCGGTTAACAGAAGCCAAGAATCAGAGACACTGTTTGTGCCTTTTAATGTCTTCATTAAAAGTATGTATATATTTCATATGTATATATTTATGTAACTTTACTCTTGGTCTGTCGCTGTCTCATCAACTGAACTAAACCTCTGTCTTCTCCAGGCTAAGTCTACAGTCATGTGCAGCGATAGTGGAGATGGAGACTCCAAGGCCTCTCCTCCAGGCCACACAAGCAACAACAAGGAGCATCTGTCCTCCATTGTCAGAGACATCTCTCAGGCCAGACTCTTCTCCCTGAGGAAGAAGAGGAGTGGACAGAGCATGACCCTCAGCATCGCTGATAATGGTAATGCAGAAGCACACACAACAGTCTGAATAAGATCAGTCAATCAATCTTTATTTGTATAGTGTCAATTCATAGCAAATGTCATTTCAAGACAACAGTAGTCCATCATGAGCAAAGTTACAGTGGCAAGAGAAGACTTCCTTTAGGAGGCAGAACAAGACTCATGATGAACAGCCATCTGCTGAAGCTGTGCTGGGCTTGAAAAAAGGGATAGATGGAGATGCAGGAAGAAGGATAGGGACAAGCAGACCTTACTCAATAACAATAAAAATGAATGTGATTTATAGCTACAATGTTCGTAATAACGGTAAAAGTACGTGTCGTATTAGCAGTAGCAACTTAGTATTTTAATTATAGAGGTTGAAGTTGGGCTAATCCCTTTAACATGCACTAAGAAGCACTAAGTTTAAACTTGCTGATTCCAATCCAAACAGCTCCAAAAGCATGGGTTTGAATTTCCTGGTTTTTTATTTTTTTTAACTTGTGTTTGTCGGTGTAATGTGTAGATTAAAGTCTTTATATGTGATTTTTCACACTTAAATATAATAGAAATCAAGTATATCCTCTGAAAATAACTCTGTGAGTCATGACTGTCTACAATGGGTGTAACACCCGAGTCCCACTGTCTGTGATGTTTTCAGAGTCCTATCTTCAGTTTGTTAACATCGTCAGGACGGCCGGCTGACTCCTCCCCTCGCGTATAAAAGTTGTTTAATTGAGGGACTAGAGAAAAGAAGAATAACATACTGTGCTCACTGCTTAACTGTGTTTCTAGATCACGCTCATTTCAGGTAAATTTACATGCAGTGTGAAGATACGAGCATACTAAAGATCGCTAGCATTAGCATGCTAACACAACAATGCACCGCAAGTTGTTTTGGTTTCATGCTGGTGCTCAAGGGCGACATCTGCTGGATGAAAAAATCGCATATAAAGCTTTTAAAGAGATTTGTGGAATTATGTGGTGTAGATAAAAAATAACAACAGGTTACAGCGGCGACTGTGGCTCAGTTGGTAGAGTCGGTCGTCTCTCAACCTGAAGGTTGGGGGTTTGATTCCCAGCTTCTGTAGCCACATGTCTGATGTGTCCTTGGGCAAGACACTTAACCCCAAATTGCTCTAACTGATTCGTCAGCGGAGTATGAATGTGTATGAATGGGATTAGTTACTTCTGATGGCCACTCGGTAGGAGTGACAGAGTAGTCAGAAGATTAGAAAAACACTTTTCAAGCTCAAGTCCATTTACAATCTTGTTTATCTTATATATATTAAAGGATTTAGAGACCTTCTAAACACTAGTTTTTAATGTATTTTCAACAAACAAAAGCAGTTATATTTACAGTAGGTCTAAGGATTTGGGTGCATTTATGAGAAAGAGTTTCTGGCTACAAAGATTCTTCTTCTCATCCTCATGTCACATAATCTTACTTTAAGTGTAATATGGCCCTTTAATGTCTGAGTGTCTGAATTGTCATCTCCCATAAATAGTATTTTAAACATGAGACACAAACAGGGCTTTGACACAGTCAGGATTATAAAACATAAAGATATATGATGTAATGCATGGCCTATGAAATCTTACGTAACCTGCTGCTGTATTAAATGTCCACACAGTGGCACTGTTGCTCTACATTAACATGTAGCAAGACGTGTTGAAAGTAGGTCTAGAATGATGACATTTACTTCTATAACAAGAAACACATTACATCATCCTCTGGGTTCACAATCAGTACAATGTATTGTCCTGGACAAACTCTGGATTTCAGCTACTTTTGTGCACATTGTCAGCTGGTGAGCCTCTGAACATTAAGATGTTTTTTTTTTTGTGTAGCCCTTGAACACAAACAGATTTTGTAAAGCATTCATGGAAAACAGTTTTTATGAAAGTACTGAATGATGTATAACAACATTAGAGGGAATAGTGAGCATCTTTCTCCCCATCTCAGTTTTCAGTTTCAAGTTTCCAGTAAAAGGGATGATGATTTTCCCTTAGACTGCTTCTGACCTTTATGTAAGGACTTCTGCAGTACTTAGTTACGTCATCCTGTGGCTCATGATAGATGTTGCCTGTTTCCTAGTCTGGCAGCAGAGTTGACAGCAGAAGCCCAGAGGAGCGTGGAGAATTGTGTCTTTGGTTCAGGGGAGCTGGCATTTTGCATCAAAAAGAGAGGGATGGGGGATGTGTGTGCGTGATGTCTTTGTCTGCGTGAACATGTGTGCTTTTGAAACCTGTAATTTCACCCTCAGAATCCTGCTCTGAACATCAGATCGTGTGGCATGTCGCATTACCGGCAGAGAAAAAAAACATGTTGCATTATTGGTCCCCTTGGGTGACATTGACCAAAGATTAAATTAACAGACAGACAGCTCAGAAAACAAGATCAGGCATCAGGCAGGATGGTTTGAATGGCTTTAGAGAGCATATCAAATCTTGTGCACCCTTCACTGTTTGACCTACAAAGTCTTTTTCAAGTGCTGTCATGTTTACGTAACAATTATTTCTGTTATTTGTCCAGCTGAAAATCTGGATTTAGCCGTTTGTCACTGCTCTCATTGTATGGCATTGTGAGCCGGTCTCTGTCCATGGTGCTGAACAGATGTTCTGGAAACTACACTAGGTTGATGTTTGCCAAAAGTAAAAACTTCATGATTTATTTTAATTTATCTCTTATCTATAACAAAAAAATGCTGTGATCATCGATTAGTAGAAGGGGACATATCCTCTGTCATGTCACCTATATGTATGTGAACCTTCCTTTCGATGCTCAATAGATAGATACACATTGATACATCTCTGTAGAGGTATACATGTCACTGTGGTAGGGATGTGTCAATTGCAGGTAGCCACACCCTAAATAGTACCCTGCCTTATTGTCCATTTAACTCTAAATGGGACCATTATTTACGAAATGCCCATCATGCTGTGTTGTAGAAGAGTCATTATGGAAATGTTTACTGACGTAATATGTTAAGTTAGAGTAAGGTAATTTTCACAACTGGTTAAATAGATCAGATTTCTTTTCACTTCAACATCAGCTTCACATGAGAAAGATGGATAATAAAAAGAACAAAGAAGGCACTAAAGAAGCCAGATTAAAAAAGGGAAAGCTTTCTTTTTTCAAATGGGCCAAACTCAATAAAAGTTTTCAATAAAAACAAGCCTGTGGCTTGCTCACACCATGCCAGGTGGAGATGATACAGGTAAACTAGCAGTGTAAGATTAAGATTCCAGCTGTGCAACACAAAACACAACATATAAAGCACCTGGAAGCATTTATGCTCATGTGCCCTGAGAAAGGCTGATGTTGCAGAAAAATTGTGATGTTCTCATATTTCTTAAAATGATCATTCTGAACATGTCCTTATGTGCGCCGAATTAGAAATTAGATTTTATGATAAAATACACTATGAATCATGGACCACAAAATGTATTCAGAACTAGTCGAAGAAGAGTGGAAGTCATATACACACCCTATTCAAAAATGCCTGTTTTTACATCAGAAATTATAAAATCAATTTTGGTCTGATTAGTTCATGTCCTCATGGACATACACTGACGATACATGTTGTGCATAGTAAGGCGCGAGCCTGACCTAATTGACAGCTGTTGCAGTGAAGCTGTTTGTCAGGAGGCTCTGACCCTCTTCAGCTCTTAGCCTGTCGTTAGTTTGACTGAAAGTTAGGCTGAGACAGGAATTCTAGCATGACCGTTGCTGCCAATGAGCCTGCTGTAACAGATGGGTGACGCCACTTCTATTAATATTTACTGTCTTTAGTCTGGCCCTACTAGCCATACTGGTTCTGTGGTCCATGCTATGAATAACAAGGTTGTCGAGAATTGTGCACCATTTCGGACTACTATACGAGTAAGGCTAAAATTACAAATCTCTAGTTTATGGTTGTGAACTTAAAGGTCCCATATTATGCTTTTTCTGGTTTTATATGCTCTTTAGTGTGTTTTCCAAATGTCCTGTGCATGTTTAGGCACATCTATTTGCAAAAATTCAAAGTCCGCGGAAACACAGCTTCTCCTACGTCCTCCTGTTAGCTGCAGCATTAGCCGCATGTAACGCTCGGTTCTAGCCCCCCTCTAAAAAATTTTGCCAGTGTGACGTCTTGTCAGTGTGAGATCACTGATCTAAGCCCATTGGCTCGTTGTGGCAAGCCCAGCAGCTCATGTGCACGCCCGTTAACTTCTGTAGCACGCCCACGATATGCCGCAGCCTGAGATAGCACAGTAGTGCTAAGGTGCTAATGTTTTTGCTCCCCGGCCCTCGGAGCCAGAGTGGCTGAGCGACTGACCAATTATGGCAGAGCCGACAGGCCGACCAATCAGATCAGACTTGGCACATGTGGGGACTCTGAAAGTGGGCACTTCAGAGCCTTAGAGAGAGAGAGTCAGAAGCGAGCTGGTGCATGGAGCGGCAGTACATGAAAACAGACACTTTTTTCGAACTTTAGCTATTGTGAACATACTTTAGTACATAGATTAAATATATGAACCCCAAAAAGGGCATAATATGGGCTCTTTAAGTGAACCATGAAATGAGCCATGAAACCTGGGAGTTTCAGGCTTAGTTGTGTCTAGCACTGAGATCAGACACTCATTACGAATATTTACTGAGATAATCAATCATTTTAGTATCAGGTTTTATACTCTGACATTTTTTGCAACCACTGTGGTCACTTCCTGCTGGTCATCAGGGAGGATGCAGGTTTGATGTAGTTTCCATAAAAGAAGAGTTTGAAGCTAGAGGCTATGTGCTGTTCTTATTTACAGTTTATGACTTAACGTTTGTGAGTTCTGAATTCCTAGTTGTACGTTGGCTGACTAACAAATTCAGTCCATACCTGTTAGCTGCTAAATTTAGCGTTGTCCTTATGTTGTCTAGCTTAGCTTCTCACTACAAACACAGTGTTTTTATCACTTTTGTATAGTGATGTACTGACAGCGTGGAGTTTTTCTGTTTTGTGTGTATTATTCTCCCTCTTGGGAAATCCTGCCCTGACTGGTTATGAGGTAAACACATCCCATTCTGGTGCCAAAGGGAACGCATCCAAAAAAAAGTTGTCAGACTGGCAGCTGCTGTGGAAAGAGCACAGCATGAAACCCACACTGTTGATATCTGGTGTGCTGGAACATTGGAGTGAAAACAAAGGATTATTATAAAGGTGTCATCTTATTACAAATACACCGAGACAGGCATTGAGACAAACAAGGAAATGATGGAGAGAGTGAGAGAATAGAGGAGACAAATAAGACAGAGTGACCCTGTAACTGGAGATTCTCCCTCTCTGCTCTGTTCGGACTCTGTTGTGACAGGACGGTCGGTTTTAGTGTGTGTGTGTATGCCAGCCCCATTATTCACTGTCTATCAGCTGCTGGGAAGCAGACTGAGGATAACTCCAGCAGTTTCTGTCTGGTTTATTGTAAAGCTTCTGACTTTTCTGCTTCATTAGAGTGAACACAGCAGTGAGTGACAGCAGAGACAAGGGGGAGGCAGCGCGACAAGTCATGCAGTAAAGGTCATGGAATGAATTTGAACTCGCTATAACAAAGACATTTGGCTTCAAAGACTTAACCAACAAGACACATTGCCTGTTTTATCGTGACCCACATACTTTATTTATTATTATTATTTATAGGGGAATTTTTGTTCCCATTTAGCCAGTGTTAGCTTTAGCTTTCTGAAACACAATCACACTCAGGCTGTGGCTAACTAATTAACTGTTGCTAACCCCGAAATAGAAATAGGATGTTTATCAGTGTTGTTTCTCTCCTTTGTGACCAGTTCTGTTAATGGCTCCCTTGAGAATGAGGGAAACATTTTGAAGAGGAGCAGGAGAAAGAAAAAAAGAGATGGGAAAAGAGGAAAGTTTTGACAGAATAGGGGACATAGGATATAAGGAGAGAGAAAAATATAAGAGTTACAGAAAATGGAACAAATGGTTGAGACGATGAAGGAAATAACAGTACAGAAAAGAGAAAAGATGAATAAAAGAATACAAGTCAAATCGAGGAGTGCACATGATGAATAGCCTGAGATGGTGCAGCATGATGTGAAAAGAAGGCCTTGAGATGTGGAAGGTTAGAGGGGAGGGTGGGGTTTGGATAATTGCCTTTCATTTAGATAATCTCTCCATTTAAAGTCATCAGAGCAGAATTTGACTTGCCTTTGCCCCTTGCTGGGGCCAAATTGCAAATCTAAAAAATCAACAAAAGAACCTTGTACTTCAAGGAGGACAGACAGACAGAGAAAAAGGGGTGGACAAGAGGAGAGGAGGGGGGGGGGGGGGCACAACAGAAAGGGAATAATGAGGGGGTCTGCTTAAAGGGTTTTCTGATTGATTATTTTTAGACACCAACATACTGTATATACCTCTCTGAAGGAAGGGAACACACTATTGTGAGCTTTTGATTTGCAAAATGATGTATACCTTCAAAGTCGACTCTGTACATGATGAATACCTGACAAATCTGGAAATCGCTCCCCTTATTAAAAACAGGGAAATAATTATAGCAGTTTGAATTTTAACACTGATATTCTGAAGCACCTCACTCCATCACGCGATGTAGTATCTTCATGTTCATATTTGTTGTTGTGTGTGTTTCATTTTGTAATTGTTGTGGACTAAGCCCATTAATTGAGTGGGAAAAAAACTGCATTCTAGAGGAGGATGATATGACTGTGGTGATAGACTTCTATGACTATTCAAATAACCCGAAACCATTTCTTTCCTTCGCTCCACTCAAAAACAGCATTAGAGGAGGGGGGAATAAAAAGGAGAGTTTATTCAATTGATGAAAAATATATTGTCCCAAAAGAGACAAAATAACGTGATTAACCGTGATCAAAATAAATCAATGCATTCATTTCAGACATTAATGAATTGCAATTAACTAGTTAATGCTGACAGCCATCATTTTTAAATGACATCAAATCACATTTATCCTGGGAGATATTTTGAAAATGACCTTAAAACAGAGCAACACAGAAAAAAAAATCGCTCAAAAAATCTTCCAGCAAGTCCAGATAATTACAGATCCACTGTAGCTTTCTTCAGTATGATCAGGATGGGTATCACAGCAGAGATAGCCATGGCAGCTGAGACCAGGTCAAGGTGGTTGTTGCTGACAAGAGCGTGCAGTAGGAAGCTTGTCACCAGTGAAGGCTTAGTTAGTCTTTGCTGCCCCACTCAGGCGAGGCATACAGGGGTGGAACGCTTGTGACCCTGGGCTACCAGCTGAGATTGCTGAAGGATTCCCTATGGTACAAATGCTCTGTCCACCCTACCACCAAGGAATATCACTGAGTAGTTGAATCTTATCACCCTTATTTCATATGACTCCTGAAGTTTCTGCTTCTAGCAAAGCGTCACCTATGGTTTTATAGTCATTTTACATTTTCAATATTTCAGTCAGGTTCATCTTGCATTTAGTTCACATGCCTAAGTCTGTTGACGGTGAGTCTCAAACTGTCAGGACTTCCATATAAAACTTGCTTTTCATGTACTAAGCTCGATCTTTTAATGTGACAGGAGCCATTTTAATTTCTATTACATGATAGATCCACATTATGTCCCGTCCTCCTATTTTTTAACGTAGGAAGGTTTGAGGTCAAGGAAGTTTTAAGTAAGTATTTTTAGGAAAAAAATCAAATCATTTCAAAAGGTCAAATTCCCAAAATATCATGTACTTTGCAAATTAAACGTGAAGACAGGTAGACTGCTGCTTATATACGCATGTGTGTGTGTGTGTGTGTGTGTTTCTGCGTGCCTTTCCACATGCACAAGCCATCCAGATCAACCTTCTGCCTCTGGTGTCATAAAATGTGATGCTGCCTTGGGGAATTAGCCTTGTTAGCATATGTATCTCTAATTCCTGTCAGAATGGAACAGGGTTCAAAACAGCGTCAGGAGGCAGGAGACATGTGCACAAAGAGGCTGTGTGTCTTGAGCTCAGCAGCAACGGATGAGAAATTGCAACATTTCAAGCAAGTTTTTTTTTTCTCCTTGCCAAGTTCTAAGAAAGTGAACACTGGGTTAAAAATATTCACGTGTGGGTTATGTGCAGCCTGTTTTTTTATGAACATTTTTGTGTCACATTTCAGAAAACACGGAAACACCTTTCCCAATCCTTCCTTCACTCATTCTTCACCTCCTTTTAATCTCTCCCTTTTCACTTCGGCAGAAAAAGGTTCTTCATGACCCTTTGATGCAGGATTACTGGATTAAAGAGTGGGGTGGCTGTACTAATCTGTCACATTAATCTGCTAACAAGTGTTTCAGCTGTGACATACAACAGTGCTGGCTGTGACATCTAAAGTATAGGGTTAGGTTAACATGTGACAACTTAGGTGACACAAATTTTCGTCATTTCTGTCACCTCTAATCTAGCTGGTATTCTGTTTCTTGTATTTTTTATTTTTTTTGTTTGAGCTGGTTGAGCTGGTGTGGAGGAGTTGTGATAGGAGTCAGCATATGTAGGGTTTAAATCAGGCTTGACACTGAAACAGCTCTGACATTCAAACAGGGAGGCAAAAGTAAATATGGAATATTTGTGTTGACATGCATTGGAGCTGGGCTTCAGAGGGCATCTTAAAGTGCTGTGTTGACAGACAAAGTACTTTGTGTTCATCACGGTCGGTTTACATGCAGTAAATGTTATACAATCCTGTCACTTAGTAACTGTTTAATTCTAAATTATACTGCTCAGGGTATGTCAAAGTGATCAAATAAACCGTGTGGCAAGTTGCATTTTAGAATAAGAAAATATCCAACCAAAAAGATTTGTAGTGGAATAATGTGTAGGGAGACTCGTAAATGTCTGTGTAATCATTTCTGGTCTTCCTTCATTGAAACAGATGAAAAAAATGAATTTTACACTTAGTCACATTGCTATAGTTAGGCAGGAATACAACTTTTATGTCATAAGGACACAGGATGGTATGGTTTCAGGCAACTGTAGGAACACTGAGAGAGAACAAACTCCACCAATGATTTTGAAGATGAAATTATTTCACTGAAGCCATGACCTTTATAAATATGACTCTGCCTGTCTGAGTGCTACACTGTTAAGCAGAGCTTTCCTCTGATTTAATGTCAAAGCTATCTAAGCACAGAGCTGCACGCATTGTAGATAAGAAGGATTGTATTTACAGGAAAAGTCTGCCACTAAGATATACAGTTCAGAATCCATTTAGTGTGATGCGTCCTGGAGAGAAAACATCAATGCAAAGGATTACTAATAAGAAAAGACGATCACAGGGGACATTACTGCTGTATTTATTCTTCTTAAACACAATATAGGACGAGCTGTAATCTTGTACAAAGCACACAAGATGATGATGATGATGACGACATTTTAGCCAGTGTCCAATCTGCTCATTGAAGGGAGGCTTTTCACCCTCCTGTCACCTACACATTTACTGACATCTTTTGTCATTGGGGTCAATTTGACCCCAGCAATTTAAACCTCGAGAAAATGATTATAATTAAAATGGTTACCCACGTTTATGTGTCAGGTACTTTATGTTTGTTTGTTGACTATCTGAAAATCCCTTTGGATAAAACATGCCCCACGTCCCTTATACATTCAGAATACCTGTTACACGACTATGGAGAAATATGCAGATCACTATAGAATCTCACTTTGAAAGAGATATATTTATGGTGTTTTAATGGCTTTATATTATTTCATATTTAAGTACATATTTCTGTTATCTATAACATTTGGAATAAAAAAAAAATTCTGTTATCAAGAATAATAACATATATAATGTTCTGGGTCAATTTGACCCACAGGAAAAACAAACAATTTCAAAGATTTAGAAGGATTTTTATTGTAAATCAGAACATCATCATCAGAACATCAGCAAGGAAACACATAACATTTCTTGATTTAAAAAAAAGAACACACAAGGGTTATTCAGCCTGGGGTCAAATTGACCCCAAAGAACGCTGATGTGTACAACATGTGTACAGGACATTGAGAACATCTCATCATGTTTATTTTATGTTTACTTAGTAGTCCCCTTTAAATTAGGAAAAATTAATGATGTCATTCTTTTATTTTTAGAGACGTTAAACATTGAATGGGGTCAAAGAGTGACAACGAATTGCAATCTAAGAACAATGTTGGATTTAAAGAAGATATATTTGTAAGAAATAGACACTTTTCAGTGTAAATGTCATCCAAAGCCACATAAGTCCTCGTATGACCATTTGCTGTGCTCCTTGTTAAACTTAAACTGAACCTTGTTTGTGGAATGAATGATGTACCACTTGTTTTACAAATTCTGATTCACTCTTTTTCACTAAGTTTGCGAGCATCGTGTTGGAAGTTTCTGATCTGTGATATAGTGCAATATACAAAAAAAAATACTCAACCTGATTTTTGCTACGATTATAGTATTTTTTTGTGCCATATAAATCGAATAAACATATTGTATGTTATAGAGACAGTGCCACATGAACAAACACAATGTTCAGTCATTAGATTTCTCACTACAGCGGATTGTATTTGTGGTCCTCACATTACTATAAACTCTGTACGAGCTGGCGCTTTTCTATGGTGACTGGTCGTACAGTCTTTAAATGTTTTAACAAGGACCTCTGTCAGTGACTGTGGCACACATGCTGAGCTGCAACATTTCATAATTACAATTAAGAGTTACTACCCATGTTGTTTTACACCCTGCCATTACTCTGCCTGAGTGTAAATCAGCTGAGTGGGTTCCATCAGCTGGGTGAAGATAAGCTGTATACTGTACTGTATATGGTGATATATAAGGTGTGATCAAGACACGAGTGTGTATGTTACTCTCCACTGCTAATCCACTTAAAGTGAAATTGGCCTGTGGAGCATGTCAACGATTTTTCCTCACTTCGCTTTTCTTACATGAATACACTATGTTCGAAAAAACTGTGATTTGTATTTATTTAGAGCTACAGCCTCTAACATTCAGGGATTGATTTTTGTTGAAGTGGCTTTGAAGGAACAGAAAGATCCGGTACCACAAAGTGCTGCAATCATATTGACTGTGGCATACAAAGCATTTCCAAGTACATATCTACCCAGAATGCTTGTGAGGCAGGTGTTAACCTGTCAGAGTCCATAACGCCAGATTGCCTTATGGTGCATAGCAGCAGAAAGAAATGATGCAATAAAAAAGTGCATTGTACTAATCTGTGGTGATATGAGGCATGATTTTGTTCAGCAGTCTTTCCTTTCAAGCACTGCGTTGGCTTTACAGCAGGGATGGGCAACTTCGTTCACAGCAAGGGCCACATTCATTTAATTCTCACTGCCAGAGTGCCAAATTGTAGCATACAAAAAACGATTACAGTCAATTATGTCTCAAATTTAACTCAATATATACCAGTGATCAAATATTATTATGGACATATTTCTGGTTTTCATGATTTCATGGCAGATTTTGTCATGTTTTCTTAATTTTTCCAATTAATTGATATGTAAAAATTGACCTGAGGGCCACGTTGAGGGTTGATGGGGGCCGCATGTGGCCCCTGGGCCGCCAGTTGCCCACCCCTGCTTTACAGCCTACTCTGGTTAACTTAATACTCATTATTACTACTAGTAGAAAAGGTAATGGCTAGACACCAATACTCTCCTGGTGTTATGCTCATTAGAAGGGCAAAAAGTGCAGTACAAAAGAGAATATTTTAATTATTGTGATATTTTTGTTTTGAGATTTAAAATTTTCCAAATTGAATATGCTTTTTAAAAAAATCAGCAGACTAGGATTCAACATTATTTAGATTTATTCTCACCTCTTTTCCCCGAAGTGTAATACTGATAACGCCTATCTTCTTACGCTAGAAAAATGATGATGAGACGCTTCCTGAGAATCATTAAATGAATGGCTTGCACAACATTAAAAGCAGCAGATTCTCCAGAACACTGACTCCGAGGCTGTTAACAGAAACATACATCCTCATTTACCTGTCTGTGCTTCCATTTATATGAAGACAAAATGCATTCATGCTCTAGTCGGAAACAGCTTTCCTCTGGAGTCAAGAACATGATTACACTGGATGGCTTTTACTCAGAAATGCGCCCTGGAGGAGTGGAATAACTTTAAAACATGATATTAGATTCTTGCAAGGAATGATTGCACGCTCTGACTCTGCAAAGAAAACACTGTCTTAATGCACATCACAACATCACTATGACAGTGAAAACGTTTATTTTTCAAACTTTACAGTTTGTATGAATATAAGATAATTAGTGACATAACCTTGTGTTCTGCAGAAGAAATGAACATGAAGACTCGTCTGGTAGCTTGCACTGTGTTGACACAGTACAGATTCAGGGTTCATCTGAGAGCAGTTGTCTCTCCTGCGATACAGATCATTGTTTTATTTATCACGTTGATGAATGTACTCTATACATATTTCATTGAATAGTATTTACATCATGTTACCTGGTTTAAACTGCGCTCTGGATTCCCCTGGCGTGTTGGGGTTACTGGAATTGGATGAGCACATCAAATGGAAACACAGATCAAAGCAATGCAGCACAATATTGTGCAACTCTGTGTATCTAGAGATCACAAACAGCCTGCTTTTTGTTTTACAGAGCAGGCCCCTGAAACTAAATTCCTGCAGCAGTAAAGCCATATATATGTGTTTGTTTAGCTCTAATGGGAGAGATGGAGTCTGTTTGTTGAGGAGTGGGAGGTTGTTTTAGTTCACTCTCTGCTATCACTTCATCTGTGGTTGAGTTTTATTACAGTTCGGTGAAACAACAGTCATTTATAACTTCAACTTTCACAAGGACGGAAGCAAAAGCCATTCATATGAGTAATTATACACACTTACACATGCATTCTTGTTTTAGCTCATACTGAGATGAGATGTTGTAACACCGCTGAAATGTGAGTGTGTTTCATCTGATAGTAAAGACGACCCATACATGTATGACACTTGCACGCATATACTCAAAAACAGTCTGATCCTTTTGCAAACCTAGAACCCAAATCTATAGGCTGTAATGAAGAGCAAGGAGCAAAGAAGGCGCGATTCTAAATATTGTGTTTAATTTGATTAAGCATTCTCATGAGCCGATGCCTCATCCTCAAATCACGTTAGGATGTTTAGAGTCGCAGAGACTCATCCACTGCTTACTGCTTACACTTCATCGCTCAGCCCTCACTGCTCTTAATGAATGCGGCGATTTCCATAAAATATTCTTAAAGAGGTCCGTTATTATTACCATAACGTTTCATCTCCCACCATAGCTAAACTTCAATCAGTTTTGCATTTGAAATGCATTAAATGTCTCCATAAACTCCTCTAATCTGTACTGGAGTCATTTTTCTTCTTTAACTGTGTGTATGGAAAGGGAAACTAATATTAAAGATATTAATTACACTGTTCTCTTCTTCTTTCTTTTTTTTTTTCCTGCACTCGTTTGGCGCTTAGTTCTGATTGGAAATTTCAGTCTCATCCGATGCTTCAAAAAACAAGTGTGTAATTATGTTGTTTATCAGAGCGTGGAGTTGTATTCCTCTTATGATGTTTTAGGTTAATTACTCAGAGGCTTTTGATGGACACATGAAAACTTTAAATAAATAAAAAGTGTGTTCATTTTGCAGTCCGGCAAACATGCCTTGTAGTGCTGATACCTTCAATAGAAATAAACATGTTTTTAGTGTAAATGATGTCTTCATTAAAATCCCCAAGAACCAAAGTATCATTGTGCTGCAGATCAGATGGGGAATGATGACAATGGAGTGTTTCCTCTGGGGGATTTGTGACAGATATGTTCTGTGTAGTCTTGCAGAATGTGAGTATGGTTCATTAGATTTATGTTTTCTTTGTTTTTTTTTGTTTTCCTTTTCTCGCAACCAATCTGCTAGTCGGAGGTACTTTATTCATTCCTAAACCTTTATGTGGCTGGAATCATATTGAATGCAGCTTGCAACAAAATGTTACAAATGATGAATTTCAAAAAAGCCTATTTAATGGATGAACAAGTAATTTGTCCATAATAAGAAAAAAATAAACGTTTTGGTCAAATTCTATATAATATTTTAAGCCTATGTGTGATTGGATTGGTATAGAATTCGCTAGAATTCAAAAATGAAGGCAAAACATCTACCTTAATGTACATGTAGTGATCATTCTTTTGCTGGTACAAATGATGTGCTGGTATCAAATTGGTATTCTGAAGCTTTTTACTGGACTTGCTTGCTGTCCCCTCCTGCCTTCTCCTCTTGAGCTTATTAAATGTTTTCTTGCTCTCCCTGGCACTCCTCCATTGTCTGGGGGAGGTTGTTTACTTGCCTGAAGTAGTCCTCAGTTGTTTTTTTTACCTCTCCACCACCAGGTGTCACTCTTGTGCTGTGTTTGTTCAAGAGCTCTCACACATGTATAATTTCAACAAGTCACTTACTTGAGGAAAATGAGAGCTCCTCTTATTAATCTGAGTGGTTTTATGATTTCTAAGAACGATGTGATTTGCTTTGACCGATTAATTCAGGGATGAGAGTCTTACAAAGCAGTCAGCACATAAAGGAATATTAAACCAGTGAAAGTACAAGAGCTACAGTGGACAAAAGTTGATGGTATTTGGGCTTTGTCTTAAATTAATCTTAATTAGCACACACAGAGCCTATTTTGAATTGTTTTATGTTAAAGTAAAATACACAATCTAATGCAGAGGTAGCTTGAATTTTTTTGAATTTAATTACACAAATCGTGTAGTGTGTGACATAGATCTCTTATCTTTTAACATCTTTGTTTTGTAATATCTGGACTATAGTTTGTTGTGTTTTTTAAAACAAATGTGAGATTAAATGTTAATAAGATGACACCGTTTATTCACCTGCATGTTATATAAACCCAAACAAGTCCATATAGGATGCAATATCACACATCAGGATGAAACACGTAGATATAGCCGCATGCCATTCAGTCACACTGCACCAGTAAGCAGTTTCTTCACTCTTAAAGAAACATTATGCTCTTTCTATTTTCTCTGTTCACAGATCAGCTGGAATCAAAGGCTGATGATGGAAACTCTGAGGACAACTCCCCTCAGGAGCAGTCAGTGGAAGAGGTAAACATACTTTAAGTGTACATGATAGACCTTTTAAAAGGTACAGACAATGGCATCTTAGTAAGGAGACCTGTTGATTGGGATCAAAGAATGCAGACACCTTTCCTTAAATAATGATGTTTGTTCAGTTTTTTTTAATTCATTCTTTCTTTCAGTAAACCTAACAAGTATTGCGTAATGACGTGTGTTTTAGTCTGCTGTTGAACACAACTTATATCAGACAACTAACCCCTAATGAGCTGAGGCTCTCTACCTGCTGGAAACTGGTTTGCTAAATCTGTCACTTCTTTTAAATCTCCTCAGAAATCATTCTAAGCATATATTTATTTTTGTGCTGAAATGCCTATTTTAAAGGCAGGGTTGGTCTCTCAGATTTAAGATTTTGGTTGAAATTGTCTTAAGGTCCTGACAGATGTTAATAACTCATGTGCTCTGAAAAGGGAACGAAGAAAATGTGTCATCTGTAGCAGCTGTAAGCCTGTAAAAACTTTGACCAATGTCTGTCACGAGGTACCAATCTGATGAACCAACCAGTCACAGCCTCCCTGTCTCCCTGCTTGTTCTCTACCCCATGCATGCACGAGCCCACACTCAAAGCATGAGCTGAGGTCCGCTTCTGGACCATCGGCGCTCGTGCATGTAAGTGAGGAGTCTGGCTTTTGAGGGAGCACAGAGGGGAGGGGGAGGATGCAGACGGAGCACTGAGGGAAAGCTACTTTCAAAATCATGCTAGTTTTCGAAAAATTACAAACCCTGCCTTTGACTGTTTTGTCTCCTTAATGCTTTCAAATGTATAAAATATGTCATTATAACACATTTATTATGCATATTTGTTTTTATTAACATTTAAGAACCACTCTTTTGCAAATACATCCTTATGCCTCCATAACATGTTAATTAATAAGTTGTTGTAAGATAAGAAGCTGCTGTTTCATCACTATGTCTTGCTTATTTAAAAGCATGCCATAAACAGATTCCTAACAAAAAACATGTACACATTTTTTTTGCTTCCCCTCCATTCATTTTGTACTCTCTTTATAGAGCTGTCTCTCTTTTCACAAGTAGGTCACATATAGAGAATAATTGTAAACAATCCCATTACACCGTATGCCTTTTAAAATATTTAGAGCTATAAATTTGTCTCTGTGGCGTGATTGCATTACAGAAACCTGCAGAAGATGATACAAAAGCCGCAGAGGAGACAGGAGAGGAAAAGGAGGAGGCTGCTGATAAGAACACGACAGAAGAAGAAGCTTCAGTCAGCAAAGAAGAACATGAGGAAAACCAGGACATAAATGGTGAAAAGGGGGGTGAAAAAGAGGTAGAAGCATCTCCGGGATTGGAGGAGAAAGAGGTAGAAGAAGAAATAAAAAAGGAGGTTACAGATGAGGAGAAGGAGGAGGTGAAGCGCGAGGTGCAGAGGTCCAAAAGTAACGGTGATAAGACTCAGGATAGTGAAGAGGAAAAGGATATAAACCATAGATCTTCTGAAGGTGAAAAGGATGAGCAAGACACAAATGTAGACGAAGAGAAGCAAGATAAAGAGAGTGGAAAGGGGGAGAAGAGCAGAAAGGACCAAGTTAATGATGTAGACACGGGGGAGGAAGAGAAGGAGACCGAAAACAGCAGTGACCCGGGGAAGACCCGGTCAGATAACGATACAATAGAGAACGATAACAGAAGGAGCAGCAGTAGCAACAGTAGCCAGGACCAAGACAATGCAAGCAGAACCAAAAGGGGGGGAACCAAAGACACAGGAGATGAAGAGAGGAAGGTGAATGGAGAGGTCAGTGAGGATGATGAGGAGAAAAGTGAAGCAGAGCTGGACTTTGAGGAGAAAGATACAGCCATACGCGAAGATGCCTCGGCAAACGGAGGGAAAGAGGAGGACGATGATGAAGAGAATGAGGGCAAAGGGAAGGATCAGGAAGGAAAAAAAGAAACAGCAACTTAAGGGTTAAGTTGTGATGAAGCAATGCTTTGCAATACATATCAAATCGAATGAGGATGGCAGAGCTAATTCCCAGAAAGCAGAGCATGAATGATGAAGACATATTTCACTTAATGGCCTTGTAAAAAACTGCAATCTTAAAGACGCAGTGTCCAAATGTGAACAAGTTAGAAGCTTTGAACATCTGTTTGCTTATTGATGCACAGAAATATTATCATGATTTCAGGTATGTATTCATTAACTATTTATCAGAACATTATATACAACTATCATGTGTGAAACAGATAGAACAAGTAAAGTTTGTAGTTGTATAACAGACAAAAGAAGAGAAAGGTGTAACAATCTATTCATTAAGTTCTACTTCTGACTCTTGGGCGACAATAATAAATTGTCTGTCTGCACTGTAATGAATGATGCTAGAAGAGGGAAATGTAGTGATGCAAACTAAATATTTATATTTTACAGGTATGGTGATGCTAGCTGTGACTTGTTAAATGTTTTTTTTCTATATATGGTATATTTGTTTATGTCCCAAAGTGTAATTAGATATGTGAAATATTTAAGCATACAACAAGTGTCTGAATGTTCATCTAGATTGTTTGATAATGAATGTAGTTTATAAGTCTCCTATGTAAGCTTTACCTAATTATAATACTTTATCATTTAGCCATTATAGCATATCTGCGTATTTATGTCTTCATTCTGACAGAGAATTGAAGAGAAAATCAAAGTTAGGCACTTATTAAAACATGCTTGAATACAACAGATTTTGCGTTGACTCTTTATCCTTGTCACTTCACCTGGTTGTTATTCACAACAGAATATGAAAAATATATCAATATTTAAAGTGTGGTAATGTGTTTTGTAGCAGTGTTTACTGTACAATGAAAAATATTACTTCAATTGGACAAGGTTTTCTAATAGTTGCTTATCTATGACACTTTCATCCCTATACTGCTATGAGGACAGTTTAAATGCCTCTTCTTTGTTAAAGACGTTTGAATTACAAAACGTTTCACAACAATGCAATGATAATTGTTATTATACTACACTATTGCCTTCCTTTGAGTTTACATTAAAGAAAATACATTATGAAAAAAATATAAAATAATGAAGTTCACAATAAAATATAAAGTGCATGGTGTGTAACATTTTGTAGAATTGTAATACAATGCCATGCTATGCTATGCTACGATGTGCTTTGATGTGTAAGGTTGTGCTATGCCATGATAACATTTTATTTTCTTATTTTAATTTATGCTTTGCTATGCTATGCTACGCTAAGATAAACTAGGTTATGCTATGCTATACTATGCTTTTTTATATTCTGTGCAATGCTTAGCTATCCTACGCTGTAATTTAGAACTTGATATGGATTGCTATGCTACCTTATGCCATGCTAAACCGGTTACAGTATGTTGTGTTAGTTATGGTATGTTATGCAATGCTATCTTATGAAATGCTAAGTTATGTTTTAGTTTTTTGTGTTTTTATTACTGAGGTACTTTTTTTGTAGGCCTACTAGTTACTAGTTTACTGCATAACGTTAGGTCTTTAGTTAATTGCTGAAAAAAAAATGCTTTACAAGAAAATCTGCAAACAAAAAAATTGTAACAACCGTAAAACACATGTAGCGTTGATGGTGCAATGTTTATCTTCTATAACCTTTTTTTATAAGGAAACAGAATGTAGAAATAGTTAAAGAAAGCGCTGTACAGACTTATAGCCAGAGGAGCTGCTTGTCAACAGACAAGACAGTCAACTGCTTGGGGCCCCTGGCCACTTAGGGGCCCCCGAGGGCTGAATACTTGAATACCACAGCAGTGACTCAAAATGTGCAAATTTTGCAATGACAATGAAACCTCCCTGAATGGGGCCCCATCTGACAGCACTCACTCTCATTGCCCTGCTTTAAAAGTAAGTTTGTCAATGAAAACACTGAAGGAAAATGAAGAGGAACTATTTGTCTGTGAGTGAAGAAAGAATGAGGAAGAACATCAGGACATTGGTGGTTGTAGGGGCCCCCAATTCATTTTTTGCCTAGGGCCCAAACAGACTCTAGGATCGCCACTGCTTATAGGTACCACAGTAAATGTGTTTTTAACGTATTGTCGATGTTGCCTTGTAAGGAGTTTGCCTAACCAGTACACTTTGTCAGCATTGTGATAATGTCAATGTTTCCGTACAATCTGATATTTAAAGCTCAAGGCAAGAGCCTGTTAGTAAACAGATGATGTCAGAGATGAGAAGAAAGATAACACCATGACAACATGATGAGCAAGACCATAGCTGTAGGTGTTTTCAGACATTTGTTGAATTGTGTGCAGGAGAATTCTGTGTGCAGAAAAAATAAACTTACAGTTATATCTTATATACAATCATTTGTGTATTAATCATGTCTTAGAACCAAGGTGCAAACATATTAGCATGTAATGCTTTTGTGTCTTTAGCACCTTTCTTGGGTAGAACTATAGGTGAGACAAGATCAAGAATATGATACACAGCATGCTGCTCTTTCTTCCCATGTAACAAGGATTCATAAAGTCACTATGAAATTGCCTCCCACGAACAGGAAGCTATAGTGTGAACTGTGATCTAATTCAGCGTCTGTGATGTCTTCACCTCCCTCTTCTCCCTGCATCTGCTCAAATTGGGATTCATGCCGTCAACGTATTGGTGAGTCACCATCCCTGGGGAGGGGGGTGGGGGGGAATGGGTGAGAGCGAGAGAGAGAGAGAGAGAGAGAGAGAAAGGGTGATATAGAAGAGAGGGAGGAGGCCACAGGGGAGGGTGTGTGTGAGTGAGTCATATACAGCCTGACTGGTCGGGGTGATGATCCTTAAGGTGCTATTTCTGGAGCTACCATCAATTCTGTCTTATCTCCTCCAGTGGTTCCTTTTAGTGTGTGTGTGTGTGTGTGTGTGTGCGTGTGTGTGTTAATAAGGTTCTGAATAGCCAGCACTTCCCTTACCTGAATGACTCTCCTGATTGATTACATTAACAGCTTCCACACAGAGTAATGAAGGCTCAGCCTAATGCTCCACCATTGACAGTTTTGAGTGTTTTATAAAAGGAAAACCAAATACTCTTCTGTTTGTCCTCATTGTAGTTAAGGGGATGTACTCGACCTATCTTTAAGAACAAAAAGAAAATCCTTAAACGTAAATAGAATATGTAACTCATTGGTTTCTCAGGCACTATCAGGATAACAAATGTCAGTGGTTTAGCACACTTCAAATATGTGATTTCACAATGAAAACAAGGTTGAAAGCAGTGCAGAAGTACAAGAATAAAATTTTACACAACAAAGAAGTACACTAAGGTATGAACTATAACTGTTCTTTAAGGTAACATGTGAATACACAAAGTTTTATTTTCTTCTTTTAATTAGCAGTTAGTTGATTTAGAAGACAAATGCAATTATCACAAACGTTAAGCTGCAGATACTTTTATTGTGTTCTTTGAAAAATAGACATACTGTATATATAGACATTGATATATATATATATTTTCTTTTCCAATCCGACCTGGATTATCAGTACAGTCACTTTTTCATTTAACGGTAGAATCCACTGTTACATCAGGACATTTAAACTGGGGACCCATTTGTCTTTGATGGTCAGATTAAAAGCAAAAAGCAAAAACAAAATAGTTTTTCTGAATATGAAATTGTGATGCAGAACTCAACTTTGGTCAATGTGAGGATAGAAAGAATTGTACAAATCACAGCATGAAGAACTACAGGTCAGCACATTTATCGACCCCTTAATAACACCCCGGTCACACTGGAGATTGGCTTTTCATGTTTACGGTTGGTTTGCAGCTTAACAGTAATCCAAATTTTTTAATTTTTATTGTTCATAATGTGCCGTTCTTCATAGTTAGAGCTACATGTTTCTGTTGTATTTGAGACCAAATGCGTGAAAATGACATCACTGAATCATTCAAAGTAAAAGTAGAGCTACAAAAAAGAAGTGGAGGTTGTTAGAATAATAGTGAAAGGTCAACTAACATGAACATTGTAACCCAGCATAGCATTCATTGATTTATTCAGTAAGTACATGGTGTTGATGTGGTGTGGATTTAAAGAGGAGATATTGATAAGAAGGGTTCTGCAACATAAATGCAGCAATGTGTGTAAGTTGATTGCACTTGTACAGTGAGTACGACAATAACATTTTATAACCAAGAAAATGTTGTTGCTCTCGATGGATTAAAAGGCAAAGAATAAAACAAACAAAAAACAACTATAAGCATAATTTAAAGTTGAATGGCTACAATAATAAAAACTATATTTAAAATATTCAAAATAATACAACATAAGACGATAAATAGCAGCGGAACATGACCGTATAGCAGCCTGTTGTGCATGTAAGTTAAATTGTTCAAAATGAATAAAAACCTTCGTTGTTCAACATTTGTTTTACACAAGTGAATATGAAACCAGCAAATCAAAACGTTTCAGCCTTGTTCACGTATGCTTTGTAGTTTCAAGTTTTTGTAAGAGCACAGGAAGGCAGTTATTATATTTAAAGCACCTGAAGATCCAGACAGACTGAAAACAATGAGTTCCACGCTGTCAAACACGATGTAGCTGATGTGATCTCACCGGAGAGCTGGTCATGCTCCACTCACACCCCCTCTTATGTAACATCTCTGTCACGTTGCTGCCTCTCTTGATGCTCCCTTTGCACCATTTCCCCACGCAGCACCTGCACTCGTGACAACTAGCTGAGATCATTTTTTTGATTTAAAGTATTGCAACAATGCTTGGATGGATAGGTGTGTGTCTACATGCTGGTGTTTGTTGCAGATAGAGAAGCGAGGGTAATCACGTGTTTTAGAAAAACAAGAGAATTAAAAACAGGAATCCATCATTAACGTCTTATTTGTATCATCTAGAAGGTAATCCCTAGATAAAGTGACAGACAATGTTGTTCTGCATGCTCTGTCTGGTTCGATGTAACTCCCATCCGTCTGTGCCGTCTCTTCTATCGATCCTGTCTGAAAACTCACTGAAGGTCAGAGGCCTAATACGGCAGAAGAAAATGTCAGCGTGAAATCTACCCTTTAAATTCTCTCCTAATCTTTTCAGGTAATCTGTAGACTTCAAGCAAAGTTTCTTCTAAGCCTCCTCTTTTCTTACAAGTGGCGTGTAAAAAATAACTTAAAAGAAGTATATATCAGTACATGGATTCTTATTGTGCGGTTTTGATTGACAGCTCTCACTGTGGTGATTTTCTGTGTACACAGGATACACAATGAATATTCAGTCCACAGAGACTGAATCTGATCTTCGACACAGAGATAATGGTTGATGTGTTCATGCCTCGTTTTTGATCATTTCTGTGAATGGAGCCAATCAGCAATTACTTCAAATGGTACATCTGCTGCTCTACGACCCCCACCCTCAGCTGCTGTTGTATACTTATTTCTGCCTGTGGCTTGTTTTCTGGGCATTTAGCTCAGAACCTGCATGTGCATTGTTGAACTAAAAATTGAATTTCATACTAGTGATATTCAAATGAAGGAGATAAACTTTGCTCAGCTCGATCAACTCTGCGCCTATATAACCTTAAGAATCGAGCTGTAATGTCAAACAAAGCAAATAAAGATGAAGAACCAATCCTATCAGTCATGTGAGTTGACCTTTCAAAATGAGAGAAATGCACACGGATCGACTTCCACACACACACTTGTTTCACACTCACACACCAGTTTGCACTCCAGTCAATCTTCACACATACACACACACATTTCTTCACTGTACGACTTCATGTGGTCTTCTGTCAGGTCTCTGACTTTGTGGTCGTTGGCTGGATGTTCTGCACTTTTGAAAGTGTGACTGGAACTTTTCCCTCGCCGGGTGTTGGCGCCCTCATTATGGGGGTACCTGAGACAAAAGCAGTGTCATTATGGGGGATGTTCATTCAAAACAGTAAGACATTTGTCTGTCCTTTTTGTCTGTCTCTATTTAGAGCCTGGAGTTTCTATCAGTATGTGTCGTAAAAAAAAAAAAGTCAGTTAAGATCGAGAGCTTACCGACTGTCGTGTGCAGATCGGCCAACCTCTCCTTAAACTTCTGCTGCAGATACAGCTCTTCTTTGGAGTAACTTTTAGCAAAGGCAGACAGCAGGAGACCCACTGCCATGGAGGTGCCTCCCACACAGAACAGCACGGCGCCGGTCAGCTTGCAAACATCCAGTGCACGGTTGAAACTGACCGCATGGCTGTTGCAGAAAAATGTAAGTTTTGAATTGATATACCTTTTTTTTTGCATGGGGTGGGGGGGTGGGTTAGCATTCATAACCATAGAATCTGACCCATAAAGTCAATCATTTTTTTAATACAATTAGGTATACACATATTAAATCTCTCTAAAGTATGGCATTTTACACGTGTGCTCCAGTGAAATGGTTTACAATAATGTGGCTGGATGAAAAATGATGTTTAAAGAAGCTGTACAAAATATCAAAGAGACCAAGCCTTTATGTCTTTGGACTCATCCTTTTATTTTCTTATCAAGATTTATCCTTTAATCTTCTTTATGACTTCATTTAATCATCAGTAATCATTTTAGATCTGATTCCATATTTTAGCTCTTCTGTATCATTTTTGGTTGTCTGTGTGTTGCTTTGTGTTTTCAACGTACAGGTTTCTCCAGATCTTTTCTAGTACTGTAGATTAAGTTGAATACAATGCCATTGGGTCCCTCACATGTATAAACTGATCTCACCTGTCAACAAATAGGAGATCATCCTCGCCAAATGCTTCGATCCTGGTTGGAGTGCCGTAACCCACCAACACAACAATGAGGCCCACTACTAAGATCAGAGTGCCGAACACGAGACAGACCTGCAGGAGGATAATTATAGTTCAGCATTAAGTCAGATCAATGATTTCAGAATGACTACTATCTAAATGACATCCAGATATCAGCAGGTCAGATGTTGTTCTATTTGATCAGGACGAATGTTAACCTCACCTTCCAGAGTAAAGAGCTCCACCTACTCGGTGATCTCTGAATCTGAAAATCTTCATCGCGTTCCCAGATGGAAGCTGTGCATTCCTCGTAAAACTAGTTTGGAGATTCAGAGACATATCATGCATTAAAAATGGAAAGTAAAACCTACAAGAAATCAAATTGTCAACAGGAAAAAACGTTATCAGATGATAACAAAACGACACTGTGAAGATAAAGTGTTTTGTGATTGGAAAGGTTCATGACTTCCAGAAGCCTTTCTTGTTTATGTCCTTGTTTGTGTAACCTTTGTGAGTGTGTTGTACCTGGTGAAGGTAGGAGCGGACTCCATACTGCTGGCAGTTCCCGCTGGCTTGAGCTTGCTCACCGTAGTCCGACCCACAGATCTCTGAGCAGGAAGTCATCCTTCACATCTGTCTACCTGTGTGAGTGCACAAATACAATTATGTATGCATGAATGCATGACCAGTCAGTTGTTGTGAGAAACCACCTATACACTTTGCCGTACACTTATACATTCATATGCACGAGCATGTACCCTCACACACAGAGCCAGGGAGTTATGTAACATCACACTGAAGGCATGGTTGCCTCAGTACATTGAGATTAATGATGCATACTCTCTCTGTCTGCCGTTATTAAATAAACTGTGAAATATTATATCTGTCCTCCTCCTTGGATTCACTTTTATATCAGCTGCATACTCGGAGTGCTGACATATATATTTTCCCCATTTTGCATGTACAAATCACAACATCAGATTTGTTTCCTTTTGCCTTGCATCAAAATAAAGCAGAATATTTGCAGTATGTTGTTCGATATAAATCAAAGACACACTGTGTAAAAATGTAGGTGTGTTTTTGTTTTGAAGGTAGGATAATAAGGTTTGCAAATGCCAAATCATTTTCAAAATGTAAATCAAGTTTTGATTTGTTGAATCTGTAGAAATAAACATGTTTTTAAGGATCAGTAACATTCTATAGAAAGTATTTATCCAAAAGAAATGTGACAAAAATGAAAATAAGGCTCATTGGGTGAATGTAACAAGCTGCTCTGTAACAGCTGTGCACACATTGTACGTTATATCATGTGTTTTATATTACTTTAGTGTTGCTATAAAAGATACCCTTGCATAATAAGAACGAATAACATTAAAAGAATAGGAAACATTTGCTCCAGGAAATAACACTTTTTTCACACATTATCAATCCTCTAAGTTTCCTTTTGAGATCCAGAAAACATTTCACAGCTCAGTGCCTCTGTACAAACACACTCACACCAAATCCCAACTGCTGCGTCTGAAGCACAACAACAGTAACAGACTGGGGACACAAGTGGGAACAAAATGTTGATTCTGGTGTTAGAAATGTTCTTTGTAAAATCCATAAGAGTAAGTAAGTGAATAATAATCTGTAACACAAATATATAAAGTCAAAGTCCATACACAGCGACATATGCTGTCATGACATGTATCATAAAAATGGACCAATAAACTTCCCTTTACGAAGAAGCAGGGTTGGTTACTAGCGTGACTCACCACATTTAATATCCAGCACAACTGCCAAATGAATGGCTTTACTTTAACAGGGTAAGGCACTTAATTATGTATTAAACAAAAAAAAAACATGATCATGTCTTGGTAATTTCTGCTTTTCTATTGTTGACAGCTGTCACGACACATTCAGTTGTTTCTTCTGATGCTATAGTCAAATTAAGTTTGTATAACTCCAAATCACAAGTCACAACTCACCTGTGGAGGAGGATAAATTACATGTGACACCCTCTATCCTTTGACCTTTGACTAAGGGTGGACCTCTGTCATCGAATTGCTCAAATGTCAACCCGCACATCACTAGGATAAGGGTTTTAAGAATGACAATCTTTTCATAAGATCATTTAAAAAACCGCAGGACAACACTTTCCTGTTTCCATTCTAGTCTAAATCCACTGAGTTTGTTATCTGGCTATCCTTATAGTTGTTCAGATTATATGTTGTTGTCCATAAACAAATACAGGAGACGGAGAAGGTCATGTTCCTAGAAATTAACTTCACACAATGTACTGGAAATATCAGTGTTTCAGTCCGATAACATGACATGAATTTCATGGGTGAAATGCAGCATTCAGAAGAGACACACTGTTCCTCATGTTAATCATATTACAGCTTAATTTCTTCCTGCTGAGGAGTCTCATGAACATCTGCCTCTGCCCAGATGTTATTAAGTCTGTCTGTATCCAAATCTGCATCTTATTCAAGAAAGCTTCAATTAAAAAAAGAGAAAGAGAGACCCTTGATGATAACCCACAATTACTTCCCAAGATAGAGAGGTTCCATTGAGGCCTATTTTCAAAAAGGGGCAATTATTTCCAAAAATGTGTTGTTTCATTATGAAACGAATGGTTTTAATATACGTGTATTTGCCTCATAAGAGTTGTCCTTGTCCTTATGTGGTCTATAGAAACATCAACACATACAGAAACAGACACACACACGTAAATGGCCATAAATATAAAAAAAAACCTCCCTACATTTTATGTCTGACATAGGCCTCTGTAATTTAAACCAATACCATTGAAATAAATACAAAATGAAAAAGAGGGGTCAAATCAGCTAAAAGCTTGTAGATGTACACACTGACTCTTAAAAGGTCAGAGACATCCCCATTCATATGCATCTTCTCGCATTTCTTTCCTTTTTTTTTCATACTAGAGAAATAAAACTAAATCTTCCAAGATGTCGATCTATCAACACATAAATCACACACGGTTAAAAAAATGAAATTAGAATCTCTATCACTATCAAATTAAAGTTATGAAAGGATGAGCTGTGTTAAGGTTGCCCCCTAACATGTCCTTTCAGAGCCGATAGCTGTCCATGGTGCTGAGCGCCATTATTACATCCAGCCCTCAGCCCCAGCAGGAAAACACACAGACGTAATGTGTGACGCCAGTCTGATAACAGACCTCATCCATCCGTCCTCCCAACCCCCCATGAGACTCACATAGACACACATAGAACGCTTTATTTTCATCGCAGAAATGCAGGCTTTACATGACAACATTTCGATTTTACCAGGTAATTTGACGTCCTACCCACCTTGAAATGTTATTTCTCTAAATCAATAAAATACTCCTGCATGTACAAGCTGAAGGTGAAAGTTATGTCTCATTGGATTAAGATACCAACGCCCTGCATGCTTATAATTAACATTGAAGCGGAATAAATTAGGAACAAGGCTGCATCACAAAGTTTGAGCTAACATTTTTTTTCGACATTTCATTTCCCTGCATGAACGCTAATTCCAGATGTGCAAGATGATATCGCGTGCAAGGATGACCCCGTTGAAGGAACATAAGCAGAGTATACGATTTCCCGATTTGTTTTTGCACAAAAACAAACAACCCATCTTTCCTCTGAGCTTCAATAGTAGCAGAATTATTCGCAAATGTGATTAAAATCGTCATTTACCTGTCATTACCAGCTCGGAGAGTGATCACTCGCTGCTGTTCCCTCAGCCGGGTCCCATCACTCTACGGTCACCCCTCTCTCTCTCTCTCTCTCTCTCTCTCTCTCTCTCTGTCTCTCTCGCTCTCTCTCGCTATCTCTCTCTCTCTATCTATCTATCTCTCTCTCTCTCTCTCTCTCTCAATCTCTCTCTCTCTCTCTCTCTCTCGCTCTCTCTCGCTCTCTCTCTCTCTCTATCTCACTCTCTCTCTCTCTCTCTCTATCTATCTATCTCGCTCGCTCTCTCTCTCGCTCTCTCTCGCTCGCTCTCTCTCTCTATCTCACTCTCTCTCTCTCTCTCTCTCGCTCTCTCTCTCTCTCTCTATCTCACTCTCTCTCTCTCTCTCTCTCTCTCTATCTATCTATCTATCTCGCTCGCTCTCTCTCTCGCTCTCTCTCGCTCTCTCTCTCTCTCTCTCTCTCTCTCTCTCCCTCCATCGAGGATTCAGATTTTCAAACGTCCTACTGCGCAGGCGTAACTTCCATGACAATATAGTATGATTCAATGGCGAATGTAAGAATTGGAGGGGTATCTGAAGACATCCATTTAAGACTCTAAAGTCATGTTTACATGTATTAATGGATGAATGAGATATAGATAGATAGATGGATGGATAGATAGATATAATAGATAGATAGATAGATAGATAGATAGATAGATAGTTAGATAGATGCACACACCGTTTGCAGAGTTCCAGTCACATTCCAGTTCGCTCTATTTTTAGTGTTGTCACTTACGTACACTGTGGAAGTGTTAGTCACCCTGTAACGCTCCTTAGAGGAAGGAATTACCTACAGAGGCAAGCCGAATCATGACTCACATGGCCCTGTTCGATAAAGAAAGAGTCTACTATTGAGCTGTATTTAATGATTTATTCAGTTAGAGTTGATACATCAAAATAGGAAAAACCTTTAACTTCCATATGTTAAAGTTTTTCACAGTCACTGATCAGGCTGACTGTTAGATTACAGATTAAAATCCCTCTGTACAAAACAAATCAAAGTTCAGTCAGTGATGATATGATATCTTAAAGCCCTCCTAGTCAGAGCCTACAGGTGGATGCTTGGGGAGGGGGGGGGGGTGTTGGGGCTGTGCAAGAGTGCACTACTTGTTCAGGTCAGAGCTGGCAATGAAAGAGAGGAAGAAAAAAATCTTACATCTTAAAAAGACCACCAATGGGAAGGAGGTGTTGTCATCCCCCATCACACCCAGTAGCAGTCATGAATTAAAAGATAACTGTAAAATCGCTGATGTTCATGCTTTTGGAGGTCATGTAGAGACTTTCATTTCAGTCCGTCTCATTTCCAGATTTTAAACGGCTTTTAAGAGAGAGACTAATAACGCGTTATTGATGTATTACCAAAACAACTTAGACGTCAAGTGGTCCTTGAAGTGGTCAAGGAGCAGACTTTGAGTAAGCTGTGAAAAAAAACAGGTGATCTGAGGCAGGAAACTCAAGGTGTACAGCTTGGAATGAATATTGGATATGTCTCTGTTAGCAGGTAATATGTCACGATACAGAAACATAAGCTGTGTTGAACCAGAGGCAGCACAGAGACATGGAGAGGTTTGAGGAGCTGTCTCCATGACGATGATCTTAAGTATATCTCTAAGCTGAAGAAAGGTTGTTATGTCTCAGGGGAGATGCAGCGGTCCTCTATGCTTAACACATATGAGGAGAGGTTTAGTCATTTAACTACAATGAAAATCTTTTGGTTCGTTTGGGTGTGCTTCACCATTAGGTTATGTTGATGTGTACAGCTGTTATCAAGTATTCCTCTTTAGTTATGTATTGTATTTATTAGTGGTTGTTCAGATCTCATTAACAGTAAGAAATCTTTTGTCACTTTCCTGTTGCTTTGCTGTACTTCCTGACTTTGTGTGCCCTGCCCTTAATGTTTACACCTATGCCTTGTTAGTCTCACCTGTGTCTGATTACCCTGTGTGTATTTAGTCTGAGTGTCCATTTCTTTTTAACTTTTGTTCCCTGTGTGGATGTTCTTTTCCTCTTTAGTTAGGCTTTCTCATTTTTCTTTTGGAAAATGATTTCCCCAGAAAATTGGAAATCTAAAAGACTCAGATTTTGTTTAGGCTTTTTTGTTCATTACATTTATTATGACGCAGCATCTGGGTTTTTAATTTCATATTACTAACGTTGCTTAATTCACCACTGAAATTAAATCAAAATCACAAATCATTCATGACTTATCTTTGTATATTTAGGTGTAACATGTATTACATTGGGTGGAATTTACAAACTACAATGGTTTACAATGTATTTATGTTTAATGTTGGTGGTTGAGTTTTCTTTGAAATATGTAACTGCTATTGGTTAGTGTTTAATGAAAATGCATTTCACTATCTGTTTTTACTAGAAAGACACAACTTATTTCATTAGCTATGAACTGCAGAATATAGTTGACTAAGGATATGGAATCCATACACGGAGCATTACTTTCTTTTGTCAGATTTGTGTGTTTGGCCCCCTCCACATGATACTGAATTGTACAAGATTAGTAAGTACAACAACGATAGACACACTATCAGTCCTTAACAGCACATAAGTGATAACAATAGTCTTTTTTTAACTATGATACATCTTTCAACTTACTGGTGTAGATCAGAATCAGTGTATTTGATACATGAGCTTTTAAATATCTTTCAATTCTTGTGTATTAGTATTTCTGGAGAGGTTCCAACATGTATGTTTTTAAATAGCCAAGAACTAAAACAGCTTGAAATAATTATGGAAAAAATTCAAACACACAAAGTAGTGTGAACACAGACATGCAATGTTTGACTTTTAAACACTTATTTGTGTTTTTTCTTTGGGCCAAATTCTTTTCACAATATAACAAAAAAGGTTTGAATGAACTCACAGTATTGAGTGTGTTTGTGAGAAATACTCTCAGGCCAAAGCAAGTAATGGACCTTTAAAAATCCTGTTCTGAAGATAAATGAAATACAATAAAGAATGAGAAATTGTGACATTAGAATGCCCTGGGTTTAATCATAGGTGAGTTCATCTCCAATATATTATTGGCTAACAATATAATCTGGGCTGTCACATTATAAAATGACATGTGCACGTGCTATCACATCGCAGCATACTAATAGACTTTTGTTTGGAAGAAAATGTTCTGTCATCTCTCCCTCTCTCTTTTCTCTCTCTCTCTACCTCTCTCTCTCTCTCTCTCTCTCTCTCTCTCTCTCTCTCTCTCTCTCTCTCTTCCTGTATAAGCTAAGCATCTCGGAGCGGAGAGAGGCGGTTTCTATGGCGACGTGAAAAGGTCACCTTCAGGAAGTTCTCTGAGCGTGTACAGCATGCCAGTGGGATAATCAGGCTTCCCGTAATGACTGATAACAAACCACAGCTCATTAGAGAGAAAGAAAGGGAGCCGGTGGGGAGGGTGGGAGTGGGGTCTGGAGAGATTATTAATCATAGAGCAAAGAAACAAAAGAACATTTATACTAATGGCATGCCACACTTATACTCTGTGTATATCTCTGTTAGAGGAAGGTGTTGGGCTCACATTTTGGTCACAAATGCAAATCCCACCTGCAAACAATAAATATAAAATTATGAGCAAAAGGTTCACTTAATGCATACATGTTGTGATCAAATCAATATGATACCTATAAGCATATCACTCTAACTTCTAACTAAGTTAATTTAGGTAGATTATTAAACTGTAAGCCAGCAGCAGACTTTGTTACAATAAAATAATCAATAAACATGACATAATCCATGACAGAAAATGTATTTCCATTCACTTTATAACATAGGATATGACTTTGAGCAAAGCTTTTCCTTTATTTCTGTATATTTTGGAAATAGGTCTAGGCGTCTTAGTCATGCCCTTTTCTCTCAACTCAACTCAACATCACAACCTGCATGTTCCATTACATATAGACCAAGATGGTTGGATTTGTGATCACGTCAAATCAACAAAGAAAAACTATCAAACCCTCTTCCTAAGATTTTGTCCATGACAAATACAGAGAGTCAACGACAGTCCTTTACAACCAGGACTCTTGTCCTGCATGACTTATTTTAGAGCAACAGGAGCCTTATGTCTTGGTGTTATTTCCTTTGTGTTTTCCTATGTGTCCTTAAGCAACCACAAAACTGTAAAATCTTAATGAAGTCTTAATGACTTGATCTGTGCATATTCTGCAGTTTAAAAGAAAAAAATCATAAAGAATGCCATAGAAAAAAATGTTGGTTCTTTGTGTCATGAAATTGGCAGAAGATTTAGTGGTTAGTGATTTTTTATTGTGTCCAATATTCTCTGTGCAGTATCTTTTTATGATTATGTGTAGAACCAATACACACATTATGACGTTTACAGTGATACTGCTGTAAATGAAATGAATTGATAAATCATTGAAGCAGCTCATTAATGAACCACTGTAAACACCAGCACTGGAAGCACAAAAAAAAAACTGTTTCCCACTAACAAGGCTGCCATCTACTGGACATCAGTGGTTCTGCAACAACAAGGAATACATGTTGTGAGTATGCTGAATTACAGTAATATGAAAATCCTAAAAAGCCAACACAAATACATCTAACATTACTATATGATTTACCCCAAATCCACAACAAATGTTTGCTCATGTATTTGGGTTAATTAAGATTGTGGTGTTATTACATAAATAAACTTCAATATACACATGTGCAATGAGGATCTGACATGAAATACACTCAAACAACTTTTGTCCTAGCCTATGAAATACCTCTTCAAATGTTGTGATTTATTTCTCTGTACATTTATTAAGATACAAAATATGGAGGCAATGACATTTTACTGTTACATAAGACTATTAGAATCTATTGTTATGATTATGGTAACAATACCACCCACCCCTCCACACCACACCACACCACAACCCCCCCCCCCCCCCCCCCCCCCCCCCCCCCCATTCCTCCCCCTGATATTTGATGATAGATGAGAGGGAGGAACACCTGATCCATCCATCTCAGAAACCTTAGCCTTGGTGTTATTGTCCATTCTTCATCTTATTGATTCTTCTGTCACTCTGCGATATCAGAGCTGGAAGCTCAGACTTTGCACTTGGGGTGTGCAGTATTTCATAAACCATTGACTGGAGGGGGCAAAAAAATGTTGCTGTGATCGAAGTGATCATTCTCTTTTGGACAAAGCTGTCAAAGTCTTAGCTGTATGGACATGAAACTCTGGAAACATTTATACAGACTCAAAGAACAGTGGTGCGTGTGAATAAGCAATTCATGAACTGACATGACAGGATCACTCTCATGAAATGCTTTTAATTATTTTTTTGTCATGTGACCTGTTTTAGACTAACCAGGAGTTTACACCAAAGAGCTTTGGCATAGCGTCAATATTTAGCTCCTTTGAGAAATACTTGAAAAATCACAGACCAGCGTCTTCATTTCTTAATACATCTGAGTAATTCAAACAAATGAGACGAAACATTATATTTTAAGTAAAAAATTCATAGGACACAATATTCATATAACCATTATTAAATCTTAATTCCAATTCTAACACATCCTCCCCCACTTCTAATGACATCCACAGATTAAAATTGTGGCCATAGGCTATCTGTTTTACTCGGCCTTCAATAAATCTAGTTATGAGAAAACATTGTGTCCTGTAATCATTTATTATCAATCTGAGGAGCTTCAGGGGGGGAAACACAGAATCAGGTTAGGATGGGGAAGCCACGGTTGGAGATTTCTGAAGCAATCAGTCAAAAAAAAGGTGGAGCTATGTGGGCAAAATGTACTGTGGGTTTGAGAGTTTTCTTTGTTTTTTTGTTTTGTTTTTTACATAAAACACTATAAAAATCTTTGACTCCCAGTTCAAAATGAACACATATCCTTTTTCTTCTAACGTTTTCTAGGCTCAATATTACTATGCTGAGTATGAAACAACCCTTACAGGATATATTTAAGGTATAATGGTAATACTGATAAGAAAACAAAGCCTGTGGCATATCTACAATGTAGTTCACAGGACACAAGTGTATATGCAAGTGATTGTTAGGTCAGACATTTTACCGTGAAGCGAATAACTTTTAGTCTACTAATTTCTAATTCTTGAAAGTCTGGTAGAAACGGTCTATATTGGAACGTGCACGGGTATTCATCACAGTCATGCATCATTCATAAACAATGGCCAGTGATTCATTTAAGCTTGGTGACAACTATTCACCTGCAGGCCCCACAGCACATGTGGGGAAAAGAACAACACACACACACACATAGAGTTTCTGGGGCTACAGCCTGGTGTTCCTACAGTGATCCTCAGCTTCCCCCATATTTTAATTGTCCTCTTTCAAACATTTTCTCTGAGTGGTCATCAGTCACGGGTCTGTGGGGGTTGATATATGAGTCTGAGCTGTAATCGTCTCTGCTTTGCTCTTCAGGCACAACATCACTTATGAGAGACACACTTAACAGCAATTAATCTTGCTGGATCACACCCCACAGACTCACTCACACACACACACACACACACACACACACACACACACACACACACACACACACACACACACACACACACAGACATAGACAGACAGACAGACGGACAGACACACAGACACACAGAGACATAGACAGAAATACAGACACACACACACACACACAGACATAGACAGACAGACAGACGGACAGACACACAGACACACAGAGACATAGACAGAAATACAGACACACACACACACACACAGACAGACACACACACACACACACACAGACATTGACAGACACACACACACACACACACAAATGATGTATTTTTCAAGCCATTTAGGGAGGTATTGCCTGACAAAGTAAATAATTGGTAAACCACCTTAAAATGTTGCAGGTCAGGTTGTTATCAAGTACTTTTTGGGGAAAGGTTGGCTTTTGGGAAATTGTGAATCATTAAGCATAAGATATTAATTAAGATACATATGTTGACAGATTCAATAACCATCCACAAAAAGCTCAGTAAAATAAAAACCTTCAAACCTATTACAAAACTAAGTGAGGGAAAAAAAACAGGTCATTTTGCTCTTTACACCGTTTCTCAAGACTGTTTGGGCGTGGGAGATCACGTTTTGATCCACATGAAACTCTACTTCCTCCATCAAGGCTCAATATTCAACTACTGTAAATGGACCATCAACAGTTTGCACTAAAATGTGGTAGCAGAAAAGGACAAAGACAATCAACACTCAACACCCGAGGCCATTAGTAATAAACTATGGGGAGGCTTGTGCTCGGTATAAATAGCCAAAGAGCATGTTGTGTAACTATTGTTATGATGTTCAGTGGAATTACTTTCCAAATTGTCATGCCACACCCAATCCAAACCAGACCAAGAATTGTTTACAGAAAGTAAAATGATGTTGTGATTACTGTTGAAACAAATGTTCTTAAATGCTTACAGTAATTTAAATAAGCGTACATTTACAGTAAAAGTACATAGTATATTGGATGCACTTTTCCATATTAAAGCACCTTTGAAGAACTTCTATTGTGTTGTCAATGTCACCGCCTAAAGACAAAGTGATATGTTAAAATTATTTGCCGATCATAAACCTGTACATGTGTAAATCATGATTTCTGATGCAAAATCTGTTCTTGCTGTGTTTATACTGTCAATCAATTTCACTCTGTGTATCTTTTGAATGTAAAGGTACACAGAGGCTGTGTCTGCAGGCTCTCTGTTAATCACTTCATCTGACACCTTCCCTATGAAAGCAGAAAATGAAGTAAGTAGATTGACTTTACATTATGGAGCAGGACCACGCCTACACCACACCTTCAATCACCTGACTAGCTTACTTATACCTAGCAATCCCACTCCACTCTGTTTGTCTCATCTCTTCAACCCACCTTCCCTGCCCTTCCTCTCATCCATCCACCCTCCTTTCTCATCCCTTCATATTGTTTGTCTAATCCTAGGCACAGTCTGGGCCATGATCAGTTTGGGTAGAGTTACACAAATCTGGCTATCTTTGTCTACAGATCCACAAAATGCCTCTTAGGAAGCCAGGGTTCATTTGTAGTCAATGACTCTCACAGTATGATCATCTAGTGTTTTGTGTCTTTTATGTTGCTTCTTTGGAAAATGTTGCTTTTCCAGTGCAAACTGTCCAAGCTTTAAGGTGGCACACAATTCGAGCTTCTAAACAACCCCCTGTAAAAAGCATGTCACTTTCTTGATATTACTGTAAAGTTACTCTGAACCTACTACATGCCACCTTGCACCTGCCTCACAGTGTGCAGTGCAAGTGTGAGTTCCAGCTGGACTTAAACATGGCACACACTTCAGTAACTCTCCCATCTTTTGCTCTTTTTTGTTTTTTTGTATTCTGCAGTTTCCATCTGCCGTTCAGTTTACTCTCCTCCTCGACCCCCTCATGCTCCGGTTCTCTACCCCTCTCTTTCTCCCTCTCTCTGTAATTGGTCATTTAAATGAAAAAAGCATCAAATTGGAGGATTAGAGGTGCATGTCTCTGTCTGTCGCTCTCTCTGTGTGTAAGAGGGAGACAGGCAGTCCCATGGTGATAGGGCAGACACTCTCCGAGGGATGTCCTTAAGAACAAAAGCATCTGGAAGAGGCCTCCTTTGCTCCCTCGGTTACCTTGGTTACAGGCTGGCAGCTTGTGTTTGTGTTTGTATAGCATTTCAGTATTTGGTGCAAGAATTCCCTTTTTTTTGCAGCTGAAATGCCCTTAAACTTTTGTTTTTTTCATATTCATGATAAAAAGATATTGTTTTGATTTCAGATGTGAGGTTATAAATTACATTTAAGGTTGCAATGTTTGTAGGACTGGAATTATCTTCAATTGACAACCAAATGTTGGTCAATGCAGGCACTCAAAACTTGAAAGGATTGCCTGAGTGTGTATTTGTGTGCACCAAAGTGTGTGTTTACATGTGTATAGACAGGCTGTCTGGCAAGCCACTGTCACCACGTGGCAACAGCCAACCACGCTTCACTTCTGGCCGCGCCAAGCTCTCCAATTACAGAAGCTGGCTCTGCCAAAACCCCCTCTACTCCTCTCAATAGATGGGATGACTGGGCTGCATCCTCTGACACACACACACACACACACACACACACACACACACACACACACACACACACACATACACACACACACACACACACACACACACACACACACACACACACACACACACACACACACACTGTCTCCTGCCTGTCTCCCCTCCCTTCTTCTCGTGGTGCACCTGCCTCCCTGCTCTCCAGGCCAGCTCAACTCCTATCAAAGGCACTGAGCTCTTTTCTTCCAGAAAGCTAATCCAACACCTGTCTCCAGGCTTTATACTGGGAATAGAGGAGTGTGTGCTGAGTGAGTGAATGCGAGAGTACAGTGTGTGTGCGTGTGTGTGTGTGTGTGTGTGTTTGTGTGTGTGTGTGTGTGTGTGTGTGTGTAGAGATTGTAAGGGAAGAGAGTGAGACAGTTTGCGTTCCTGCAAGATCAAGAGCAAAAAAAAAAAGAAATATTGAGTGTGTGGCTCTTTTGTGTGAGGATTTGAGAATGGGCATATGGAGACTACAAGGCAGACTGTATTCTTTCAGTGGTAATGGACTATCAAAGGGCATTTTGGGAATAGATGGGGTTTTATTTTGCAGGGGGTCAGATTAGGAGTAACCAGGAGACTAAGAGAGCTTTCCTTGCATTCTGAATGATCCCAACTGTTACTGTTGAAGGTTTTTTATTAATGACAAAGACTGACGATATACTTAGTAAGTTGCACACTCATTATGCAACACATTATGTCACACAAAAAGCCTTTAACAAGCATGTCAAATAACAAATACAAAGAAGAGACAATAAACTTAGTTTATTGCCACAATTCTATTTAATGGATTTACTTGTCACATGAGATGTGTTCAGTTACTATTGAAGTCCGGGGTTTTTCATTACTTTTGTTTTTTTAGCTCTAGGCTCTCACTCTAGTTTTTGTCTCACTTTTGGTTTAGCTTCGTTGAGTTATGTTACCTCTCATGTCATAAGTGACATCCACAGGAATGGGTCCCAAATCAAAGCCCTGAAAATCACAATGGTAAGTGTTGCATACTGCTCTGTGTACAGAAAATGGATGGTGTTCTTGCTCTTGTCGCTCTATAAACATGTGGAGTCGTCGGAAATCTTTTCACCATTTTTTACAGACTTTAATTTAACAGGACGACTCACATCAGGCCCCACTGAAGATTCGCCTCCAGCAGCAGGGGTCTCTCAAATTGGAAATTGGAGGTAAAATAAATCTAAGATTGCTTCCTTCCCTGTAGAGCCCCGAAAATGGCTGCAGGGGAGATATTAGAGGGAGGGAGAGGACTGCGAAGGAGAGTTAGATGGATAGAAAGGTGGGGGTGAAGAGGAAAAGAGAGAGGGAGAGAGAGGAAGAGACTGCTAAGAAAGGAAATAAACAGAAGGTGAGGTGGAAAAATGGAGAGAATTGTGGAGAAAAGGAGAGAGAGAGAGTTAATCGAGCATTATTCACTTTAGCCATCAGGGCTTGAAATAGTCACTTTACCAGCAAGGGTTTCTGAGATCTTTGGTGTGTATGAGAGAGTGAACATGCATGACTGTGTGTGCATGTCTGTTCTTGCAGATGTGTCATGGATTTTGCTGCATGTGGCCATGCACATGGGTTTATATGTGTAACAGTATATGTAGTCGTTATGGGGCGAGCAATGATTGGATACACCTAACCGCGGCATGTCAAAGTCCCATGAACATGTCATGAAAATGAAACATTCATTCTATTTGAATCAGACGTGCGGATGTCATGTAGCAGCTGATCAGTCACACTATACATGCAAACACATTTTTCTCAGCATGGACTTGTCCTTACATGAAAAGTATCTGTTGGATTATAATCTAATTGTGTTACTAGGTCAAGTCACAGAGATAGCACAATGCATGTCAAATTGATTGGTCACAAGTATGGTAGATCAACTCATAACATGTGGTATGAAATTACAGTGTCTATGGGTTGCCTGATCCAAGAGTTGTGATATGCAAGGGACCAGGAAGGAAGTTTGACCCAAAATCATGCTTAATATTTGTGTCAAAGACAGATTTTTATCAACATTATGAGCACTTAATGGAGAGCTCCATGAAAAATAGTCGTCATAGTTTGTGAGTGTTAGGAAAAAGTTCAATTGGTAATGAGTCTTCACAATTCATTTATGTGTGATTGGTAAAAGGGCTGTGTATCTACCAATCTGAATGTAATTCTCTTTACAGTACATTGTACAAGTCAGTGTTAAATTGTCTTTACTTTACTTGGGCCCTACTTTCCTACACTACTAATCATGACACCACAATTTTTCTGAAGCAGCCAGAAGGAACACGCTTTAGAGCAGACTGAACTATTGTTTTTGTGAGTTTCATGGCCATAATATATGATACAATACAAATTAATCAATTGGATCTAATTTGATTCGATACAATCTGACCTCAATGACCTTGCCCTCCATCTTTTAATATGTGTATTTACAAACTATGTATTCATATATATTTTTTAAATTTAGAATAATCCCTGCCTCCAGGTACAGAACACACTTCTACTCTCTTTCACCATACACACACACGCACGCACACACGCGCACGCACACACACACACACACACACACACACACACACACACACACACACACACACACACACACACACACACAGTCAGATTTTGTTGAGTGCCTTAGAGGTAATTTATATACTTTTCCGTTGCAATGAGATTATAACTATGTCATCCGGTACTGGCTAGGCAGAGCTGGTGTAACTGGAAGCATGATGAAAAAGGACAACTGGGTCTTTTTCTCACTCTCAAGTACACACATATACACACACACATACACACACCAGCCAGGCTGTTAAACTCATATCAGCAGAGGCTCACTGGATTAGCATATCTGGGTGAGATAAAGAAGCAGACGATGGTTACTTAACTTTGACTTAATGTCCCCCATCTGCCTCTTTCTATCTCCTGCTCCTGCTGTCTGACTGTCTTTGTCATTCCTTCTGTCTGTGTAACTGAATGGCTTTTTATTCCTGCCCCGTGCTCATTCTGCCTCATTTTGTGACTAATTGTCTTAGTTTCTGTCTTTCTCTTGCTTCTACTCTGTCGTCCTATTCCTCTCCTGTTTTTTTTTCTTCTCTTTCGACTCTGCCTCCCTGCATTTGGCAGATGATGATATCAATGAAAGCACATTCGTACGACAATAAAACCCTTATCACATTGCATCCACCATGAGGCTGGGGATTATCTATTTTTGCATTTAACTGGTCTGTCTCTCATTGCACATCACTGACACTGCAAATCAAGGACATCTGCCGGAAAGTAAATTTACAAAGTCCACCTGCAAACATAGACACAACAGACATGTATGCAATAAACACACCAGATTAAACACACCAACACACAAAATGCATGCAAACACACACAGATACAGGGATAAACAAAGTTTATACCCCATGCTCAAGAAATGTCACGGGTATGTACATGAGATACAGGACTGTGACATTTTATTCCCACTTTTTGGAATTTTGGATTATCCAGATAAGGTCGAGATGGAAATACCTTGCATGGTGTCTAAACAGCATATCAGAGTGGTTTAAATGGGATATTTCTTAGGCGCCTCGCTTCCATGCGCTTATAAATACCAATTGCTTTTTTTGAGGTTCTACATTGCATTTTCTTGCAGACATAGACGAGTGCTTCATGGTTTTGAATTGTACTAAGGTGTTGCGAAAATGTGTCTGAAAAAAATTGTGGACTGTTAGCCACATACAGATGTATTTTCTTTAAATACAATAATTACCCAAATTAGAGGTGATAACTTGAAATTTGCAGTTGTAAATTATAGAGCAGTAACTCACTAATGTATAAATTAGCCCAACTGTTTGAGTCAAGCTATATAACATTACATCCACCATAACTTAATCAAATATTAGTATTTGAAAGCCAAAGTCAGCACAGGGTTAACCTCACCTGATTGCCTGATTTGAGCAGAATATGTCCCGTATGAAGGCTGCACATTACCAATCACCAAAGCTAATAAAATCCACCCACATTTCATTCTACAATTTCACCTCTTGCACAACCTGAATAACTGTGATTCATGGACATAAATGTTCCATTTGAAACAATGGCAGTTCAAAATGTCACAGGCATACATAATCATAAGATTGACCCCTGAGTGACGGTTAAGAAACCAACTGCAATGAAACCTATGAATCTCCATTTTGGTGTAAGTTAGTGTTTTCATTTGTCAGAGCCTAATGGCGCTATTAGGCAGCTCATTGGCATTTGCTGCCCCACACAATGAATTCATGCATATGGCTGATTATCCCAAAAGAGGACATACGTGTTCAGACCTCCCCGCAATAACATATACACATGCAGCCTGTAATGCATTTGGCTCTACTCTGCAGGCATAATGATAATTTATTCTGTTCACTGTCACCTGTCAGTGTAATTGAGATTTGCTTGCTACTGACCACCCATACCGTCTGTCTGACTGAGTCCCCAGGGTAAAACAGTGATTGTGGATGCAGCCAGATACAGTAATTCAAACAGATAGCTACTTGTTAAAAAAGGGTATGCAGTCATGTTCTGTACATGCATGCAGGTATGTGTCGAATACACTAATGACGAGAGAGAAAATCAGCAGGGATGCAAAAATGATCACGTACACATTAGTGTGCACAATTGTGTATACCATAAACACCTGTGCACACATGTAGAGAAACACAAGAAACTTTATAATTTTGTATGATTACTGAACATAGACACAAATACACATCAACACACACTTTGTGCAAACACTTAAAATAAACCCATAGGTGAGGCATTGTAAGCAATCTGAAATGATTGACTTCAACAGTGATGTAACTCTGAGGGGGAGTCTAGTTAATGCAACATGGAAAACATTTTTTAAAGTTACATTGTAGTTGATTTGCAATCACCTTAAATAAATGAAGAAATATGCTTTAAACAGGTGTAGTCCCAACTTTCTTGGCTGCTGTTTCTGTGCAATGAGCTGTTAGAGCAAACCATCTTCTGAACATCTCTTACTTCCTCTGCACTTCCCTGTAATGTCAAGATACCTCTCTTTATTTTTCTCTTTCTTCTTCCCCTTCATCATCCCTTCTCTAATTTACCTCAATGACGGATCCCCAGCCCGCCTCAGATAATAAGATACTCCCACTGGCCTACGACTCATTCCCCCAGCATCCATCACTCCCCGAGTCACATTACTGCCCTTTACAAGCACCAGGATGTTTTTCTCCTTAATTGTAGCCGTATACATACCTCAACCCTCGGTAATAATAAATGGTCTTGTCCTCCATTATGGCCATTAGGGAACTCACACTGAGAGTAGCATGCCGCCCACAGTGAGGAAGGCTCGCTTGGCGTCGGGTGTTGTAGTCAAGGAACAGAACATTGTCTCTGGAAACCCAAGGCTTCTTTTTATCTTTACTAGGAAAGTGCTGCAGATATGATCTCTCTTTCTCACTTTTTTCCTGCTCTCTTTGCCTCAGTCTTGCTGCTCCAGACAAACACACATAGAAGAGAATAGAACCAGCAGGCTGGACAGGAGAAGAGCAAAGAAAAGACTTAAGTCTCAAGGGATTGAGCAACATTATACGTCTGCTGCCAGATGTCTCAGACAGCCAGACAATTTCTATTCAAGACCAGAACCCATCCAGGCCAGGAGATGGCAGTATGTTCCCATCACATCGCTAAAACCCTGTGTTGTACTGTATTCATAGAAAAGCAGGTTGTTTCACACAAAAAAAAAACATTCAAAATTAGATGCACAGTAGGGCTTGAATGAAAAGGTAGAGGTTGAATGAGTGGCTGTCTAAAAGCTTTTAACCATCCTGGCATTTATATAGCGTTGGCATGCAAACATTATGAAATGTCAAAACAATTAACAAATTACAGAATAAATGCATTGCATGATTTTACGTAGTGATGATGCATTTCGGATTGAACAAGAGACTTTTCCTCATCTTTCATAACAGATATTTTTAGTGAGCATTAAGTTAGCATTTGAAATGTTATTTGGAAAGCTGAAACACGCAGCAGGGCGCAGCTTTCTTTCTATTTTCCTCTTTTCCAAGCACATTACAAACATAGTTTTTGTTTCCTGACATTATTTTTCTTAGTTTCGATTATGTCTGTTGTCTTCTTTTGCACATGCAACTGAAGGAAATTTATGAATGAGGCTGCTGTGAGCAGCGTAGTAACAGCAGACGTCGGCAGTGTCTTCACTCTGCCACTGAAAATGAACTCTGGTGTTGTTGTGAGGTAGAAACTGGTGATGTCATCCTCTCCTGTGAAGAGCAAACAGGTGCAGACAAGGATGCGGAGCCCTTGCATATCATTTTGCAATTGCTGCCTAGTGATAACACTCGTGTCATATAAATAATCTGTCAAATTACAAAGTGTTTTTAATTGTGGAGGCAGTTGACAATCATTTTGCTAATAAGTAAGAACATCCGCCTGAATCATTTCACTGTACCACATTTCTTATCCATTCAGTTCTAGCTAAGATAGAGACACTTGTGTTTTCATTTTTTCTAATCTGTAAACACATCAGTGTATTGATTTCATATTACCAATCATTTTTCCTAAAAAATGACTTTACTTCTAAAACTTGAAATGTTGATACTATAACCATAAAGCACAGTCTGTTTTGGGTCTCAGAGGAAGAAAAAGGTTTAAACTGTCTTCCTGCGTGACGATTTCCAATGCCTTCAGCAAAGTCTACAACTTGCAGTTTCTGTTCAGCTGTGCAGCTCTTTCTTATATGTTAAGCAATGTGGAGTTTGCAATCCTGCTTGCTATTCAGTAAAGGAACGGTAGTTGAGCTGTCAGCTTACAGTAACAATAATAAGTATGGATACATAACTTGTGACCAATTTTCATGGAGTCGTACTACTCATCTTCGCTGGTCACTTGTTGTCTTGAATTGAAGTCTTTTCAATCAAACCAGCACTCCAAAAGGTTTATTTACTAAACTCTTCACAGTCCTACAGTTTTTTTGTTTTTTGTTTTTTTGCACAGCATAGAGGCTAACTTATAATGCACAAGGAATTGGGGAGAATGATGTCAGGTAGCGTGCAGTGGCTGCACTTTCGGGTCATGACGGCGTATGTTTCAGCATTTTATACTGATATATTGGTCGCACAAGTATATAGGAAGTAGTCAATTAAAAAAAAAAAGGGGGATTAAAAGTGTCTTATACACCAAATATCATGGCAAGCAGAAGGCACATCTTAGAACCACTTTGCATTAAACCACCAGTAAGGTATATTCCAGTCATGTAGAGTTTGGTGGCAGAAGTTACAGAAAACAAAATCACTAGGTAGAAATAAACAAACTTGTTGCTGATGGTATTGTTTGCTTTCACATCTCTTATGAGACAACAGTATTCATTTTATTGTGTTTCACAGCAAATTAAAAGTCTTCACAGGAGCTTTAATTAACACAATACGTAATGTTTTTGTGTTCCCATGACTATTTTTGACCATCATATTTGTTTCATTCGAAAAAAAAAACCTTTTTTAAAGTTCAAGACACTTTACTTGATGTTGTGTCCTTGTCCCATTTCCCCTTAACGAAAGCCCCACTTTCTACACAGATTGATCTTATGTGTTACACTAAGACATTTCATCTCTTTCTCAGCTGTCTGCTGTCATGTCTGTCGCTGCATGTCCCTGATACCAACAGGCCAATTTACAGATGGCGACACAAGAAACAGACAGGGAAATCATTACGGACAGATTCATAAATATCGGCCACTCTGTTTCTTTTAATGGTCAGGAGTCAGAAGTTTAAGGTATGGGAGTCCTGCAGCTAAAAGACTCAAGGATAGATCAATGTCAGCCGTCAGGGGGAATGAAAACCAGTCTGGTGGAAAAAGGGGGAAGAGGGAAGGAGCTTCAGGCACTGAAAAGTCATATCATAGAGTCGTCAGGGTGGGCTATGGTGGTTTCAAATCATGAATTCTTTAATGTACTAAGTCCAAATGGTCCCCTGTGCCCCCGCAGTGCCTTGCCTGGCAGTCTGAAAATAATTGAGGACTTGAGCTGGAGCAAAGGGAGGGGCGAGTGAAGTGAGGGAGTGAGGGGACGGGACAGGGAGAGGAGGAAAAGGGAGAATGAGGGAATGAATAAATGACAGAAAGAGAGCGATGGAGTCTTTGCTCTTTACAAAAATTACCTTACCTCTACACTTACACAGCTCTCTTGTGACTTAGAGGCCATCATTTGTTCTGTCCTCCTGCCCCCCCTGTATCACTCACTCCTATGATGAAGCTCTGGTGGAAGGTGAAGGTAATCTAGTGGCATTTCAGGGAATGGACCTCCGAGGAATACTTCTTTCATCTGAGGTCATTAATCGCAGCGTCCAATCACCTCACTCGTAGATCAATAGCACAGTCTCGTGCTAAAAATGAAGGCATGAAAAGTGATGCTGAAGTATAAAACACGTCGTTTATATTCTCCATCAGCAAGTTTACAGCCAGCTGGGTCAGGGACTTGGTGCTGTGGCATTTCAGATCATCATGAAGGCGCTGATCTGGACGTTTGGTCGATTATGATTTTTGATTAAAGGCTTAAAACTGCCTGCATGTCAATTTCTGATTAGCCAAAATTGGAAATTCATTCGGGTGTTTTTTTGTGAGTGTGTTTAGTTTTTATATCTGAATTTACAGCTGCTTTGAACAATCTCATTTAGGAAAATCTGTCCCTGAAAAGAGTGTTATGGCATTTGTTTAATAATGAAAACTGCTGCGAGGCTGCAGCAGTAAAAGCAGGGCTCTAAAACCAAGGTTAGAAACATTGCTCTGGGCAGCAATCCTCGATCAGTGCTGTTGGGGAACCTTGATAATTGCCTTTCCTGGTTTCTCAGTTCAGTGACTACTGGCCACTGACTCTCTTAGCTGGTTGGGTGTTCATTAGAAGTCCTCATTCAGTAGTTAGAAGGGATATGAGTTTTCAGCCAGCCCATTAAAGGCCAAATGTCACCAATTTAACTGTGTGCAAGGCTCATAAAAGAAGTCATGCATGCTATTGATGTTCAGTACCTTTCCATTCTTCATAACGAGCTGCCTGCACAGAGCTGCAGCGTGTAGAATGGATATTTCTAACTTTAAATGGGCTGATAATGAGCATTCTTTTTCCATTACAATTCTGTATCTGTCTATTATAGATCGAGAAGTATTTGAAACCTAATGTTTTGGATTAGCACTCACAAGGCTTGTAAAAACATTGGATCACTTAAATGTTTCAAGGTTATACCATTACCTAGTTCAGCATTATATAACACATGCAGTAAATACTAAATTACAAGTTGCTCTAATTTATTTGTCACTGTTTATTTTTGACAGTATAGAAAGTAACACCACCTTTTTCTCACCTTTATTCATACTGACATCTGGTGTTTCAACATGTTGTTATCTGCCCCCTGCTGTATACTTGACACAATCATAATGTATTTTTCTATGGCTGCACAGATCTGTGAAATCCTAAAAAGACAAAGAATTCACTGCCAAGAAACGGACTCTGTAATTAATGTCCTGAGCTAATGTCCTGAGCTCACTAACATGCTAACAATGACACTGCTAACATGCTTAAGCTGGTATACCAATCACCATCTGAGTTTATCTTGTACATCAGGTAAAGATCATTCTTACAACATATGTTTTGCAGGTTTTTAGCAGTCAACCAAATTAAGATTAAAAGCAAGAGGTGAAGCTAAAAGAAGAGTCAGCAAAATCATCCTCACAGGAACATTCTTTTTTTTACGCCAATTTTAAAAACATCCATCCAGTTGTTTCTTTATACATGTCACTGCAATCCACTAATGTCACTACAAGATAAGATACAGGATCACCAAAGTCATACAGGACCATCTTCTGGGAACAAAGAATTTCTCAACAATCGTTTTTTTGCAGTTTCTTGCATATTTTCTAAAATATCTTGATTGATAACAAAAATCGGACCTGCTGGTGGCACTAAAAGAAAGTCAGGAACCTCAAAAGTTTTTTTTTTTTACTACATGTTAAAAAAACATGTTTAGATCCAAAAACCAAGTAAGATTTAACTTCTGGTAACCATGAGACTTTAACAAAAGTCTTGGGGATCTATCTTAGTCCCTGGTACATTCGTCTCTCAACCGGAAGGTCGGGGGTTCGATCCCCAGTTCCTGCAACCAAATGTCCGATGTGTTCTTGAGTAAGACAATTAACCCAGAAATGCTTCCGCTGCTTCGCCGGCGGGGTATGAATGCATATGAATGGGATTAGTTACTTCTGATGGTCTCACTACACATCAACCTTTTCCATCAGTGTGTGAATGGGTGTGAATGGGTCGGTGTGACACTTTGAGTAGTCACAAGACTAAAAAGGCGCTATATAAGCTCAAGTCCATTTACCAGTCCATTTATCATGACATTTTGAGATCTTGAAGCCTAAACAAAAGTGGTGGACAAACACGGCTTTCTTGTTTGAATGTTTCAATCCTCAAGTCTGCTGCAATAGAGTAGAGTATGCTGCAACATCAACCCAAATACACTTACTCCATGTGTTCAGCATGAGGGGACAAATAACCCACATCAGCAGGCCTCTCAACTTACCCACAAGGGGGAGGAAGAAAGAAAGGGATTGGGTTATTCCAGAGATGAATGTGCCTTCCAGCTTTTGGGCACACAACACAAAACCAGCGAAAGGGAACATCGGCATCATTTGATGAGGCATTCCAAATGTCTCGAGGGGACAGAATTGCCAAGGGCTAAATGACAAATATATGTTGTTGGTGGTGGAGAGTGTTTCTGCTGGCTGCCCTCAGGTGCTCTGCGGCTGCCAGCACTATTCCATTTGTCCTTGAAGATGTTGGCTGAAAATGCTGTCATCTGCTTTGGTTGTCTTTTGTGCAGAGTTTGTGTGTGTACAGTACTGTCTCTTTTCTTGATTCTGGACTTGTGAGTTTCACTTCTTGAACTCACTCATGAGATGTCTGCTTTCCTTACTCCACTGTATGTTTTATTTTTACTCGTTGTGCTCCTAATCTGTCGATAATTTTACCATGCATGCCGCATACATATTTGATGGTAGCCAAAAATAATTCTATATAAGACAGTAGAGTACAAATCCTTGTTGGGCTTAGGGGTATAAATGTACTTGTGCGTGCCACATTGAGTTAAGAGAATATGCAAAAATACATTGATATGTACTGTACACAGTCAAAAGGCCACTTTGCAAACTTCAGGGGATAAAAAAGTTTAACTCTTATGGTCTGCAGAATGTCAATGGAATTCTTGTTACATTTCAGCATAATGTAATACAGCTGTCTACTCACATAAAACCTTTTTCACAAACTGCACCATCTATACTATGCAAAACATTGTTCCCATTTCGTAGTTTCATGATTCAAAAAGGCTCCAACTTACAAAATGCATGGATATGAATAATTCTACATGGGGAGACTTACGTATGCCTCTCTTTTTTTCCACCTATATGCCTGAATTATTGATATAAGTCTAAAAGAATATGTTCTCTGTGCACAATGTGGATTATCTATGCATGTGCCTAAAGACAAAACAACATTGTGAAAAAACCTCCATCAGAGAGTGAAAGCGAGTCAGATAGAGTTTGAATATTTACAGTCGGTTAATGACATTTCCATTCTGTGGGCTTGTCAGGGATAACAAAGCCTTGCATTTACCCTCTGCATCTGCTTAAGTCTCTTTTCCTCCCTCCTGTGCCCCAAGTGGCTCAGAAATCCTACTTTATAGCAGAGAGGTGTCAGAATTTTAAACAGGCCCCGTCTTTATCCCCTTGCTTTCCCCGAGCTCTTTCCCTTTAATTCCTGGAAGACTAGGCCGCGGTCGCCTTTTAACCCTCACCTGCTCCTCTGCTAGAATAATGTTGGCTTCTCTCTGTGTTCTGCGGGGGGGCGGAGGGTGAGGGGAGATGATGGAGAGGGAAAGGGGAGGTATGAGGGAGAGGGGAGTGAGGGGAGTGTTCCAGACAGGGGAGAGAGATAGGGTGAAAATGGGTGGGAGGTGTGTGTGTGTGTGTGTGTGTGTGTGTGTGTGTGTGTGTGTGTGTGTGTGTCTGTGTGTGTGTGTGTGTGTGTGTGTGTGTGTGTGTGTGTGTGTGTGTGTGTGTGTGTGTGTGTGTGTGTGTTGGGTGGGTGGGTGGGTGTAGGGGGGTGCCTGCAAGAGACAGGGCGTTAAAGACGAAAAAGAAAGAGAAATGGAAAATCCTGGAAGAGAGGCATGGACAGACAGTAAAGGCTCGAGTTATATTATTCTCTAGTGGGACGCTGACTAGTCATTTATCACGCCTCACTGTGAAAAGAAAAGAAGAAGGCAGAATGACGAGGAATGGGTTTTATTTTTTCAATCTTTTGTCAGACAAACCTGATGACAAAGCACTATCCACACACAAGGTAACTTCCCCATTGTGAAATTGGAACAACTCCATACAAAGCCAAAATAAATGGCAAAGATTGACCTACATTTTAGGGGGAAAGACATGTTTCTTTGTCCTTCAACTGTACTTGTATGAAGGGTTACATGGATGTGGATATGTAGTATTTATCATCTTAAACTCCAGTCATATAACAGATTGTTAGAATTAAAAAAATATGTTTGAATTATAATATCTTAATCAGTCATAATAACACAAGATGTCTTTACTTGGGTCCGTCTCTCAGTATTCTATTTTGAGCTAATACAGTCAAGACTACTTATGTTCTGTGATGAAAAAGAACATTACTAATATTGATATAAATATTACTACACGAGATACATTTTCTGAGATGTGACATATTAAATTAAAGCCTAAGGGGAAGGAATTAAATAAGGCTTATGAAGGACCTTGTCTTTTCTTTATTTTGCTATGTATTTGTTTTATTTGTTTTCAATTTTTTTCAATTTTTTTTAATTATCTTTTCATGTTCGAAAGAAAGACATCAATTGATCAATAAAAAAACTTTATTTTGTCCACAGTCTGCTTGGGGCAATAAAAGCAAAAAAATAAAATTGGCAGAAGTTTCCAAATGAATCGCCTATAAATGATATTCTACTGTATGAGTAATTGCCTGAGATTCACTCCCCTTTGAGTCAATCTCATGTGTGAAGTCAACGCTGTTAATTAGACCTGTTTTTATGTTCAGGGAACCAGCTGAGCCTGCCTCTCTTTTCTCTCCCTCTCTCGCTCTCTTTCTCTCTTTAGCATTTGTACTTAATTACTGAGGGACTGCTGTCTGCACCAGCGAGGCATAACAAAGAGATGTAATGCCATTAGCAAGCACAAAAAAAAAGAGAAGACGAATTTAATCATTTCTCTCATTCTCATGTCTTGAGAGAGTAGAATGGTTAACATACACTTTGTACTGTAGCTAGTGATATTTCCTTATGTCTGGTTTAAGGACTGGTTTTTACATTACTGGAAATTATTTGGTTTGATTGATGTTCAGTCTGTATTATATGTGTAAAGCTGGCATAAGCTAATGATAAAAACACTATTGTGTTATAAATCCTTTACATATAACTTTTCTATGTTGTTTTAACATACAGTAATAAAATCATTCAGTGTTAATAATAAATGGAGGAGCTTTAAAGGTGTGTCCACTGGGAAGATAAACAAATTCTCTGTATCCTTAAATAGCATTTAGCATCATTCAAAAGTATAAGTTGTTGCTTATTTCAATAGACATGCATTGCCTGGAGTTTGCCATAATGTAATTATGCACCGACCATTTACAAAGGTATGAAAAGGATTTTGTTTTTTAAGTTCTGTTTTGATTTGTGACTATATTAAGCCCTAATTAAAGATTATTCTCTCTGATTTTAATTGTGATGAGTGTAAGAAAAGTGTCGTTTTAATTATAATGATGTTAATGCAATGTGCAAAGTAGAGAGGCTGACATGAGGTGCACAATGACACCTACTGGGTGTTGAAAATTGGATTTACACCACAGTGGTTGGTTCCATTTTTTTGTTCAAAGAGCAGTGAAGGATAGTGCAGATATTGAGTGGTAAGATAAAGTGCAAACACTCATACACACACACACACACACACACACACACACACACACACACACACACACACACACAAGCTGAGAGTAAGTTTTACAGGTTTTGACACTTTTGATTGCATTTGACACCTCAGAAGTCCACAGGACATGTAACGTGGAAATTATCCATTGATTACAGGCCGCTGTCCCAGCTTTTTATATGTATGGAATTGAATCAGCTGTGGCTTTGCAAAGCTCTCCAATACCTGAGGTTATGAAGGAGAGTTCATAATTTAATGCAGCCATAACAGCCTGAACAGCAAAAAGCAGAGGCAATCATGTAGCTGGAGCTCATATGTTTGGCTCACTCAGATCCCTGAGGTCCATTGCAATAGCGTGATTTTGTTGATTAGAGTAATTGCATTGATTTCTAAAAGATCATAGTTTTCTATATTACATCTAGATGGCTCTGATGTGATTTTATACATTTAAGAACATTGATTGAGCCGGACATGTGTCAGTGCTACATATCAGCCTGTGATCTGGAATTTATGGTGCATCAGCAAATTACTTTTTTTTACTTGTAATGAGAAAATAAACCCTCAATAAGTATATATAGTATATCATGACTTTTCTTCTCTTTGTGGAGTCCAAACATTAACAACTCTTCTGAATAGTTGGTCCCTCTAACCAATAAACATACTATATGTATACCAATGATATACATTTAGACCACTAAGCATGATGTTTCAGCAACTAATCTATCTTTGAGCAATTAAACTAAATTAGATTATAACTATTTGAACTGAAAATAATGAGGATGTGTGCCTGGCTGTTTGGTGTTTTTTGCATCTTTATTGCCTTTCTTTTCTTTGTAAAAGAAAACCGAAGCATATTTTAACTCCTGAAAGACTTTGTGCCTTATGTTCTGTAAAGGTTTTTGCTCAGTAACATCTACGATAGCAACTTCATATATTTTAGTAAAGTTCACCTTTGGCTTTTGGAAAGAAAATGTTGACTCTCTTCATTTTCTGTAGACGTTGGGATAGAAAGGTTATGAGCAGGTGTTCAGAACACGGCACACATGGTCCCAGCTGAGATCCTAATGTTGGAGTTGGTCCAATTTGGCAAGGTCACCAGAATACTAATGCCTGTTTTGGGGGTCCTTGCAAAAACATCAACTCTGGACTCCAAACAGTTATTACAAAAATAGCATTCAGTCTAAACAGTGAGCTTTGTTGTTGAACTTTTAGGTATGACCATAAAAATCATATCCAAGCATGGATCCAGTTTGGCTTTAAAGGTCACATGTTATGCAAAATGCACTTTACCATGGTTTTCAAAGACTAACATACTGTATATCCCTAGCCTGTCAACACCCCCTCCATACAAGACAAACCCATCCCCTCTGTCTTTTGGCTGCTCCACTTTTCAGAAAATGTGTGCTCAAACGGGCTGTTTGAAGTTTTTCCCTTCATGACATCACAACAGGCAGCAACCGCTCCCCCAAGTGGGTAATACTCCCACACCTAGGTGTGTTCTGCCCTCTGAGTCTGTCTGTCTCTCAGCCTGTTCTGAGCAGGGCTGAAATAGAAGGGTTAAAATGCAGGATCAGAGTGGATGTTTACGGGGGGCAGGTGTTTGCTTTTATTTGCATAGGAAAGCTGGAGAGAGGCAGGAAATGTGGGGAGACTCAAACCCACGACCAGTGCAGCACATAGATAACCTGCTCTACCAACTGAGCAAAACCAGCGCCATAAACTTCTGATCTTTTATAAAGCCTTTCTTTTTTACCTTTCCTAATCTACTCAGGCCCTACATGAGCCGTTAGGACCCTTGTTTTTAACCTTGCCTGTTATTGTATGTCAAAGGTCTGTTGCTTACTCATCACCTCTCCATATGCATCTGCATTTGGGTTCCTCCCCCTATATTTCTTTTGCTTTGCCTACAACAGATGTGATCAAAGATGAAATAAACTAACCATAAATGTAATTGGTCAAAATGAAAAGGCAAAGTAGCACTGATGTCTACACAATGACATAACCTAGCTACTGCTAAAACCATCAAAGATAATATTATGCAATGTGCATAGTTATCTTTCTAATATTCCCACATTCAAAAATGTACACACACATATCCATCTAAGCAGTCACATAGCACACACATGATTGAACGTAATACAGTCATACCATCAACATATCTCCTGACTTTAATATGTTCGGACCATTTGATTGATGGCTCTGACTTAAATAAAGCTATTTCAATTTAAAAAGGCAGGCTACAGTTAAAGGAGGTATTCCATGGATTAGGCTCAGAAAGTATTTGAAGCAGATACCATTAGTCTCCATGTCCTATATCTTAAATAAAGTGAGACTCTCTCCATGGATGACAGAATCTTACACTTTCAGATGTGTGACAGATTTCCATTCATCAAACGCTAAAATAATGCAACCTGCCAAAGGCAACAAAACATCTCATGGATCAAAGTGAACACATAGTTTAAGAGAGACTTCAGGGTGTGCTTTAGGAATTGTTTGCAATTATGAATGGTCGTTTATTCTCAGGGATATTGATATTGTTCACATTTAAAGTGCTGTTCTGTAAATGTAAATGCTACTGAGGTACTGCAACCAAAAGGGTAAAAAAAATTACATCAGTCTTTGAAATAGATAATCAATGAATAAATATTTCTAAACAATTAGCTAAATTAACACTATAATAATATTTATCAAGAGTGATCATGATAACATTTAAAGTTATATGGGTATTGTTTAAGAACATTTCAAAAGGCTTAAACTATGTGTCACTCATCACATTCTGTTCTTAATAACAAAAATAAGAAAATAATTACAATTTTGTAGCAAAAGATTATAGCTCACCGGGAAAAAGAAGTCACGACTCCATTTTCAAATGCCAAAATCAGACTATATATACTTTCACTAATATGAAAATGATGAGGTTTAGGCTAAGATGATGAGGTGGTGGGAGTAAAAGTTACTCACTAGTGCATGTGATGCTGTTACTTGAGGCTATTTGTTTCCTGGTTTCATTGATTCTTGGGAAACTTAAACTAAATACATGTCTTAATATAAAAACAAGTTGAATACATTTTCATAGTCATGGCATAGCTCCTCTGCAACAATTATTTGCTGTCAAACTCAAATGGTGGATGCTGGACAAACTTATGAGATTGGTGTGTATTGAAAAACCTATTTTTTTCATTAGTAAGGGTGACCCTACGCTCTAAACTACTAACTGGCTTTCAGAACATCTAAACTGCACAATAATTACAGTCTGAACAAATCAGTCGAGAGTATTGAATCATACCCATGTAATATGTCCATGGTAATTCATGTAATAAAACCATTAGCAGCCATGGTGTTCTTTTACTTTAAATTGACTCTAATGTTGTGATCAAGCAGGACAAATTTGTTGTAACAACTTTTTTAACAGCCAAATTAAAACAACAACAAAAGTGATAACTAAATATCTTCTTTTATTATAAAGGAAGAAAGTTGGGGTGTCTTTGGCTTTTGGGTGCATTAACCTGAACCTGCATTAAATCTACACTACATTACAGCAAACATTTTTACTACTTTAATGATCCTCTGTCTGCATGATAGTTATGAGTGTTTATGTCCCTGCATGTATATGTCTGCCTTCCTGGCCACATGTCTGCTGAACTGTATAATTTACAGGTTGTTTTTGAATGTCTCCATTCAACTGCATTTCATTCACCCGTACAGTAAGTCCTCACAGACAGCAGCACAGTGCGCTGCGTTTTACACAAGCTTAGAAATGTGTGTGTTTCCACTGTATCTGTCCTTCCAGCTGAGTTACGAGCCTGATGGAACAACACTTCTTTGTATGGAGCTGTCACAGGAGGTGAGTGATAGAGTTTGGGGGAAACACACCTCTGGCTTTACGCACTAGTGCACACACTTACACTCACACATGGCTGCGTGCATGTGCTATATATCTGAACAGGCCATAAAAGAACACCATTTCTTATCAATTGTATTCTTAATTAAGTACAGCAATACATCCAAGATTGTTTAACTTCAATAGTAACATTTAACTCATCAATACGTAATCTATTCACATCCACATACCTGAATAGTAAGCAATAGTGTATCGGTACAAATGGTACCTTTATATAGATTTAGACCTTCATGAATTTTGGATGAAACTCCCATACTAAGGTAAGAAAAAACCTAGATGTAATAAATGGATCACAAAAAAATAAATTGAGGCATTAAAGTAAAAACCTAAAAATACTGAAAGAGATCACCAATACACAACATAAAACAAAAGCTTAAAGGTCCCATATTATGCTTTTTCTGGTTTTATATGCTCTTTAGTGTGTTTTCCAAGTGTCCTGTGCATGTTTAGGCACATCTATTTGCAAAAATTCAAAGTCCGCGGAAACGCGGCTTCTCCTACCTCCTCCTGTTAGCTGTAGCATTAGCTGCATGTAACGCTCGGTTCTAGTCCCCCTCGATAAAAATTTGTCAGTCCGACGTCATTGTCAGTGTGATATCACTGATCTAAGCCCATTGGCTCACTGTGACAAGCCCAGCAGCTCATGTTGCACGCCCGTTAACTTCTGTAGCACGCCCACGATATGCCGTAGCCTGCGGTAGCACAGTAGTGCCAAGGTGCTAATGTTTATGCTCCCCTCGGACGGAGCCAGTGGCTGCATTCCCAATATGGTAAAAGAGGTGGGACATTTCCGAGAACCGTGCTGAGCAACTGACCAATTACGGCAGAGCCGACAGGCCGACCAATCAGAGCAGACTTGGCACACGTGGAGACTCTGAACGTGGACACTTCAGAGCCTTAGAGAGAGAGCCGGTGCAAGGAGCGGCAGTTCATGAAAACAGACACTTTTTTCAAACTTTAGCTATTGTGAACATACTTTAGTAGGTACATAGATTAAATATACAAACACCAAAAAGGGCATAATATGGGCTCTTTAAAACATTTGAATTGCAATACAAAGTTAAAACCGCAAGCGGTGATGAAGGGCCCTCGCAGGTAAATAAACGCGGAATAAGCTCAGGAATTGGGAGTTCCGAGATACCTGGGAAGTCGGAACTCAGAATTTCCTACTTTCTCAGAAGTCAGAATTTCCGATTTCCAACATCCTAGTTCCGAGGAAGTCGGAAATTCCGGCTTCCGTGTTCCGAGGTCAGAACTCGGAATTTCCGACATCCAAGGTCCGAGATACCTGGGAAGTTGGGACTCAGAATTTTCGACTTCCGAGGTCAGAAGTCAGAAGTCGGAACTTCCAACTTCTGAGTTCCGAGGTCAGAATTTCCGACTTCCTAGTTCCGAGATATCTGTGAAGTCAGAACTCAGAATTTCCGACTTCCGAGGTCGGAATTCGGAAGTCGGAATTTCAACATGGAGTACCTTTGATTTGTTAGCTAATGCTGCATTCATGTGCTGCTCGGGTGATGGAAGTTTCCAATTTGCGAAGTCGTTCTTCCGACTTCAGTGTGTTCACGTGACTTCAGTTAAGAAAGTCGTGATGTTTTTACAACAAAAAGTACTTTAACATTAACAAAACATCAAGTCGGGAAGTCAGGCAGCTAATTATTTTCCGAGTTTCCAAGTTGTTGTTCCGACTTCCAACAGGTGTTCATGTGCATTTTACAACTTGGAAACTCGTTTTTCCGATACCACATGAATGCAGCATAATACCAGAGGATAACAAAACACTACACACAAACACTAAATAACATGAAAACACCTTCACAGAGTGAACTTGCACAATACCATTGGTGTGATTGATTTACTTACACAAAAGGATGGCTTAGCTGCTAATAAACTCAACAGTTAAAGCTTAAACATCCCTTTTGATGCACGTAGCAGCTATATGGGATCTGAACGCAGGCTCCTTTTTTTCCTCGAGTTTCCAAGTCGTAATTACGACTTCAGGGGTCGTTCCAGTTGACATTTCCGACTGGGAACTCGGAATTTCCAACTTCCAAGATCAACTAGAACGCAGCATAAGGTGGAACTGTTGAGTTTAATAGTGAGTGTAATTAATCAATCATCATGGTATCATGCAAGTTCTCTCTGTGGTGTGGACCCAAGTGCAGAAGCTAACTTATTTTAAATAAAGATCAAAAGTCCTCAACAAAACTTACTAACAAAATCCAACAGGAGAAAACAAGAAGCTGCGAGGAAACACAAGGAGACACTAGTAAACTGACGACTGACAACTAACATTCAACAAACAACAATGAACTGACACAGAGGGGAAGAAACACTAAATAGACATAGGGTAATCAGACACAGGTGAGACTAACAAGACACAGGTGAGGACAATCAGGGCAATCAGGCTCCGGACCGTCAGGCTTCCAAGGTAAATGGAAAACGGCATAACCTCTGAATCTTTTTTGGGAAAAAACACAGCATAACCTAGGAACTCGGAATTTCCGACTAGGGATGTTTATGCTTTATCTGTTGAGTTTATTGGCAACTTAGCCATCCTTTTGTGTAATTAATCAATCACGCCGATGGCATCATGCAAGTTCTCTCTGTGGAGGTGTTTTCATGTTGTTTTCTGTCAGAAACTATCACGTAGTGTGTTGTTATTGTCTGGTATTAGCTAACAAAACAAAGGTACTCCTGGAAGTGTCCATGTTGTTGAATTTTTTTGGGGCTCGGAATTTCCAACTTCCGAGTTCAGAGATATCTGGGAAGTCGGAACTCAGAACTCGGAATAAGCTTGGAACTCGGAATTTCTGACTTCAGAGGTAAATAAACGCGGAATAACCTCGGGAATCGAAATTTCAGACTTCGGAGTTCCGAGGTCAGAAGTCGGAATTCGGAACTCGGAATTTCTGACTTCCAACTTCTAGTTCCGAGGTCGGAAGCTGGATCTCGGAATTTCTGACTTCCGAATTTCAAGGTCGGAAGTCGAAAGTCGGAATTTCCGAGTTCCAGCTTCCGACCTCCGAAGGTAAATGGAAAACGGCATAACCTCCATATTTTTTTTGGGGAAAAACACAGCATAACCTAGGAACTCGGAATTTCCGAGTTACGAGATACCTGGGAAGTCGCAACTCAGAATTTCTGACTTTCTCGGGAAGCCGGAACTCGGACTTTCCAACTTCCATGTTCCGAGGTCGGAAGTCGGAACTAGGAAGTCGGAACTGGGAAGTTGGAAGTTGGAAGTGGGAAGTCAGAAGTCGGAACTGGTAACTGGGAACTGGGAACTGGGAAGTCTGAACTCGGAAGTCGGAAGTCGGAAGTCGGAACTGGGGAGTCGGAAGTCGGAACTGGGAAGTCGGAACTGGGAAGTCGGAAGTCGGAAGTCGGAAGTCGGAACTGGGAAGTCGGAACTGGGGAGTCGGAACTCAGAACTCAGAACTTGGAAGACTTCTGAGAAAGTCGGAAATCCTGAGTTCCGACTTCTGAGTATTTGAGTATTACGGATCAATTCAAGTCCAAATCTCGACATTTGAGTACACAGTATTGAAATTCGAAATATTGTGTTAGAAATGTCTGCCCTTCCGTTTGAAAAACTCTTAACGGCTGTGTGGAGTGAATGCCTACGTAGGAGTAAATGCCTACGTAGGAGTAAATGCCTACGTCACCAAACCGATAAAAGCCTCGTCACCCGACACCTAGCTAAACCTACCGGTACTGTTTTCATTTGTGTGTGTGGGGCAAACTTTGTATCATATGCGAGTGAGTGGGCGAGTTTACCCCCCTGCCCCCCTCCCTCTCGAAGTTGATACATTGACATTCTAAATGCATTTTTTTAAATTTCAGGATAGAGCAGTTCAACTGAAAATATGGGGTTTAGTTACCCTTTAAACTCAACAGTTCCACCTTATGCTGCGTTCTAGTTGATCTCGGAAGTTGGAAATTCTGAGTTCCCAGTTGGAAATGTCAACTGGAACGACCCCTGAAGTCGTAATTACGACTTGGAAACTCGAGGAAAAAAAAGTAGCCCGAGTTCAGATCCCATATAGCTGCTACGTGCATCGAAAGGGATGTTTAAGCTTTAACTGTTGAGTTTATTAGCAGCTAAGCCATCCTTTTGTGTAAGTAAATCAATCACACCAATGGTATTGTGCAAGTTCTCTCTGTGAAGGTGTTTTCATGTTATTTTCGGTCAGAACCTATCATGTACTGTTTTGTTATCCTCTGGTGTTATGCTGCATTCATGTGGTATCATAAAAACGAGTTTCCAAGTTATAAAATACACATGAACACCTGCTCAAGTCAGAACAACAACTTGGAAACTCGGAAAAGAATTAGCTTCCCGACTTGATGTTTTGTTAATGTTAAAGTACTTTTTTTTTTAAAAAACATCACGACTTTCCTAACTGAAATCACGTGAACACACTGAAGTCGGAAGAACGACTTCGCAAATTGGAAACTTCCATCACCCGAGCTGTACATGAATGCAGCATTAGCTAACAAATCAAAGGTACTCCATGTTGAAATGAGTTCCAACCTCGGAAAGCACGGAAGTCGGAAATTCCGAATTCTGACTTCTGACCTCGGAACTCGGAAGTCGGAAATTCCGACTTCTGAATTCCGACTTCTGACCTTGGAACTCGGGAATTCCGATTGCTGAGGTTATTCCACTTTTATTTATAAAATAATTCTGTACTGCTACTTAAGAGCTTCTTATCAATGCAATACAGTTGCAAACAGGTTTCCAGTTTAACTGAATAAAAGCAGATAAATCCTCGCTTAGCATTATGCTAACAAATAACATGGGAAATCCCATATAGAAACGGCGAAGCTAGCGCTACACTTTTTACATGAATATAAGTACAAAATATGAGTGTTTCCTTTCCTGCTTCTGCCAGTCTGAAGACAGGGGCTACCGAGCACACTAAGCTGTCTCACTTGGAGATTACGCCTCCTTGTGGAACAAATTGGAACCACACTCTAAATTAAAATATTTCAATCATGGATAGTCACCACAAGATGGCAGCATTGCCTTAATTTTAGACGGGCTCTGTATCATGCATGAGAAATTGTAAACTACCTTGACTTGAAAGCTTTGTTAACCCCTTTTCCCGACATGATAGCATGTTTGGTACCAATGGATGCAGTATATCATGCATTCATTTGATACCTGTATATCCCCTCTAGCTTTAAAATTGAGCCTGCGACGCCGTCCAAAAAATAGTAACATTTATGTCAGCTGAGGGCACACTAACATTAGACAACAAGTTAACCGTTAGCGATAGCTAGCTAACAAAATGACTGCTAGCTAACTGGTAAACCATTAGCGCGAGCTATTCTGTGAAATTGCTTGGTTGACTAATGTAACATAACGGTTTGATAAGTTTAGCTAGTTAGCTGTTAGCTAGCGAGAGTTACAGCCACTTCCTGTTTATGGTGATGTGATTTGTGGACTTCCTGGTGGATTTTGAGCATGGGTGCAAGAGGGTTTATTGTAGGTGTTGTCAAGAAGGATATGCATAGTAAAATTCTGAATTGTAGGTTATGTCTTCTTGCAGTTATGTCTTCTTGAATGTGGCCGGAAAGCTCCGTCATCAGGGAGGGTGTGTTCAAGCAATCGCTGCCAGGTAGTCTTTCACCTCCGCTGGGGTAAGTCTTTTGAAGCCGGCCTCATTACAGAACCTGCAGGGGCTGAATGTTTTAAATATTGTAGGGGGCACCACTGAGCCATTAAACCCAGTTCTCGCACAGTTTGTGCTCGGGCCCTAATAATAATCACTAGGGTTTCAAGAGGGTCCTCGCACGGTTCATGCTCGGGCCCTAAAAAAAAAAAAAATTCTCAAACATTTCATATTGAAGACACAACAACAAAACAACTGTTATTTGGAACTTTTAATAAACAATAACAGTAATACTTCAGTTTTAATCAAAGTAAGTGTTAAATTCCGCTGGTCAACTATTTTGTTTTCATGTGTTTGTGTTCACTTTCTGTTATATTTTGGAATCCCGGTGCTTTTGTATCATATCTAGTCTTACTTCCTGCCATTGTTCTGTTTCCCGCCTTTTGTCCCAACACACCTGTATCTCATCTGCAATTAGTCTGACCTGCATATACCCCTGTGCTTCTTCCAACACAGGGATTAGATTGTTTTCTTTGTGTTTGCTTGCCTGGTTTGAACTTTAATTTTGGGGATTTTGTGGATTTGCCCTTATTGGATTTTTCGGCCCTTGCTGACTACCTCTCAGTGTATGACCTACCAGCATTTAAGAACTTTTCTCACTGTTTTCTGTATACTGTAATAATGTAAACTTCAAAACAAGTTCAACTTGACTTTGATGCTTTTGTAACAAATCAAAACCAATCTCAGACGCAAAGGAAAGACCATAACCAACACTGTCCTGTACATCGGTGATGGAAATTATGGTAAAAACACTACATATTGAATTAAAAACTGTACATACTGCTGGTACAGTCATAACTGAAAACACACAAAAACAACCACAGCTATGTAAAGCCAATTTACTTGCATATTTATTAAAAATGTAACTTCAAAGCTCCACTGTTTCTCATTCAGACCAGTAGCCTCTGGCCCTGTGAGGAGCCTCTGCGTGTAGCGTGGAGTGACGGTAAAAGGCATCCTTAGGAGGGTATCTTAAGGTCATCACCATCCCTCGCAGCTCACTGGAACCATAAGTTGATAAATTCAGAGGGGCATTTGCCCTTCAAGCAGCACAATTTGCTAGCGGCCCTGCTTCTGTTAGGCCTGCCCTAATCTAATGCCAACTGTCTGCCTGTGAAGAAAAATGGAAAATTGTTTGTGAAAAATGAGCGTCAACCCCTTTTCCTCTGCTCCCCCCTAGCCTCTAATCAGAAATACGGTCCGCAGCAGCATTTATTGGACCTACGAGGATTTCTTATGTTTGGGCCTCTAAGGAGAAGTAAATGCAGGCAATTATAGATGAAGTGATTTAACATGCCAGCATTCCTTTTCTACATAAGTGGCTCATTGTAGAGTGCAGGCTAAGGGGCGAGGGCATGCTAAGCAAAGCATTGCTGCACGTTATGGCTGTGGCCTTGGCCATAATTTCTGACTATGTCTTTAAATGGAATATGACAAAGGATTTATTTTTTTTATTCTGTACTATATTTCTTGGATGTAGACTATGGAAATGGCTAGTGGGGAAATGGCTCCACTTCCAGATGAAACAAACCCTTTGTAAGTGCCAGCAGACTCCATCTGTCCTCATCTGTGTGTGCTTCAAAATGTGTACTTTAAAGATCTAATTAATACAATATTTAGCCCGAAAAATCTAGACAGCATATTCGAGTTTGCCTCTCTTACTGTTGTCATAATCATCCTTAAATTTCTGGTAGGGGCAATTTATTACAGCTTAACATTTCAACACTTATCCATGTGGATGTGTGAGTGAATGCTGACGAGTGTGTACTTGTTTTTTCTCCAATCACTAAGTCTCACAGCATGGAGGTAGCTTTGGACATGCCTCACACAAACACACATGTGGACACATGCACACCCCAGACGACACATACACACACACCCCTACAATATAACCTAACACCCCCATAAGCGTCTCTTCTGCATGCCTCTGCCATAACTAACTGGATTAGTCAGCCACAATCGATTTGGCACATGCTATCAAAACCAAACAGCCAACCTCCTTTCCCCCCATCCGTCCATCTCCTTCCCCTCTTCTCTCCCCTTCCCCTCTCCCCTGTCTTTTGCTCCCTGCCTGCTTTTCATTTCCCTCCCCTCGCTCCATTTGTCCTCCCCTCCTCTTCCTCCATCCCTCTTTTGCCCCTCTCACTCCACTTCTTTCTCCACCTCCTCATCCCTCATTTTCCTCTTGCCTAACTCCAACCTCTCCTTCTTTGTCCCAACTTACTTTACTCCTTCCACCTTTTTAAACTTGCTTCCTCTAGTATTCAGCATTTTCTTTAACAGTTTTCCTTCCTCTCCTCTACTTATTCCCTCAACCCTGTCCTCTCCTCTGTCTCCTGCCTTTAAAAAAAAAAAACGTTTCCTCTTCTCTGTCTCCTGTCCTTCACCATGACTTCTCTCCTCCCCATGCCAGTGTGTGTGCCTCCTCTTCTTTCCTCCTTGCCACACATTCATCCATCCTCTCCTTCACTTCAGCAGCCAAATCACTCTCTAACAGATGCCACGCTCATTCAGTCGGCCCTCCCTGGTGTACTGGTGTGTGTGTGAACCAGTGTCTGTTGTGTCTGTGTAATTATGCATGTGTGTGTGAGGCCACACGTGTGGGCATGTGTGTGTCTGTGTGTGTGTGTCTGTGTGTGTGTGTGTGTGTGTGTGTGGGTCTCGGTGGAAAAGGCCTGGCCAAGGCTAATTGCTGCCTCCTACCTGGTGGTGACAGGCCTAATCAAGGATGATGAGCTCACTGTTGGTCTCTCTCTCTCTCTCTCTCTCTTTCCCTCTCTTTCTCTCTCTCCCTCTCTTTCTCTTTTGGCAGAAAAATAGATAGACAGCCTCCAGTCCCCCATTATGGGTTGTTTTTGGAGAGGAGAGGAGGATGGGAGGAGGATGGGAGGAGGATGGGAGAATGATTTGGGGGGGGGGGGGGGTTAAGAGAGCGGCGAGGAGGGAAAAAGAAGGACAAGGCTTTTCATTTCACTCTCTCCTCTTATGGGTGGAAGGGTGGGAGGGGGAGGCAGCATGGGAGCAGAAATTGGCCAGAGTGCTTGAGGGTTGGAGGTACACAGGTTGCAACACAATGGGGCCTATTCACCTCCTCTCAAAAAGTGAAGGGGCTGAAATGATTGGATGAATGAATAAATGAATGAATAAATTTTGTTTTGAGGCGTTTTTGGTGGGCAAGGTGACGAGATGGGATGAGATTGGTGGGTCTACATGCATGGGCACTCATGTGTGTTCATGTGGGTGTGTGAGAGACAGACTGTGTGTCACTGGTTTGAAGGAGATGGTGATCCAACAAATTACTCTTGTGGTCCAGAACTGCTTGAGTCTTGAATTAGGATAATGGCATTTGGCCTCAACAACGTCATAACAGATGTTTGTGTTTGTATGTTTTTGTGTATTTATTGAGTATAAACTTGAAAGCAGAAAAGTTAAAACGGCGTATGGGTGGTTGATGTGATACATTTCCATACAAATAACACCAGGCCTTTTACAGCCACACAGTCTCTCTTTTGTACATGAACATACATACACACCTGCACACATAATTGCACACACACTAATGCATGTATATAATATGTAATTGTATTGATCCCTGTAGGATATTTATGTTTTCTCCAGGGTCAAAGTCAAAGTCTAGAAGGGGGGGTTCTGATCCCACCCTGACTTTGACTTTAACATAAAGAACCTGATCTTGTCTGAAGGGTCTCCTCTGTTGACATCCTGATGTACACTTTTTTATTTCCTTATCTCTTAAACATGGTTGCATGCCTACATATATCATATATATATATATATATATATATATATATATATATATATATATAGTTATACACTAACTATATATATAGTTAGTGTATATAGAGATAGTGTATATCGCTTAATTGAATCAGGGACATGATGTACAAGAAACTGTTGATTTCCTAACATAATGCCTTTAAGAAAATGTTTTAAATAATTACATTTCAGCATATTGCCTGACAAACTCATATCGACAGTTGTGTCTCAGATTCCATTCGCCTCACCTTGTTCTTGGAAAAATTCCATGAAATGGTGAATGGACTTACACCGCATGTCACACCTCACATTCACACACTGATGGCAGTGGTTGCTATGTAAAGTGACCATCAGAATTAACTTATCATACGCCGACGACGAAGCAGCGGGGGCTATTTGGGGTTAAGTGTCTTGCCCAAGGACACATCGGACATATTGCTGCAGGAGCTGGGGATCGAACCCTCAACCTTCCGGTTGAGAGACGACTGACTCTACCAACTGATCCACAGCCACCCCCTCCAAAAAAACTCCAAAGTAATAATAAACACCAGACCTGGCATTTTATATTGTTTTACTTTCCATATGCAAATTATTGAGATCCTCAACTTTTCAAACACCCTTGCCTCTTGCCTGCTTTATGTCTAACTTCCTGTATCCACAGTTCTACTGTATAGACACATATAATAACTTAGTTTGTGCACCCTGTCTGTAGTATCTCCCCACTACACAGCATTCTCACTGTATTATTTCACACTTGATGAAAGTAATAATGAACCACTTTAATACAATACTAAGTCCATTTTTCTCCTCAGATGTAGGTTCGACTTAATTGTGCTCTGTCTCTATTGTATTTGATATTGAGCATGATTTTTCTTGGATAACAAATAATTGTATACACTTGAAAATATACATTTAATGAGCAAACATGTGTGATATGCTGGACTTCAATGCATATTGAGTGAGACTTTCTCTTGCACGGTTCCTCGTCACAGAAAACCTCAAATCATGTTGTCTATTGTAATGAAAACATGTTAAGATTTACAAGATTCTCTTTCAATCCTGGTATACTTATATAATTCTCTTAAAACTCAAGACAACACAATTCATATGTTTGTCCATGTGACATGGTTCTAAATACTATAAAAGAATAAGTAAGAGATGGGTAACTTTTTTTTATTTTATTTTTTCAGTCCATTCTCTCTATTGGGGCGATGTTGTCACATTCCTTTTATAAAAGCAATTATTATGGGCGTACTGAAATAAGAAAGTAAGTAGGCATTGCTTCAGAAACCATTTCTTATTGTGGGATTAATGTTCATACACACAAGAGGGTTTCATGTGCAGACTTATAGAAATATATATTTTACAAAAAGCCACATTTAATTGTAAACTCGAGATTAACCATCAATGGAAAAAATGTCAATTTCTTGCAGCCAACAAATTCAATCAGGTTCTCCAATATGTAATAACTCCTCCGATATCTCATCCCAACATCAATCTGTGGAAAAATCCCATTCCCATTTTTACACATACTTTGAGAGTAAGATGTTTGGACCTTTAAAATGATAGCCATCAAAGCCTCTAGACCTTAAAGAAGTGGAGGCCCCCTGGTGCAAAGGAGAGTTTCATCATGATGGATTTAGCCACAAGCTCTTTCTTCCAGGTATATCTGTCATGTGTGTGGCTCCCTCTCCCTCTCTCCCTCTATCTCAATCATTATTTCTTACTCTCCTTTTCCTCCTTATCTGTGGATCAATTCTTCTCATATGCTTTTTTTTTCTGTTTTCCCTTCCTTCCCCTTTTGATTTGTTTGCTTTAGCCATGTTTGACTCTGCTATTTCCCTTCCCCCTTTCTCTCTCTCTAAGACCACCTTCCATTTTCTTGCATATCTCTTGCTCTCAGTGGCTTGTCAAGTATGGGCAGGATTCACATGGATGGCTATCTGTAAGTAGAGGCCACCCCTGCATATTGAGGTATTATCTGGCCTCTTTGAATCAAAGGTAATGGGATATTGAACAGATCTCTATGCTTGTGATTTGGTGGAAATCCTTAATTTATATTCTGGAGTCTCTTGGATGAAAGATTATTTCTCATTCTGCGTGTTTAGCCTGAGTGTAAAAGAGGAGTGGATGCAGCATGCGGTTGGAATACATAAAGTGGAATATTTACATGGGTTGCCTGTTGAGATTTGCAATGGTCATGACCTGGATGATATTATTGATGTGCTCCAAAATTGCAGCCTTTGACCCTTATTGTTTATTCTATAAGTGTTTCTGTTTTAAGCATGTCAAATGTTGAACTTTTTCAAAAGGTCAAGGTGCATATCAATTGTTCTCCCCTTTTCTCTGTTTGAAGACTTCGCTGCAAGAACACGGACACTTCAGATCTTTGTTTGGCTTCACTGTGAATTATTCCTCTGATGGATGATATGACAAATATAATTAGTCTGGGATTTAGAAGGCAATATAAGAAAAAGATTCATAACAGGTAATACAACAAACTGTATGGCATAGTTGCTGTCTCTTCTGTGATATTTATGACTGTTTTTTAATAATGTGAATAATGCCAGCTCCAATGGGAATTAATCATCTTTAGACCAAGAAGCACAAAGAAGTCATGTTTATGACCTAATCAAATATATGACTTTGGTTGTAATAAAAATTCATAATTTCCCTGGTGCAGGATATTAGAGAGACATACACTCAGAATCATAATTTCTGGTTTGTGTATGAATTATGTGATGATGGCTTAGTAGCTGGCATGTTGATCATCACATCATTTAAGAGAGAGCCGAGTGAAACAGTGTCCTCATCCCTGATATGCAAACATGCTAATATAGTAATACTGTAAAATGATTAAGTAAAACAACTTTTTTATGATTGGTTTATATTCTTCACCTCAGTCATTCATCCCGACACTATTGAGATTGAGAAGAAACCACACTTACTGTTTATGTGACTGTGTTTATGCAGCAGTTATCATAGTTTAAAGCTCCTGTAAGGAGTTTTTAACTGGTAATGAAACATACTGAAATTGACACTGATGCTTCTAAATCACCTAAAAAAAGCAAACAAGACCATCAAGAAGAAGAGTTAGTATTTCTTAAAAGTCATTTTAATTCCCTGCTGCATGCATCTTCTTTGAAAAAAAAAATCTACTTCCAAATCTTCACTTCCTTCTGCCATATGTGTGTATACTTCTCTTCTTCAGCTACTGACATCACAGAATATGTGGTGATGGGGGGGGGGGGGGGGCGCTGGTATCATAGTGGCTAGTGTGAGCGACCCATATACAGAGACTATAGTCCTCCAAGCAGACGGCCCATGTTCTAATCCAACCTGTGGCTCCTTTCCCACATATCACTCCCCACTCTTTTTCTACCTGATTTCAAACTCTATCCACTGTCCTATCTCTACAGTAAAGGCATAAAAAGCCCAAATATAAATCTTTGAAAAAAAATCAAAAATAGGTAAAAAGGTAATATTCATCCTATCATACTTTCAGTCAAGCAGTTCTTGTGGGGTGAACAATGACAAATGAAACTTACATCTGACTACATTTGTTAGTTTCATCTCACAATGAGATCGCAGGGACATAAGGGCTGTAAAATTGGTGTTAAAGCATGTACACATCTGCAGAGGAGATGAAGTGTTTGTGGTCGAATTAGGAACTTTTAGGCCTTTAGGGGTGTTTTAGATTGTCCATGACACTTGATTTACCGGCCTAATCTCAGCAGCTTTCAACAAAAATCCAGCAACAATGTAAGTCGCGAACATGGCCTTTTATATTTCCATGGTCAATTTGATATTTCCATTACTTTAAATCAGCAGTCACAAGAGAAAAGCACACAGTGGCGTTTCACAGCTACCCTCCCACAAGACACAAATGTACTCGTTTTTTGACTGAGGGGGCTTTTACACACACATAAACACAATCACGAGAGTATCAGAGGAAGAAAAAGGGGGAAAGGTAAATTGGGCCAAATAGGAATTTAGAGTGCACTCTATTCTCATACATTTCACTGAGCTATTTTTGATGTGTGCAAAGTTGATGGTTGAAGACATTGACCGCAATGAAACAGGCCTCCTATAGGAGCACCAGGTTCTCTCAAATATTACATTATGGAACACTCTGGTGATAATAAAACTTTGCTTTTTGCTCTCGCAGCAATAACAGAATCTAAACTGCTCCGCACATGAAAGACCACAGCAGTGTCAGGTCCATCAAAGCTAATTGATTCTACTATATCTTCATTTCCAAGGAAAAACGCTGGTGTCGGGCTGGTGAGAATGATAGAGGGCTTGATTTATGAAGCGCAGAGAGCAGAGGTGTGGGTGTAGCAGGTTTGGAAAATTTCATCTCGGATCAAGCCCCAGCACCGTGGAAATAAAAAGGGAAAAAGAAGGACATGTTTGTTACATAAATGGATTATGTTTATGGCCTGTGTCTCACAATTTGTGGTTGTGTGTTACACTGCAGCTTTTCATAAGGGAGCTTAAATCAGTAGCTTGTGGTAAAATAACCTTGAATGGCCACAGAGAGATACTAATGATTTACAGAGCTGTTTACCAAACCATCACCATCACACTGACCTCCTCTGCCCACCTCTCGAGCAGGTGTTTGTGCTAGCTTTTGTGTGTTTGTTGGCTGTAGGCATTTGTGTGTTTGTTGGTTTGTTCTCCTTTATGTGTATGGATGTCCATGTATGCATTTACACTATTGTTGCACATGTAAGCATGCATGCTTTTTGTTTTTCAAAAATAACAGTAAAAAATGAATTAAGTCATAAACGATGGAATGAAATAAAGGTGTTGCCTGCACAAAGATGTTTTTTGGCCTCTGGCTAAAATGTGGGACCTCAGCTGTGAGACTCAAAAGAGCCACTATAGATGATTAATGGAGGGGAAATAGAATTGTCAACCTCAGTTAGGGTTTCGTGAGATGCTATAGTTAAAGACAGTGGTGGAAAATGTACAAGGGTTTTGTAATCAGGTAGACGCATGGATCTTTTTTTTGGGAGGGGGGAACTAGGATCAAATTAGAAGCACTGGTATGACCTATTCACTACATAAAAGTGAAACGTAAAGGCTCTGAATACACTCAGAGTGTAAAACTAAAGAGATCTCAGAATGACATTTCTACCATTTCAAATACTCCCTGTTTGTTCTGGAAAAACAAAATCACTGGACACTTCTTCTCTCCAGGAAGGTTTTTATTTTCTTTTTTAATTGTCGTGATATATCTGCATAAATATATTGATGGATACAACCATGAACCTCAGTTACATTGCAGATGTGCAATTAATCTCAATTTCTTTGTGATATGAGCATTCACAATAAACACATCGCAATATCTTGAAATTAGGGCAATAAATAAGAAAAAGTCTTTCATCTGGCATGCATGCATTTTACAATGAAGGCCTGAGTATAACGGCCATGCTCTCACACAATTTCGATGTAGTCAGATGAAGCTCGGCTAAGCTTACTGCAACCTTTAGATTAATTGGTGCCTATTTTAGGGGTGCAAACAAATGTTTTTTGAGATTTATTTTGTATCAAAAGGGACATATTGTAAACACATATAAAATATGAAGAACAGCAGATAGACCATGTTGTAACTAATATGCACGTGTGATATTTTAAGGTTCTGTCTATCACACTTCAAATTTTTACCTCAGTATGATCATATTGCAAGTTTTTCTCATATCATGCAGTCCAAATTTCTCATTTTTTATGGGTTATTGTTCCTTAAACTTGGATAATATCGGTCTTGATGTTGGGTAATCTATTAATGATGCAAAAATAAGTCTGATATTTTCAAATGCATTGCAGCAAAGTCAGTGACAAGACCTTTTACAGTAGGAAAATATGTGTTCAAATTTAGGGGGTACCTTGAGAATAAGTAAGAAAAATAAAAACTCAGATACAGATACTTCTAGCCTCTGTTTAATGTAATAAAGACATGTGGTTCCACATATATATATTTTTGAAGTGTGATGAGGAAAAGTACAAATCTTATATAAAACCTCAAATGTGGTTGTCAGTATTACAGATTTATGGCAGGGAGATGTTTGATAGACCCCGATGGAATGAAGGAAGTGAAAAGTGTCTGTAGTTTAGGCAGAAATCGTGGATTCCAACTGAACTTCCAGACTATCTTACAGTAAGTACTGATAGCACCCCCCACCCCCACCCCCCACCTCTGATACAACGCCTCTGGCTGTGCTTTGTATGATGGAGACCAATAAAGCCTAAAGTACAGAAAGCTAGTCCCTTTTTCAACTCAGCATTATGCCACAGGAATCCCGCTCCTGCTTTCAAGTCCTCTTCCTCTGTCCTCTCTGCCCGGCGCAGCCTGTGTGTGTAGTGTCCGGCTGGGGGATGTGATAACTCAGCCTAAGCCCAGTCAAACCAGCTTAATGCTCCCTGTGTCAGAGGAAAGCTTCAGAATCGTTCATTTTATGGTTGAAAAAAATCAGAATGTTCATTTGGCTTCCAGCAGTGAGGTGGGGCAGCATCTAAGGCCCAAGATTCCCTCTCGCTCCTTTTCCCTTGCTTTCATTATAAATACAGCATGCCACTGGTCTTGTTCTTTGGTTCTCTTTGCAGAAGTTCATTCTCGCTCTCTCTGGTTTCAAACTTTCTGCTCTTTCTTTTTCTTCCTTTTTTTTCTTTCGTTCTGTCTAGTACCGACTTGCAGACATTAAATAAGGGATAAAGCTTTGTCTGGCCTTTGCCAGCGGCCCCCAGCCTTGTGAATCCCATCTGCCCATCAAATAATAGTAAAATGAATTCCTCAGCATTTGATTTAGTCATGTCAAAAGGCCAATGAAATGAACTTCTGTGACACCAAATCCCTCTGTGCAAGGAAATTGGAACTAAATTTATTTAATTTGAACAGAATCCCCACATCCCCAATCCGCTTTTTTGTCCACTTTGCAGCGTTTCTGCTTTGTAGAATCAGAGGATGTGTTCCCTTTTTGATAGGGCCTGAATCTTTATCCTTATTAAACTCTGCTCTGACCCTTGGCACCTTATCATCGACTGGATGTGTGAGACTCCCGAGTGTAGACACTATGAAGACCAAGTTCAAAAAATATCTGCAGAACATCCCTTACATCTAACACATGGAGTGTAAATGCATTCAAATGTGCTTGTTTGCTAGTATTTGACATTTGTTGCACACTTTGCAACCTCCAAATGACAGATGAATAATTACAAATCAACCTGGTTGCAACAATTTCAAGCTTTTTCCACCTACCAACATGCATCCCAAGTAAGATTGTTCATATGGGAAAGTATCAATGAATCAAAGCACAGAGCAGACATTCAGACTAAAAACAGCCTTCGGTTGAAATAAGGCAGGGGGCTGCTTCTGTGGACACATGTTGTTAAAGGTATCAGTGAAACAGGAAGTCTAATTTCAGTAACATTTTGTTGTGTTAAAGGCTTGTGAGACTCCCAAACACTCCACAGCAGGTTATTTTGCAGACTGGATTTTACATATTTGAAAAGGTTTCCTAGCTGAAAAGAAAATACTCTTTTTTTTATTTTGAAGTTGGTCTCAGGCTGTGACCTTAAGGCCAAGTACTCCAACAGAATCTATATAAAAAAAGAGCTTTGTTGTCAGTATCTAACTTAGTGCTTCAGACACCAAACATCTTGATATATGGGACATCTGTTCTTGTATCAACGCAAGGTACATTTGTAAGAGTCGATCCTTGAGTGCGGAGATCTTTGAGTTTTTGTATTGGTTATTAACCTAAAAACGATGATCTCCTTAATTTACAGTAATGTGAAACTAGGTCCCACTGTTCTATGTTAACTATATAATTCTGTTTGAAAGACTGAAATATTTCTCAGGTTGTCACAATTTCCAAGTTTAAATTCATTACGTTGTTCTTATTGAGGCTTTTCTGTCTTAATTCTAAGAACACTAGGTTCACTTTATTTTTCCCCAAAGTCATTTCAAAAACCTAATTGCATAGTCATATAAATATTAAAAGACATTGGTTTCATTGATAGTGTTTCTCCCATAAATACCCATAAAAAAACAAGCTTTAACCATTCAAAATAAAGATTTTAAGCAAAAAGAAGACACTGCCACGTCAGGAAAAAAAGAGTTTAACTTTCTGATAAATTAGACTGCTAAATCCTTTATGATTAGCTGAATTTCAAAGCATTTTTACACAGAATACAGACTCTTGAATGTTCTACTTCTGCAGTCCTTTTGAACAGGAAAAACAAGCTAATTTACACATTCAATTTAAATATGGATTCTGTGATTGTTAAAGTAAAAAATGCACGAAACATCCTCTAAATCACATTAGGAATGTTCGGTGTTTTAATCAAAAGTTAAGTTTGAAACAAGAAAACAGAAAATCAGTCAGGGTGCTCAAAACTAGAACTTTTACTAACTTGTACTGTTTTGTCAAACAAAACCAAATTACTGTAGCACTGACAACAAAAGAGAAACTTAATCTAAGGCCTCACAATACACAAAAACACACAGATTAACCCCTACAGGTCGTTATATCCCTGACAAGCCCCTGTGGAGATAGTATTGGTTCAAAACTGTTAGTCAGTATGTAAAAACTTGACCAAATTCTTAAGTGGGTGCCCATCTTAATGTGATATTAGCATTTTTTATCTATTTATGCATTTTTTTACACAAGCTTTATTTTTACATGTACATAACTACAAATATATTTTTATATATGTGACCAGATTTGTAATGCTGCTGTATGGGATTGCTGCCAACAAAGTTTCATTGTGTTCTTTTATGCAATGACAATAAAGTATCTGTCAATTACAAAGAGTTTTCCAAAGTAATCCCCTTTCAGTGACACTCAACCTGTGAGGCAAACAACTACCCACAAACTTACTCATAATTGCACAGAAAGCACCTAAAAAAAACATAAATTCATGAGATGTATTATTATTTAACATGAAAAAAAACTACATCATTATACAAAGATCAACAAAAAAGTATCCAAACTTCCTGCTTGAAGGCTCAGACACAGTGACTCCCACTCTAAAAGCTTGTTTTTTCACATGTTATGAATGGGGTGTTTAAGCATCCAAGACAAGGTGCACCTCTGTAAGAACAACAAGGGGGAAAAGGCGGACAGTACAGAGAACAACGTGCGGCCATAACTATAATCAGTGTTAATGCAAGTTTTGAACCCATAGATCATTATTTTTTGCTATTTTTGCCATAATATCAAGAAAAAGCTAATCCTGAAGCACATCCATTAAAAAAAAAAAAAAAGCAGAATACAAGACAATTTTTCAAGTTGAACTTGCAGTATATGCTCTACATAAATTATGCACACATAAAACACAGTGCATGGATAAAAGCCAAGCTCTTTTTCAAAGCCAAACTCTTGAAATTAATGAATGCATGTTTGACTACAGGGCATGTTTCTCTAACCTCAGCATTTGCCATAAAATCACATCTACAGCAAACTGAACAGTGAACACAGACCTCAAACTGTCAAGTATAGACACACACCAAGAATTGAAATATCAGGCGCTTGTTATTGGACTCTGTGTTCATTAGTGTCTGCAGTAATTGAATTATTTGAGACCACATTGTTGTTCAATAATTAGCTTATTAGCATGGAAGCCGCAGCACTGGAAGGCCAAGCAATCAGACCAACAATTAGCCATCAGCGTATCAGACAGTGAGATTGAGGCCATGCTGTAATGGCAGCATCTGACCACGGTGGTCAACTCATTTCCATTACAATCAATTAGTGTTTGGTCTAATTTGATTTAAAGGAAAAGGAATCATGGAACAATGAAGCACTGTTAAAAACAACAGCATCTGTTTGAGTTTGTTCACATGGCAGTGATTAAAAAAGGACATTATTTCACTTGAAAGGAACACCTAATCAAACATGTGGTTTCACTATTTTTTACTGACCTATATTAATTTATATTTCCTTTTATAATTGTTTTAAAATATTTATTACATTATTTATCGTTTTTTCTTCTCTCTCCAGCACATCTTTTGTCTTCTTGGTTGAACTTCATATTAACATCGCCCTGATATAATATCGCTGGTTTTTGCCTTTTTCTTACTGGGTTGCTTTCTGAGTAGGATGTCATCTTTTTACATTTTTGACAAAGCACTTTGCAAACTTTTAAAGGTACCATGAAAATAAAGATTTGAGGATCATCAGACCTATTGGATGTAAATTAAAGAAATTGAAGAATGACATTACTGTCATTGCATGCAGAATGTAGACATACAATCAAATAAATATTTATTACTATATATATATATATATATATATATATATATATATATACACAAGGAAATGCCATTTTTTCATTAAACAAGCATTTATAACTTTTATATTAAAATGCATGTGGTATTAATGTGCAATGGTACTATACCAGCAGAAAAAGTTCAATACTTTGTTTTTCATATATGAAGTCCAAGCAAAATGTTGTATCACCAGGTTTTGATTTATCTTTGACTTGGATTCAACTAAACCTGTGTAATCAAATGTCTGTCTCCTCTGTCTGTGGGAATTGCCCTCCCAGAGCCTTGTCAATGAGCCAGATCAAAGACGGAGACATAGTGTGTTTTCTCTTCTGTCTATGCATTTTTTTTCTTGAAGTGTAAATCAGACTAGCAGCCATCTCCCCCACTGCATGATCATAACTGAAATGCCAATTATTTTCTCATCGCTATAAAGCCTCATCATGAAAATCTCACACACATCCACGCACCTAATGAGGTTGAGTCATTCAGTATTGGTTTAAGGGCCAGTGGAGATTGCTCAGACAAAATCACATCCCTGAGAGGCTAATTTCTGTGAGCCCACCGAGTCGGCACTTTGTTGTTCATAATGGGGTGGTTTTTTTTTTAGCTGTGAAACTGCAACAAAAGGATTTATAACCTGAACAATATTAAAGCTTTTCATAGCATGTGTGGGAACAGAGATAGTAGAGAGAGTTGAGCCATGTATAATAATCCAAAAGTGATATCTCAAAACAAAATGGTTACCCTACACAGCTTTGTTGATCACAATTTTTATGAAGGCAACCTCCAAGTTTCACACACACTTTTCCCGAGTTGTTCATCTTACGGTTTTCCCCTTTATTAAACTCACACGAGGGTTCATGCAAATGTGTAACGCTTGGAGGTACAGCCAGCACGTATACCAATCTCCTGATGATTGTGAGGGATGCGTGACGACGCGCATTACTAATTTCACAGCTAAGGCATTAACTTGGCCCAGGGTGGAAGAAATCAATAGAGAAGCAGTTATCTCTGAGAGAGGAGCAAAAGTAAGTCTGTGCATATTCTCTTAGACTTCTTACAGAGCTTTTTTTTTTCTCGACGTTATCGCTAAAGCAGGGAAATTAAAATGGATTGCAACCTCGGAAAGAAGTAAAGTTCAAAAATACTATCAAGCTACATTAAATTATTGTGGTGTCAGTTCCTGCTGGTACCATAGAGCTAAGGTTACTGCTTCTATTTCACTTTTACATATGAAAAGAGAACTAAAGCACACTCAACATGGCACCTTTATATATTAAAGGTTAAAGTAGTTACCATACCAGTTATTGTCCCCATTTTTTCCCTTTCAGTAAGTGGACTGAAATTAACTTGTTGTATTTGAATGTCCAATCAGGGTTGTTGAGTTTACGTCAACTGCAGCCATTTCTGTGCTATGTACCTAACTCTGATAGAAATAAGGTTGGAAACTGGCAAACTATCCCTTTAACTGAGGAAATTCATTTGGTCTGTCAGACGAAAAACAATTGTAGAATTAAATGTCCTCAAAGAAAAATTATGAGCCTGAAAAAGGATAAGAAAATCAGCTATGCCTTGAAGACAGTTTCATATCAAGCAATTCTTTTGGTAATTAGAAAAAACATGTTTTTTATTCTGTACAGTAGAATTAAATGTTGCATTTTTAACTGGAAGGAAAACTTTCATTTGTAATGTAGTTCAATACTCCTTTGGTTTGACTTTTGCATGTCCTTCAAGTGCTACTCCTCCTCATTAGTAAAGCCTTCTCCTCTCTACTCCACCTTGTCAATACCTTAGTTTTGGCTGTGAGTGGTAGAAGCAAAACTCTTTTCCCTTCTCCTTTCCTATCAGTTTATGAACAGGCAGGGCCACCAGATGTTCCTGCCAACAACATCTATCAGCCGAGTGTGTGAAGGTTTCAAAGAGGGCAGGATTATGAGAATAACAAAAGAGGGGCCACTCGGGTTGTGTGCACCGGAGATTACCAATACTCCAAACACCTTTACACACCAATATGAACATGCTGCGAAGTTATTAAACAGGCTATTTGTTGGTTATTCAAAATGCCTGGAGATTTGCATCACAAACCATATTGTGTGAACAGAATAGCGTCAAAAGGTGCTATCAGACCAGAAGTGGCAGGGTGAAATTTACATGCGACTCCTTGGTGAAAAAGATGACCTTCATTTAATCAGGATGTCCTCCTGAGAACAAAACCCTTTTATGAGAGAGTACTCCAAGGGACTCGACTTATTGTGGTCAATGATTTTCCAGGCACCATTAGCATTTCACAAACCTGTGATTTAGATGATAATTCCAACAGTGGATTTTTGCACACTTAAGGTACCCTAGTCACTGACTCAAGGTATGGTATTGGTATTGACGGATTGATTATCCGTGTATGAATAAGATACTGTATCACAATGACTTTAGCTAGTCTTGTTATTTTTTGCAGATCAAAGTTCAAGCACACTGATCTTTTCACTAAGCAAATCTGATCACGTATGGGCAATACATTTTTCCCATCTTTATTCAAAATTCATACAGAAAAAAAAAGTGTAAAACAAAACGTGTACAATCAGACACGAGTTAACATATACAAATAGTACAATAAAAGTAGCTGCAAGACCTCACTGATTGTTTAGTTGACTGCCATTATCAAGCCTCATGTTTGGCATGCTGCCTCCAGCATGTTGGTTTTTCACAAACAGAAGTGACCATATTTGAACTAGGGTGGCAAGAGGTTGACAAATGCACAGTTACCAAGTCTACACAGTCTATGCCAATTGCTGATGCATAAGCTGCATGACAAATTATTTCATGAACCTCCTAGATAACAACAGAATGGGAATATTTTATGTGGCAGTTAGATCTGTTTTTATATTAGACCAAAGAAGCTACCAGACTGTGTGTAATGTACAGGACTCATTTTTTCAACCTGCCATGTTCTGGACGGCAAAAAAGCCAAGAACAAAATAATGCATGAGCTGCCACAAATAAATCGACATGAGAAACACTGAATGAGCTAACAAGCTAGGTATGGTGAGCACAGAAATCAATACTGGACAATAACTCAATAACTCAATTTTATTAATTACATAAAACTAGAATTCTCCAATCAAAAATCAAGGAAAGACTTATTTTAGGGCTTGATAGTACAATAACTCTTGCGGTGTAATAACTCTCACGGTTAGCCATAATTGATAATGTGTTATTCGTCTGATAAATGCAAAGAAATCACCAAAACCAAATTAAACACAACTGAGGGGTTAAGTTCAATGAGTGTGCCATCAACCTGTCTCGGAATTACATGCACATAAATATTTATAAATTAATGCAAATCTAATTTAAAAACTGAGTATATTTAAAATTCCTCCCATACAGAGATGAAATGTTTTTTGTACCAGGCTGGGAACATGTTTCATTCTGCTGAAAAGTTAAACATATTTACATGGGGCTCTATGGGGACTGACTCACTTTTGGAGCTAGCATCTAGTGGTCACTAATGGAACTGCAGTTTTTGGCAAGTTTGTGTTGGCTTTATTTATTTTTTAAGCCCGTAGGTTGCGGCTTTACAAATATAAATCACCCCTTCTCATCTTAGAAATATATGCACTAGAAACACAGTCACTTCCAGCAAGCTCTTTCACACATCTAAAATGTGCATGAGCAGGCAACAGCAAAGACAAGAGGTGAGCGGGGGCAATCCACAGAGTCATCCAGGGGCCAACGGAGGGATTGATTGTCTGTTGGGCGGAGGATTACAGATTCCTATGTTCAGCCTCCCACAGTCCAATTGGGTTTGTTCTGCTGTGGCTAGATTATGGAGCTAAGTCTGAATGCATCATGTACTTACAGTTCCTGTGTGTTAAAATCACCCAAATGACACCTCAGCAGAAGATATGAGTGGGCAAGCGGCACTGATGCAAGGACACACACAGAATGCTCAAACACAGCAAAAAATCATGATCACACATATTGACACTTCTAGTAGACACATCAATGTGTTTGCACACAACCTCACACACACTTTCACAGAGCCTGTAAGCGGCTTAAGAATAAGGGTATTGACTAAATATCCTACACACACACAAACACACAAACACTCACAGTATATTCCACTGAAGAAACATACTGTCCAACATGGTCTTGGACTTAATTTTACAGTTAGGAGAGTTCATATGATATACATAATGAGAACTCTTTGTGATTTTGATCAGAATTTGATAGTGTTTTAAAGTTGAAAACCTTTTTTTATTTCAGACTGACACTTTGTTTTGACCAGCATTGGGCAGACTACTTGTAAAATGTAGTGAGCCAAGCAACTACTTACTCTACAGTAAATACAGCTAAATCACACCAAAGTTATATTTTCCATACGTCCCATGCAGCAACACAAAGTAGCATTTTACATCATAGCTTTTTTATTTTAGATTGTCACACTCTGATCTGATTTCTAACTTCTCTACTATAAACTCATTTATGTGGACCACTTCATTCCTATGTTCTGTAGTTAGCTGTTGACAAGTTGCTAGCTGGTGTTTGCAGACTTCACTGGTGGTTAAGTTAAAGGGAGTTTGTTATATTAGCTTACTGGGAATCACCTGCTTGTGTGTCCCCCTGTTAGGTGAACTGATGTTGGCCTTTTTGCACCTTCTCCAGCAGCAAGGACATTGTGTGGAAAAAGGATTAGCCAGTCATGTTAGCATGCTACCAGATCAGAAGTAAATAGGCCGTTACAAATACACGCCTGTGTGTTGGCTGGTGTCATCTACTGATCCTCAGCAGAACAATCCATCCAATCTGTTAAAGGAAAATGTTGCTTTTGTGGCAACGACACTTCTTAATCAATATATCAGCTAGGCTGCTGAATAGGTTTTAGAAAACATCAACACAATCACCTGAGAAAGCCTCTAACACTGCTTTTTGTAGAACAGCTATATTGCCCAACACTAGTTATGACATCTACAAAATCCTTGGAAATGTGTCCTGTCCATTTAACTCTTTGACACAATTACTTTATATCTATCTAAGATGTTAATAGTCATAATCAATCAAAACATTACTGATTAATTTGTTCCAAAATATAACTACTATTACTTATAATAATACCAGTGATACCAAGTTGACCTATAAGATCCAAAAACACTTGCTATTGAAATGTTATATTTGTAATAGTGATTCTGATTTGCCCTTTACAACAAACAGTTGAAATACTAATTGGACAGTTGCTTTATCGTTAAGATAATCAAAGTGAAATTGCTCATATACAAAAAGTACAGCAGGGCAACAACACCATTCTGCTATTATGACTTAATCTGTAAATGGATAAAGACAGCATGAAACATAATTATCTGACATGCCCACATTTGCCCTGAAATTCTTCTCTTGTCCTAATGTGTTAAAAATCTATTTAAGATTAAGCAAAACAGCAAAAGAACACTGCCAGCAATTCATGTACGATTCTCCAGAGCCTCACATCGCCTGAGATATGGCCCAGGACGTTTGAGCCCTGCTCCAAATTAGCAAATCTCCACAGTGCAGGCCACACTTCAAGACAGCAAGACACTCATAAAACATGGTACTAATTGCTCTGTCACATCAGATACCATGTCCCCAATGTACTTTATTGTCCCTTATTAAATGCTAATATCATCCCTAGAAGTTTGCAATAATGTATCTCTCATTAGGGCAGAAAACAGGCGGGAAAAGCAAGAGAGAGAGAGGCGCAATTAACTGAAGCTACACCTAACGTATAGATTCAAGGCCAATGCCAAATGGCCTTAATAAGAGCAAGAAAGAAAAGAAAGATACCCCCCAGTTTGTAAAAAAATGCTATGTCCATTAATGGCTCAGAGACTGATTTGCATAATTTAGCATCCCCTTCCCATTAGCAAGCATTATTTCCCCAGTATTTCTTTACACCCCTGGGTTTTATCCCGGGCACAGACTATAAATCTATGATAACTTTGACATCAATTTGCAGCCACTTCACAGCAAAAGGACATTTATACTTGGCAGAAACAGTTATCCATACTTTGAGTTGTGCTTCTGACCTAATTATGTTTGTTTTAACATAAGAATGTGTTTAAAAGCCCCTCATTATTTAGAAAATGGCTATAAATGCCACAGGGCCAAAGGAGAGGATTGTTGTTATTTTGAAATTATAGTGCATAAAACATGTTATGAGGTTCACCCTGATTTTCCATTCTTGTGTTTGTATACAACGTAAGGGGTAGCTCATGATTCCTCATCTAAGGAACTGAATGAATTTCAACCATTTAGGGCATAAAACAGGTGAATTCACATGAATGCATTCTTTTCCCTATAAACTAGCCACCTCAAGTCATACATTGGCTTAGAGAATAAATGAAAGAAAGTGATTTAACAAAAATGTTAAATCCTAAAGGTGAAAACTATCACTTATAATTGGGATTTGGGGCAATCATAGGACTCAATTAATTTCAAGGACAGCAACAGTTGTACAAGCTTCAATAACCTTAAGCATGGAGACAAATATATGTGAAGAAAAATTCCAGAAAAAAACTTTTGGAAGCTTTCTCCATTCATAAAAATAACAATCATTGCCATCATTTAAAATACAGCCCACAATAAAATTTACCTTTTTTTTAAAGATTAAGCTGAGTGATAAAAGAAGACCAACAAATATATGTAAATCCCATAATATGACTGATCTTATTAAGAGACAAGCAGCCTGAATGGAGGGATGAGTTTGAAGTTTCAATGACTACAGTGATAACAATACCCTTCAGGAAGGATTCATTGACACAAAAACTCATATATAACCTCAAAAAGGTGGAATTTTGACATGGTAACTTTAGCTGTTTCTAAACCTCATTTATCTGTTAGGTTGAACCGTGTCATGATAACAGCTTCTGGTAATGGCTCCTGGGTCTTCTGCATGGCTGTTGTTCTGGGATGATATGTAGATTTACAGCCAAACGTTGTTAAAGGCATTCATCATTTATATATATCCATTAACACAATATACAAATTGATATGCTCTTTAGTGTGAATGTATAGGTGGCATGTGGTAATCATTTATATAGTTAAAGCGCTGTGTTGCATGGAAGTCACACATTTAATGATCACTGAAGAAATTCACATTTCATACCTGATTTGACGTGGAACTGCTAAAATATTCATGAAGTGTTGTGACTTTTCACACCTTATACTGAGGTTTGTAGATTATATTTATGTACAACAATCAACTTTTTATTATATAAATAACTATACGGTAGATTCTCAGGAAACAGCTCAAAAACAAAGGAATGCAGTTTTTATGTGAAAGGTCTTTCAAGAGACGTGCATTTGCACTTTGTATGTTTTTTGTATTGTCTGTGTTGTATTAAGTGGCTCTGCCTGCAACCAAGTTACTACCTACTGGAACAAATAAAGTAACCTGAATTTGAACATGAGACTAGCATCAGACTCACTTCAGCTTGACGCTGAGAGGAAAATATAAAGTCTCTCAAATGTTCTATTTTTCATAGGTTGAGTGAGGATATCATGCAGGGTTAGGGCTCAGGTTTAGGGTTAGCTGTGTCATCGCTCCTGGCACTAATAGTAGTAAAGAGCCCGCTTAGAGGTCTCTTTGGTCACATCACTATTAACCTGTGAATGGGATCACTGAAGCTTGAAACATAGATCTTTCCTTCTCTATCCTGTTTTATCTTTCCTGTAATTCTCTGCCTACAATGACTTTCCACAATAGGCCCGAGGGGAGAATGGCCACATCTTAATAGACAAATAATGAAATAATCTGCTCTGTCCTCCTCATTTGCCATGACATCATAGCAGCACTGAGGCCAGACAATAGACTGACTTCATAACTTCACATGGATGTTATTAGTCAAACAGCCTGAGGGGGGCAGACTAGTCCTTTAGCAGCAGGAACACTGTGAAAGAATCTTCTCAGCACTTTTATGGATACAGAAAAACATGAAACCCATTCCACTCTTTATTTTTGTTACTAAACAAGTTAATAGATAAATAAAACCACACAAATTTACACCCCCTATGATATACAATCATTTCATAAAATACAAATATTGAATGAACATTATTTCAGGGTTTAATCATGTGTAAGGCGTTCACAGTACTTTGTTTTGAAAATGCAAATATGACATTTTAAAGTGTATACACAATATCATTAGCACAGCACAGTTACTCTTTGTCCATATCCTTATTCTGTAACTCTCAATGTCTTTATTATCCCTCATAGTGTCTCAGTGTGTGCTGCCAACATTTCATGGATACAATCTTATTAATAGAAAATTGAATTCTTCCTTTTCTTTAAATTCTTTACTTTCTATTTTACGAGGAATTACATGAATCAGTCATCACTTCACCTTCACCCAAGACACATAATCTTCTGCTCTCTCTTTTTCCACAGGTCTGCAAGTTAGTCAACACAGAGGGGTGCGAGTGCTGCTATTTCATTTTTTTCTTTTATACCACATTCTCCTTCACAGCAAGACTCTCCAGATACTTGTACATACTTCGAATGCCCTCACTAACCTCATTTGTTGTACGTTTATCTATTTCTTGTTCAATTCAAGGCCTTTGAATTGTAGATTTCAGTCACAAGTCTCTCATCAGAGCCAGTATCTCAACACAAAGACGCACATTTTCTTTTCCCCCTCACTTTAATTATTGATCTGTCATCTTTCTGTCTCTTAAAGAACCATATTAACCAATCAAATGTCACAGACTGTGAGCAGATGTCATGTGATTGCCCTCAGTGGCCAATAGGCACCTGTGGTGTAATAATTATGGTGATTACACTTCCTGGTGCATCAGTATGGACCTGTTAACCTTTTGTCAATGAATGACTCAATGAATGTCACCCTGTGAACATATGTGTGCCTGTGTGTTTTTTCTGTCCAAACGTGCATCCTGCTTGTGCATTTACTGTAAAACCTATGCATGCAAGTGTACCCAAATTGATGCATTTAACACAATTGCTCCTTGTGTGTGTGTGTGTGTGTGTGTGTGTGTGTGTGTGTGTGTGTGTGTGTCTGTCTCACAGTGGTGTCTACAGAGCGCCCACAGAGCTGTAGAGCCCCAGTCTTAATTAAAGTTATAGATAGAACACAACATACAGAGTGATCAGCATGACAACAACCACAAACCCTAAGGTGATAACAGTATGCACAGTGCACGAACTGTATGAGGTTGTGTAAGACTGTTTACTCTAAAAATGTTGTTGTTTAAACATATAATGCATGTATTTAAATTGCCTAAGATGCTATAGAAAAATGTGTAAAGAAATATCACTAACGTTCATATTTTAAACTGTACGTTTGTTGATGCATACCTCCAGATCAATAACTTACATACTTACATATAACAGAAGGAAATAATGAGTAACTCACACTGGGAGATACTTTATCAGTTATCATAAGGTTATCATTAGTTTATGGAAACTTGAGAGAATGAGAAACTGAATAAAAACACTTTCTTTACAAGTGGTTTTGGATTGCAAAAGCAACTGAGCGGCACAAACCAGAAAAGACTCGTTCATTTCTCATTATTTAATTATAAGCATAAGATAGAGGTTATCTTGGGAGTCTGGCTGTATGACTCTAATGATTTTAAATGTATTAATGGAAAACGCAAACTGCAGCATTTAAAACAAACCTTCACATTTTTGGTTTAAAAAGTATAATTTTATTAATTTATGGTGTACTACAAAAACAATATCTGTACTTTTTTTCTTGTCATCAGTCTGCATAAAATACCATTATGATGATAAAGTAAAAGCCAATCTTGAAAAATGCATTACCCCATCTACTTATGAATGAAATGAGACACATAATTCAAGACATATCTCCAAAAAAATACAACAAAACTATCAAACCTTCTGAAATTTTTAAGATGTACAAAAGTACATGCAGGCACCTAACTTCGGTTACTTGCAATTACTATAAATGTGTGTATTTTTCTGTGTGGCTATACAAGCTTTAGACACCTGATATTCAGACAGTTTCTACAATTACTTCCTGACTCTCTAAAGTACTGGCAGATTTGATGGCGAGCATGTGACACTATTTTTTAAAGTGTCTTTGAACATAATTAGAGTATAGGTAAAAGCCCAGGCTTATGCTGGGTCACTAGAGAACAGAGTATTGTCCTCAAGCCACGCCGGCACTGTTTAAGCTCTGGCATTTTGGTCATTGACTTCATACAAGTAACTTATTTTTACCAGACTGAAGGGACCTGCTCCTTGGAAAAGGTTTAAAAAGATACATATGTAGTTAGATCCGTCCAATGAAATCCCTGATGCCTTTTTGCTTTAACTATGCTTTGCTAGAAAGATTGGAATAACCAGTAGCTATTTAGATTTTTACCAAAGCTGAGAAATAAGACCAAAGACTTTGGTTTTGGTCTTTCCAAACTTCTGGAGTGCTGCCATGTGCCCAGTAGGGAGTCACTACACCATTAAGGCCAGACGGATGAAGTGCTACAGCTGCTTGTATGGCAGCTCCAAACCCTAAAGCGCTGTTAGACTGGTCATTGTGTTCTTTTTATGTGGTTGTTTTTATCCACTATCTTCCATCCAAGACCCTTTTACACCGATAAAGGTTCACTAGCTGTATCTGCCTGTTCTCCCTCCAAATTCAAATATCAATGATCTGACATGGTCCTTAGTGTCTCATACAGACACATATGGTACCCTTCATTACAATAGCAAGGTGGCAGCTGGTGGCCAAACATCATAGCATCCTCACAGGGTTCAACTTGTGTGGAATCGAGAGTCAAAATCAATGTATTTATAGTTTTCTGTACCTCTTTTTTTGGTGGTTAACCAGAAGTACTGCTTGAAATTAACAAGCAAGGGGGAGAAAGGCTACATCATGCATCTCAAAGAGATGCCAAAGATCTGTGACAAAGTGTTTGTATTTAATTACCTATAATGGTCATGGAGTGGGATTTAGTCTTTGATATACTTGTTTAAATAATGATTGCATATGAAACACATCATACAGGATCAATTGTCTGAAACATCCTGACGAAAAGGGATTTTGAAAGCCAACAAAGAGTGACTTTTGGGGGGGTAGTAAAATGATATGGGGGGGGAAGCCAAAATAGAAGCCTGGTAATTTTTAATTGAATGCTTTTGAAACAATGCTAACATAATGACCCAGTTTCGGTATCGTAACATCTTATGTTGTAATAAAACACTATCACCATAGAGTATTTCAAATTCAGCCTATTGGCTGCAAAGAAGTTATAGTGAAATTCTTTCATCATGAAAGATATAGCTTGAGGCAATCCACTTTGTAACATATTATGTAAGAATCAATGAGCACTATCACATTGGGGTACATTATTTTTCCTTCTGCACTTAAGCTACATATACTGTGCCAGGGTGAGCAGTGCTACATCCTGGGGTTCAGGAAGTGAGGAGAGGATAAGAAGAGGAGCAGTCATATGAGTGCAAAGAGATGGTAGAGCTGCAACAAGGCCAGGCAGGTTGGGAGCTCCCAGGGAGGAGAGAGCGAGTGAGAGGCTGGCCTGGGCAGAATGAAGGAATGGAGAAGTGTGTGTGAGTATTGAGTATTCATGTGGATGTGTGAAGATCAGAACGTGCACCAAAGCAGAGTGCATACATAAGTGTGCATTATCGTGTTTATGTGTAGGTGTGTGTTAGCGTGTGTGCGCATGAACGCGTGTGCTCGCAACAGAAGCATTTTGATACTCCTATGTCTGTGTCTTCTGGTGCTAAAACAGTTGGGGGTTCAGTCCAGACTCATGCTGGGTCCCTCCAAGCACTCACACTGCTGTTCAGCATTCATTTGTCTGCTCTCCTCTCCTCTCCTCTCCTCTCCTCTCCTCTCCTCTCCTCTCCGCTCCTCTCCATCACACTCTGTTTTCACCACATCCTTTCTTTTCGTGTGGATGGTGGAGGATGCTCATGAATTTATGGATTTCTGCATGGGGGGGCTCTCTTCCGAGGGAGACCAAAAATGATTTCACAGCCCGCTGTGTGGAATATGTGCTCGTAGAGGAACAGGGTGGGAGCTCAAAGCAGCAGACAACTGTTTTGTTCTGGTCCATTCTCTGTCACAGAGGGAGTGGTCCACCTGAAATAGAGCATAAAGTGGCCTTTATTATCACAGAGGTGTGAGAACAATGCAAACAGTGTTGTTTTCTGTTGTGATTTTTCTGCTGGATCAAGCATCATGGATGTCATTGGATTATTTGATTTGACTTCATTATGACAGCTTTATATTTTTATTTTGTCTGTATTTATAAAATACATTTTAGACCCTTTAGTCAACAAGCACTGTAAATATATAAGAGAAGACAGTCAAGTAAAATCAAGACTAAACGAAAGCGGGTATGGGAAGAAGAAAAATAAGACTTGATTACAGTAAACATGCAGTCATTTTTTTTAAAAAAGCTATTAAAGTATACTGATATATACTTTTTTTTTAAAAAGATGACAATGTAAACATGCTTGCAACATTGTCTATTTGACGCATAAAGCAGATTATCAATATTATACATTTGATGTTGAATGTACTGTAGGCTCTTTCAAATATTCAATCATGATATAAATCTGTGTTGGTTACTACAAAAAATAAAAATATTGGGGTGTCTAGTCACTTTTCCTGGCAACTTTATTTCCCTCTGTTTGGTAATGGGCCGGTGCACAGTCTATTTAGAACTCTAATCTTATTTTATGTTCTCACGAGAACAGAGTGCTGCTAAATCTGGATATGAAACTTCAGAGGGTAAGACAAATGAGCCAATAATTTAAAAAAAACTAACAATTTAAAAGTCACAAGAGCTTTAGATTTTGAGTTGGAAGACTGCTTTCTGTATTTTTTTTTTAACTGTAGTGAACAGTACTTTGTTACTAATAGGCATTTTATCTTAAATACAATGTTTATCAAAGTATTTAAGTAGTCAAACGGCAAAATAAAAAAAAACAAGAATAGCACTATACAATGCAACACTAACCTGTGAAAGCTAGTCTATACTATGTTACTCTATGTTGTGAGTTTGACAGTCTTTTTCTACTCCAATACACTGTGTTCATATTGGCACAGGTTGAGTGGAAATAGACTAGATGCATAAGAAGACGATTCAGGTCACAGTTATGTATGTAAAGCCAGACTTCCTTTGCAGCCAGTGCAGACATATATTGATTAAAATGGAAGCATATCTGATCCATGGGACGACTAACTGAAAAAATGTGGCTGAAATGCGCCCTGAGGTTCAGGTTCACTGGTGACACCAATTTGACATCACTCTGCTCAGCCCTCCAGCAACACAACTACAAAATGCACCACTTTCCATATATACACCTCCTACGAGTTGTTTTTGGAGATGACCATAGATTATTACACGGATATTTTCACAAGAGGTAAAAAAATAATAATAATTGAAACAAATTGACTCCATGTTTTCATCCAACAATTTAATGAATAAAGAACTAGTGTGGAAAAAAGCCTGCAGCAAAGTTCCTTATTTTTTCTATTTATGTAGCCGTATTAAGATGGAGAAACCAATGCAGCTACATACCTACATTATAGAAACCATTACAGCAATGTCTATTATTTCTAGAGGTATGGCTATAACCATGATGTATTACATGGTTGTCCTTCAAAATCTAATGACATTAACAGCATGAAAGAACAAGAAATTTGATTTGTTCAATCCTCCAAGCAACAGGGAGTGAGGCAGAGGGATGGGCAGAAGGAAAACAAAGAATGAAAACTAGAATACAATGAAAATGTAAGAGTTCAGTTCTACAAGACGCAACAGCACTTGATGAAGCTGAATACTGTAAGAATCGTGTACACAGATAAATGTATACACCACAATGAATAACAAGGTTTCCCATGCTGCATGCAAACATCATGTATACTGAAAAAGAGCAAACAACAGGCTTTATACAAAGCTTTCTGACCTCTGAAATTAAGATACAATTCATTAGGTCAGATTCCACAGGGTCTGTTTGTCTTCCATTCTGTCTGCGCAATGCTCTAGCCTCCAAGAATCAAACCTGCATGATGAGTTTCTGGCTGCAACCAGTTTCCAGGACCAATGCAATCAATTAGAAAAAAGGCAGGTTTAAGGCACAGACAACATGCTAAGTCCATTTCTTTAAAGATATAAAACAGTCCATAGCCTGCCCTGCAATAAAAATATGTTTCACATGACATTTACAAAGTAGCCTTGCAAACTGATTGTATCCTATTAAATACATATTTCTATATTTCCTTATTTTATATTGTGTTTAAGATACTGTAAAGACCATATTCCCCTGGGTTTAATGAAGTATTTCTAAACATTGATGTTGACATCATCATGCATGTGCTGAAAAATGAGTCAGAATGCTATAGCTATACAAAGCACTATTTTCTCCGTAGAAGCTACTTGTGTACAGAGGGTTGAGCTTTAATGCAGGTTTTTGGCTGCTGTAATTGTTTTATTTGTGTTTTTTCTTGTTCTTTTTCACTTGCACATATCGTAAATCTAAACTTTTATACTATAATCAAAAGTGAAATGTTTCTATGTGCTTCTCTGTCATACATGTATAGGCTATAGGCCTACAAACTCACCGACATCCATGAATACAATAATTTATGTGAAAAGCAGACATAGCCTATAGATAGCATGCAAACAAATCTCTCCGTTCTTACTGTAACACATTTATTAAAGTGTAGTGTATTTTCTTACTGTTTATAAGGGATCCCCTACATCTTATTTTTGTGTAATTGAAGTTGGTGATCAAACATTATTACAATAGTGTTGATATTTAAGATGAACCTAGCCTATGATGATTATGACGTGTACAGAGAGGAGAGGGAATTTATCCATGTCTATTTTGTAAATTAAACACATTGTGCACAAGACTAGTATTTCCCTGATTATTTTTGATCATTTAGGTCTATTTAATATTCACCACACTGTCCCAGCAAAAGGCTACTTCGTGCTTTTCTGTCGCTGTTATGATTGTCTGACGAGCTCTCTTCCACTGTTGGTAACCAAGGTCCCGCCCTTTGGTTGTCTGCTGCGTCAGAGCGACTGTTGTTGCGCATTATTTTAAGTACATTCAACGAGTTTTGTTTAGAGGCAATGAGGCTTACTAGAGACGCCAGACAAAGCTCTGTTAACATGTCACTGTGCAAAACGTTTTCTTATAAGTAGGCCCGCGTATATTCTGCCCATAGGAAACAACCGAGAAAATACGCTGCCACTCCGAACAAAAACTGTAAACAAAATTAGCTAGCTTACTGCGGCCAATCTAAGTCAAAGCCACTAGCCTACCCTCAACACCGAACAACTTCTGTCCACGGCTTACTGGTTGCTGAACAACTTTCCGTCGATGGAAGACAACCTGTAGAAAACCTTTTTGAACAACTTTCTTTTGATGCCGGAGACGCTCTAGAAAAGGGCACATAAAGTCCATAAGAATGTAGAGGTGACACAACACCAGATGCAAGAGGACAACCCCGCAGGTAACCGCTCACGGCAGATAAGGCAGACCTGACAACGGCGATATTTCCACAGTGATTGTTCATTTTTCTATTGTTTGAAAGTTTCAGCCAGAGAGACTGATGAGAAATGACAGAGTTGAATCTATGTTCGTGTACAAGGTTTCTGGCTAAAGTCAAAGAAGCCGCCCTCCCGCTACGACCTTACACCTTGACTGCTCCTGGACGGGACATACACTGAACTGAAAAGGCCAGGAAAAGAGTTTTAAACCCGAGAATAGAACCCAAGACTTCACACCGCCAAAAGCTCTCAGGATATTCAACCTTCAGACTGGTGAGTAAAACGATTTTAAATAGATGGACAGCAGCTCTTTGCACTTTTAGTTGTAGAAAAACGTTGCTTTATCCTTCTTTCAAATACTACATGTGTATGTGAATGCAGCCTGTAAAGTCATCTTTGTTGATCACTTTACCCTTCACTTTCTGCAGTCTTATAGCATAGTTCTCAAAGTTTTTTGCACCTGCCGAGGTGTCTTCTCTGGTTATATCTGTAGAGTCTGTACAGAGAAAGAATGTTATATGTTTGTAATGGTGATGATTAGTGGTATGCGCAGGCATACGTGCAAATCAATTTCATTGTTGGTTTGGATACGAGGACTCTTGGGCTTGATTCTGTTTGACTAGTGTTGTTGGATTGCTATTGAATGCAATTGTAGCCTGTAGTTGTTCATTCATTCAGAGTAGCAGCATGATTTATCACCTGATTTACCCCCCCCCCCCCCCCCCCACACACACACACACACAGTCACACACATAGTACTCAGGGTTTGCATCTTTGTTGAAGTACTCTTTACATCTCAATAGTGATCGATTATTCAAATGCTCTGACAAATAAATAGAAATTTCAAGCTAAAGCTAGCAAGCTTGCACAACAAGAGCGTCAGGAAAAAGACTTGTCTTGCACTGCATTTTGCACAAACATGCCTACCGTTGCTTCAGATATGTTCAAGGACATCTTGTATTTTGATTGCATATGAAATAGCTAATGTTGTACTTAATCACATAGTTTAGTTTATCCCGACTCATACTCCCATACACAGTATTTGTATTTTTTTTGTCTTGACTCGTGCTTTAATATTTCTCCCAGTTGCTAGTGTCTTATTGTTTCTTGTCTTCTTGTCTCGTTGCAGTTGGGTTGCATAATAGAAACACAGTGAAAGCTAAAACATGCCACCAACACAGAACCACGAAATACATCATGTAGACAGAATTCCCATCTCTTGTGTACCTTAGTGGTATATCCCTGGTCTTGTCTGTTGGACCTGGGTAGCATAATAAAACCATTATAGTTGAGTTGACATATAGCCCTGCACTGCTTCCATGAATCCTGTGTGTCAACAGAACCATGAGGATGTCAATTTGAGTGTCAGATTAGGACAAATTTTGGACAGCCAGCCCACTCAGCATTTATTATAGAGAACTGGAGAGATGGGTTAAAGATTAAGGGCGTGTATGGAAGAAACACATGTAGCACATAAAGGCAAAATTGATATAGACAGATTTGTTATTACCAATGTTCACTTTCCTACAAATGATCCCCCAATAAAACAAACAAGACAAACAAACAATTTTACAGTTTAAATCCTCAAGTATAAAGATCCTTTAAGTTCTTGTGCAGTCAGCAGTAAGAAAGTGTTATGTTTTACAGTTAAACTGTGTAAAAGTTATTGGAACTCTCCCAACCCTTTTTCCGGCATTGTTGCCAGTCTGAGTATTTTGATGTTTAGGATGATCTGACACGTGTGCCTATTTTTTAACAGCTGTACAGTTTACTCTCAGCCTAGACTTAAAATGAGATGAAATGTTAACTCAGCCAGCAAACATTGTTACATTACATAACACTATGTTATTATTTGGGCTCAAGTATCCAGAGTAAAAATAACTATGGGCTACAAAACAGCAGATGTGCACTTTATGTTTTGAAAAATGTTCTAAAATATTTGAAGAATGAAGAATTTTCTTTTGACAAACAGGTCACACCTTTGAGTCCCACACCTGATATATACCTTGTAACAATTGTCAAATAAACTAGTTAAATAGATAGTCTCTAGGTTGTTCTGTTCAGGTATATCTACTGTTTTTCTTCTTATGTTCTTGTTTCTGCTATCGTTTGCTGCTGTTTTAAACATGGTTTTGTCTCTTTTCTAGTCCTCATTACTTAAATGCACACTGTTTGTTTGTCCATTGCTCTTTGTTTGCCTCTCTGTTTATCTTTTTCTGTTAATCTTTCCCCCTCCCTCTTCCCGACATTCCTCATACGCTCTTTGGGCTCACTGTCCTCCAAGGCCTTACATAATCATATCTCGAGGTCCATTTTCCCAGCTCTGACTCAGACTTACAGCTCAGAAATTGACCATAACCTTGATGCAATCCATTCCATGTGCTTATCCTAGAATGACCATTACAGTTATTCCAGTGACTCTATCCAGACCAGCTGTAACACTGCAACATGCTTAAAATGTTCTACAAGATAAAAGCATATTGATTATGTTTGGGAAGTTAGTTTATTTTGAAAAAGCTCTAATTCGATCAATTACGCTGAGAGGAGAAAGATGATGTTAAAAGTCTGTCCCAGCCTATTGCATGTTACTTTGGTGCAGTATAACAGGATAGAGACATTTATTTCCGCCGCGCCTTATGTTAACCATCTCAATTACAAGTAGTTACAGTTTTTAATTGAACTTAACTTTGAAAAAATAATTTTACATACAAATAGTCAGGAACTAAAAGCCAATTAGAAACCTTAAATATCTGCTGTGCTGTCATACAGTATAATCCTGCAGTGAAGAGCATTAGATATTCCTCTAAAAGCCTTTGTAATGTCTTTAGAAAAGAGTAGATTTCCATTTTAAGGGCATATCTACTCTCCTCTCTGAAAAGAACGTTTTTTTTTGTGTCAGAACAGCTTTTCATTCCCAAATAGTTCATCATGTCCCGTGTCCATGAATATTGAACAAAGTCTACTATCTTAATTCTGACACAGTGGTTCATGCATTCAAACATTCAAAAGCTGCCAACGCACCACAATTCCTCTGCTCCTCTATTATATCAAAGAATGTCAAAAAGTGACTGAGAAAAGGAACGGATCAGTTACAGCTGAATAAATTCCTCCCAGATATACTTTTCTTATATAACATTTCACTCTTGTTTGATAGACACAAATCCCCGTAAAGGATAAATTATCCGTATGTATCCTAAGGAGTCAAGAAAAGTTTCCGTTCTTTAACATAATCCCACATTTCTATCAGACAGACACAGAGGAAAGTTTTCCTTAAAATATTCAATGTGGAAAAATGAAAGGGTGTAAAGCCAAAACCTCCTAGAATGCGACTAAACAGCCAGTGCATTTTTCTAGTCATTTTCAAGTCATTGTATATTTCATGAAAATGTTGTAAAAAAACTGGCAAAGATTCAAAAGCAGCCGTTTCTGTTTGTTTACTATAGCATCCTAAACAGTAGAGTATATTTTAAAACAAAACAGACTAAATTAAGTGATCCCCTCTGCCACCATCAGGTGGTCTTTGTTATTTCATAGTGAGATGTTTCTGCAGATGTTGGATGGTATCTGTGTATGATTTGTTATGACTTCGAATATCCTCTGACTTCTCATCCAGATGTTGCATAATCAATGACATTCCCTTCAGTCTCAGTTGTAGTTGTTTTGTGGTCATTAGCAATCATTTTTATGCTTACACGTTCAACAATAAAAGATAACTTCGGAAAGTATTACCTGCTAAAATTTAGTTTGTTAGCATTGCCATTTTGACCTGGTGAGTATGAGAACTTCAGCTTTAGGCTTGACGCACCATAAAGCTTAATACAATCTAACATGGCAGTGAACGCTAGGTGGACACAGGCCTTAGTGATGCAGAGAGCACGTAGGTGAAGAGTTAAAAACAGGTAAAATGATCACTCATAAAGGAATGCAAAGTGATATGTATTTTGGTGCAAGATTGCTACTATAGTACTGTGTAAATTTTCACATCATTTTCTAACATCATTGTGTGTTCACAATCTGGATGCTGGTCTGTACCATCCAGACAACAATATTGTCTTCATTCACTGAGCTGTAATCATTATTAATCATTGGCAAAATTGTTTTTTGGATGATGACACCAGCGATGTGACTGACTGAGAGTGTATTTTCTTTATTACCGTATACTCTGATTTCAAGTTCCCGTTCAGGTTACTTTATTTGTACCCGTTGGTAGATTTGTTGGTAGATTTTATGCCAATTTTTTAAAACTATGAACTAATGCAAACACATGAAGTAAAATAGCGAGTGCTTTGAGACTCAAACACTCTTTGCACTTGGCATGATTCCTAAAGGGTCACTATTTTTGTGGCCCTGCTCTAAGAGCCCTATACACAACAAGAATGACACAACATTAATCTAATGAAATTATATTAAAAAAAGAAAGAGCCTCCTGATGACAGACACCTAATGACAGGGATGAGTGAGACTACATCCAGCTGTACAAAGATAAGGGTATAAGATATTATGTTTAATATGTCAAAATCTGATTGCAAGTTTTCTTGAAGTGAGTCTCACTGAGTTTACACCTCAAAGTGATTTGCTATCTTTGATACTCTTTATTCATTTAGGTTTAAGCATTAGATTACAGTATAAAATTGGTACAAATACTTTGACTGGTTAAGAATGGCATCGAGCCTCTTTTGTGTAACAGAGCTTCCAGCAGAAAAATTGGCAGGAACAGATCCTTTTAAAGATTTACACCATCAATTTATGTATAAAACGGGCTGAAGTACAATACTTTAAATGCAGAGCAGTATCCGTTTAACAAGGTTATGCACAGTTCTGTCAATACTATGCTCACCTCTCAATATGCAAGATAAGCCCTTCTCTATGAAAGATCTAGAAATTTTACACTGTACTGCCAAAATGTGAGAAAATGCAAGCAACATACAGACACAAATGCTGGTATGAGAGGGATTTGAGGATTTGCTCTTAGACTTCATGCACCTCATCATGACCTTATTGGTAAATAGGCCTTTCCAGGACCCTGAGCAAACTCAATAAAACTAGCCTCCAACTCCGAGCCCACTGCACTCTGCGAGGTCCCCCGAGGAGTGTCGAGTCAGAACGAAGGGAAAGAGGCAGAGAGAAAGAGAGATCAAGAATTAAATGGAGAAGCAGATGGGGGGGGGGGGGGGGCAAGATCTTGAGATTGCGAGAGACTGGAAGGGAGAGAATAAAACAGGAAAGAGAGAGATCAAAGACAAACAGCGAAGCAGCTGAGACAAGGAGAAAAACATTGAACGAGGGAGAGGGGAACCCGGTGGTTGAAAAGTAATTCAGCGCTGCAGGGAGAAGTTGTGTTCCGTTTCTGCTCTTGGCCTCACCAGCTGTAATGAGCCTCAGATTACAACTAGGCCCCGACCCTGACATGTGCAAAAGGCATTACTGCTCAGGCTGGCAAAGCTGGAGACTGCACTCAGAGAATCAGCTCATCATTAAAACATATCGCCCCCAGCAAGAATAATTGAAAATAGGAATATGTACTGTACTTCCTGATGAGTGTATTTCAGAGAGAATAGGAAAAAAAGAAAGACAGGGGAGGCAGACAGATTGGAGGATCACATAGAAAGTGAATTTTTCTATTGACATTTAACTCAGAATGTTGTTTATAATTAATAGTTGATGATGAAAATAAATAGCTGGTGTCATACTGCTGTGAGGTTAAGTTCCCTCGAAAAAACAATGTTTTATCTTACAGTGAACATTTGTTATTTATACCTTTTATGGCTTTCAATTAATTTGTTAAGCTTATAAAAGCAACATGGTACCTTATGAATTTGATTAATAGAGTAATTAACAGCATATAAAGTAAAGCTATGCATTGGAGACTGTAGTTTCTTCTTCATTTTGCAAAATATATTCAGCACACTGCTGTTTTTTCGCCAAAAAAGAATATACAGACATATGTTGACTGTCCATCTTATATTAATGATTTATTATACATTTAAGTTTAATAATTGAAAATACAGAAACATTTTACTTCTCAAGTTGAGTTAAAACTTTCCTCTCACAGTTTCCTAATAGTATTGAACCTGTTTCACCATTCAGCTTTTATTAGTTCACTGGGGAGTCTCTGGAAAAGCCAATATACAGTTTGCAAACAATCCATCTAAAATCTATTATTACTACTGTAGATCATGTTCTCCCAGACATATTTTAAATCAAAACTCTCCAAAGTGTACGCTATCGTTACAATTATAAGATAGAATAGCATAAGAGAACTAAACCATTGCAACTTGCAGAGTCGCCACAAAAAAAAATTGGTGAAATGTGACACGTAATATAATTAGCATTTGAGGTTAAGCTTGCATACTTAAAGAGCCCATATTATGCCCTTTTTGGGGTTCGTATATTTAATCTATGTATCTACTTTTGTACGTTCACAATAGATAAAGTCCGAAAAAAGTGTCTGTTTTCATGTACTGCTCCTCCTTGCTCCCTCTACGCTCTGAGTCCGTCAGCTACGCTCTGCTGAGCCCCCACTGTTAGACCCCACGTGGGCCAAGTCTGCTCTGCCGATCCGTCGTTATTGGTCAGTTGCTCAGCAGCGTCTCGGAAATTTCAACATGAGCTGCTGGGCTTGCCACAACGAGCCAATGGACTTAGATCAGTGATCTCACACTGACAATGACGTCGGACGGACACATTTTTATCGAGGGGGGCTAGAACCGAGCGTTACATGCGGCTAATGCTACAGCTAACAGGAGGACGTAGGAGAAGCCGCGTTTCCGCGGACTTTGAATTTTTGCACATAGATGTGCCTAAACATGCACAGGACACTTGGAAAACACACTAAAGAGCATATAAAACCAGAAAAAGCAGAATATGGGACCTTTAAAGTATATCTATCACGCTAAAAAGAACAAAACTAAATCCCAGACCCAGTAAGGTCAATGAAATGTAAGGGCTGTAATGTCTGCAATAGATGGTGAGAATGAATCAGTTTTAAGAACATTCACATCCAACTGAAGGCCATGCTGTCATCTAGCTCAGCTATTTCACTGTGCAATGAACCACCAATGCAATGCCATCACACCGCACTTCACCACCAGTGAGGATTCTCTCTCTCATGCTCAGCAAGTGGAATTCTAAAAAATGTGAAATGGAGCTAATGCACGAGGGAAATATAACACAATTTCAACAAGCACTGTAGCAAAACATTTGTAGAGCGGGCAGAATACCAAAAAATACAGTCCAGTTTTTTTCTTTTTTTGCTATGCATGTAGAAATCACTTCATGCAAGTCAAATGATGCAGTATGTTCATACTTTCTTGAAGGTGGTGAGAGTTTTTCCTGTTAAATGAAGGGTGAATACATCCTGGATATCGGCTCTCTTCTACTTTCCCATTGCTCCCTTCTCCAACTATTTTCCCCCTGCTCCATCATTTGGTCTATTCACATTGTATCGTGCCAGTCCAGTGAACATGGGGGTGCTCTGAGTTGTTTTGGCTGTATCCCTCTAGCAAATTCACTTTACTAGACAAAATTGAATGTGGGATTACTATCCTGTTGTGCAGTTCCATTTTAGAACCAGAAATGTGCTGGTGTAGTGTATTTTTTTTTTTGTCTAGGAAAATTTGTAATGCTGTAAAGAAGGAGTAGCTGCCTTTAAAAATCATTGGAGGACCACTTGTATACTGTATGCCATGTTCCCATATGCTGGTAGAATCCATTCATTATTTACAGTCAAATTTTAATTTATATATTGTGGACATTGTACGTCTTTCAGGTTATCAGTAAAGCTACAACTCGATCAGTGTCTCTGACTAAACCAACTTATAATTGAAGAAGGTTTTATTAATGGGGAAATGTTTCATCCAAACTGAAAATAATGTGTAGAGAGTTGTTGTCTTGTCTGTGTTTAGTTTTATACAACTGTTTCAGCTCTGTGAGCAAGTAGGATAGCTCGCCAATTAGCTTATGAGCTCAGGCAATGAAGATTTAATTTTTTAAGGACAAATTTTGAAACATCTGCCGCAGTGGATTGCAGTAATTGGATCCGCAGTTATTTGTTTCAGGTTAGTAAATGTGTTTGTAGCAGACAGCCTGTGAGGTGATTATTGATGAATGTTAGCCCGCCAGCAATAGCCCACTAGCTTAGCCACGGTTAGGTCACACGCTAGGTTAGTCAAAGTGTTTATTTAGTGTTTATTCAGCTGCTCTGGGCGCTAACACTCAAACATCTTAAGTCTGTGCTGTTCAGCAAGGTGCTGATGTCCCAGCTTCAGTCATTTAAGCCAACAGATACTTGTCAGCTGATTATGTCATGTTAGTTGTTCAAGATATTCTACTCTCTTTCATATTGTATGATTCCACTTAAGTTTAGCTTAAAAAGATAGAAAGAAAATTGCAAAAAAGTATCAAATCGAATACTTGTTGTAATACAATGTCTTGTCCAACTTTCGGTACTTAAACTTTGGAGTGTATAATCTGTACGCTTAATTCAGAGACTACTTTTGCATGCAGTTGATCATTAATATAAACTAATAAAATTGTTTTCCTTTGGGTAAGTGATGTCTGTAAATTAGTGTCTTTAGGATGTCAAAATGTTCCTTTTAAAATTTCAATTTCTGTTGTGGTAATATGAAAATAAGGAGAATTTAAGAAACCCCTTCCAATCCAGTCAAACAAATGTCGTGCCACTTACTCTACCCTTATTTTCTGTGACATTCTTATCAGTGCAATACTATTCCAGCTCATCAATCTTGGGTTTAAAAACATCTGAGAATAGCCAATATAATTGTTTCAAAGTATATGTATAACTGTATAACTCAACATACTTTAAAAAATAATCTTCAAATATGTCTTTGTGGCTAATTTGGCTTTCAAAGTGTATATTTTTTGGAGTGTCACAGAGCAAGATGCAATTCCTACAAGCAGTCTGGTCGATTACGGTTACTGTTTAGGCCTTGTTGGTTGAAAAACCAAAGAGGGCCATGCAAAGGTTTCATAGGAATCATTGACCAATGTTTCCACACAGCCGTTAGGTCTGCTATATATCCAAACAGAAAGATGTTTTTCATCTCATAATAATTTATCTTTGGTTATTGGTTTTAGCTGACATCTATACTTGGTGCACAGTGAGTCTTATTAACATATGCAAGGGCCAAATGAATAGGTCAATGGGGACTAAATACCATACAGGGGCATCATCTTGGATGAGGTGGAGGTCTATAGAAATTTGAGCTACATAATTGTCACACAGCCAATATCCTATACATCTTATTACATTTGTTAAAGACACATTCCAATCTTACTTCTTCATCTTTTGGTATTGTCCTTTGAGGTGACACTGTCAGGGTAAAATATGGGTTCTGTACTTTGACCACAAACATAAATAACAGTGGCTGAGATGTGAGCCAGGATATATACTGGTAAATATTTGATACAAGAGCTTTCTTGGCTCACCACCGGCCATGCCACAAGTCAAGAAATCAAGGGAATCGTCTTTGTGATTTGATGCAATGGAAATCTGAAAAATGTTGCAGCCAGAGGACACACACACACACACACCCTTCACACTTCCCCTCTGCTCTCATGCTTGTTAAGATTCTATCTATCTTGTGAGAGAGGGTGAGAGCCCTTAAGCCAAACTCGAAGGGCTCATTTCCATCCCAAGACACACATAAACACATACAGATGGACAACACATACTGCACATTACAACAAACACACACTCTAGCATTGGGATTCCACAAGCACCTGTAGATTGTAATGAGACATAGAGTTCTTTTTGACCTTGGAAGCACCAAAAGTGAAGCTCGTCAACCTCCAGGAAACGCTTGCTTGAGAAACAAGTATGTGTGTGTATGTGTGTCTGTATATGTCCTGCAGCAATATGTTGGGCTTCGTCCCTGTGTTCCATTGTGTGTGTTTGTGTCTGAGAGCGAGGCTGTATACTACATCGACCGAACACCTGCTGCTGCGGTAACTAGGATGTCAGTGTGCAGAGGAGAGCTTCATAAATATATATTAGAATCAGAGCTGATATTAAACTGGGGAAGAACCCAGGGAATGATCTCACTGGGTCTGTCCATCTGTCCGCCTGCCTGTCTGAACATATATATATACATCAATCTATCAGTCTCTCTATCTATGTCCTGCCTTATTTCCTTAACCTTCATTTATCCCCTGGTGTGATGTCTATTTTATAAATGTTTGTAGGACAGGGAACTAACACATGTAAAATAAGGTTGTTAGATGGTAGGAATGATAATAAAAAGAGCACCTGACATAAAATAGATTACAGGGGCAGGAATAGTTGATCTGTTTTGTGTTTTCAAATGTAAAAGGCAGGGATGTAAGTCATCTGGAAAATCTCTCTTTTTCCAACCCAGAAGCAGGTTTCACAAACACAGGGACACTGTGGAAATGTGTAATTCAAAGTACTGTTAACTTTTCAAAAATATCACTTAAATGTAGTAATTTTTGGGGATAAAAGGGGTTTTAATATTTTGAATGGGATACTTGAACCTTGCTTTCAGTGAACTTTTGTTATATGATCCAAGCTCTCTGTAGACGAGCATTCGAGTACATGTGCTTACTTACAGAACCTTGAAATTACAGCATCTCGCCTTAAACATACTGTATACCACCGTCTGACATTTTATGGTACACTTCTCACCTCTCACTATTAATATTTCTAATTTGAAACATGACTGATTTTATTCAGGAGGATACTTCTTTCCTTAACTTATTCATTCAAACCCTTAAATCTCTGCTTAGCAGTGGCAGGATATTGTCAAATTAAGGGGCTGTAACCAGAAGTATACAGGCATGACATTTGCTGTGTTAGAACCTGGAAAGACTAATTTACACTGAGCCAGTTGGTACAAATTTAGTACACAGATTCTATACCATAGGGTTTCTGATGGGTAATCTAATCTAGTTTAGAGTTTTTAAGTGTTTCATGTGAAATTCCCTGAATCAAAAATTCTCCTTATCTCCTGATATGGATAATGTTGTCTGATGTTTAATATATTTCTCATCCCGTAAACAATAATCCAAAAGAAATAGTTTTATAGCCAAGACATACAAAAAACCAGGAATTGTTTCTATACTATGAATTGAAGTCATCTGAATTACCTAAACCCTGAACCTTTAATAATACTAAAAAGAAAACATAAAATACTGAGTGGACCAGAAGCCTATAAACAGGAAATCTCTTGTTGCAATGTTGAGCGCTCCATAAATTAACATGCTGATATTAGAGAGTACCTGGATGGATCAGTGTTCCATTACCTCATGCTTAAGACAATATATGGAGTTGCAAAGCTGATATATTGCTCACCCCAAGGGGGAATCCATCTTGCCTGACAGACAATAGAGCTACTGAAAGACATAAAATCCTATCAGAGTCCACCATTCGCCTGTAATTAGAAAAATAATGAAACAGACAAATGTGCATAATATTGAGGGCAGGAAATGTGGATGGGATTCTAATTGATTCAGTACAGTTTTATATTGGCAATGCATTATGCATCTCAAGGTGTCCGCCTGAATTTTAAAGCCATGACATGTTTATGTATGTCAGAGGTGTGTGCATGGTGATATCTGTAATATGTAAATGCAAGATAAAGGAGCCTATAGTTTTAACCTCTCAATTATGTTGACGCAAAGAAAAAGTATTGACAGTGTGAGCAATTTAAGGGTGTATTCACACCTACCTTGTTAAATTCGCTTGAAACAATCTAAAACCCTGGTATGGATCTTTTGGGCAGGTGTGAATACAAACCATCTAACTCAGGTGCACACCAAACAGCTGAATCGAGAACGCTTGTAACTGTATGAACCAAATCAATCCTCGGACAACGAGTGCAGCACGCAAGATTTTCATGACTGTTTACTTTCAGTTTGCGATTACCGCTTTACCCCGCCCCAGACCTTTTTGTCCAATGATTGAACGATCTTTGCACACGTGGTGTTGTTTACAAATTCTGGGCCTCTTGCGAAAAGTGCAAAACCAAAAAAGAAACATTGTATTCGGTCCAGACCGAGAGCAAACTAAAGGACTTTCCTGGTACACAGACATTTTGCTACAATGTTTTGACCTGCAGATTCATGATTATCAATAAAACAAAATTGAAACATCAACAGAATTGTAACTCCACTTTTTATAAAACACATCATCTTTCAGCTGTGTTTATTTGTACCAGAGAGTCAGCCAGACGACTCTGTCCTCCCTGTGATAACATAATATTCCTGCCTTGAAGATGAAAAGGTCAACCTCGACAAAGTGAGCATCAGCTAAAGAGGATTTTTCAATCTTGTGGCAAAATGTCTCCATTTTCAAAAGCCAGACCTTGAACTTGCAAGGTGACAAACAGTTCCAGGCTCCCACCCATCACCTTAATTCAACCACTGGTTGTTAAAATCCCCAATTTATCAGATGTCTGTGTTATCAGAAATAACTTGCTCTTGGCAGTTGTGGAAAATTGAACACTCGCTCAGGATCGGGTGGTCAGTGTTGTGCTTGAGGTGAATAATTTCTTCATAAGGCTTTCTCCCTGGGACCTCGGAAATATCAGATTTTGAAGCAGAGTAAGGAGCAGGGGAAAGGGCTTTATTTATCTTCTAATCAGCTGGTTAGTGTGGGAGAATTGGAATTCAACAGTTATACTTTGTTCGGTTTCCTTGGGCTTTTACAGAATAGTTTTATAACGGAAATTCAAACATATTTTCTATTCTTTTTGTGCCTATATAGCAGATTCATCAAATTACGTTATCAAGTACCCCCAGATGTGTACATGCAAGAAAATGCATTACCTTGGCATTTTGCACTTATGGAATGTGATTAGAAAACATTTAACTAGATGTTTTCTTCTTGTAATCATGGATTTAATGTATGTAAACATGGTTGAAGTGCAATGTCATACAATAAATATTTCAACCAAAATGCCTCATGACTTCGACACCCATGCTGACCTCCAACACAATCTCCAACAGTCCACATGACGTATATGAAACTATTTTTTCACCTCGCAGTTTGAGGACAAGTCAAAGTCAAACCTATAGCTCATTCCATGTGTGGGTGTCTCGATTCATTTTCTCTTGACTTCCAATTTAGAGAGGTAAAAAAAAAAGTAAACCCCATGGCAGTGACCTCTGCTGTAGGGCCGTGAATAATGGGCACTATTAGGTGCAAGGTAGTGCACTCTAAGAAAAGTAGTCATTTCTGCCACAGGGCTAGTTCAATTTAGATGTGGCAATGCATGAGATATGTTGCAAAATGTTTTGCATACGTTCTAATATATCCAGTTGTATGTTAACATGCTGTAGGTAACACACGTACCTCATTTGCTGTTTTTCAAGGTCCCATAGGTGCACAAGTAATTCTATTGGCTCCAATCCATTTTTTATGCCGCCATCCTTCTCACAAATGTGCACGAAATTAAGTATTTTTTGACGTTATGACCCAGTTTCACATAACAAGACCAACAGAGTTAGTCTTTAATACTAACCACAGTCCTCAGTACCATGTTTGCTTTATCTCAAAACAGCTAAGTAACCTTTCAGGTGTTTTTTATTTTATTAATGAATCACATAGTTGCAAACAAAACAGCTTTAGTGAGAGTTCAGCAACCATGTCATTGATGTTAATTTAAGGTCACAAGATGAAAACGGTAAAAAAAAAAATATTGCACATATTACATTTCTTTATTCACTTTGTTAAAGGACTTTTAGTATTGGGGTCTGAGGTGAAAAACAGCACAAGCATAGCATGCTGAAGACAACAAAGGGCGGAAGAAAGAATCAGTGGAGCTTTATAGACTAAATTCTTTCGACTGAATTGGTCCTAGGATAATGATCCATTTAACCAGTCTGGGAGATTGGCTGCCAAAGGCATGAAGAGGAAATTACTCACCCGTCTCCAGCAGAGAAATGTTTGTTTCCCTGCCCTGCCCTCAAATTATTTCAATCAAAACACAAATTAAGTGCAATTAACGGAGTGCTGAAATTCTCCAAACCAACTGATATGGAATCATTAGGAGTCACCTCAGCCATGTCTCCTCCTTCTCTTTCTCTCTCTTCTTCTCTCTGTCTCTTTCTCTCTTCATCAATGGGCCCTCACTCAGGGTAAATTTCACACTTCATTAATTAATTCATCACCTAAAAGCTGAGTATTGATTTTCTGTAATGGCTTTACAAATCTGCTGGACACCTAGCTGCAGGGATAATTAAAAAGAATGCGAATTTGCAATAAATCATTTTTAAAAGGGTCAAAAGTGTCCCAGGTCACAAGGGAGGTAGGTTACAATATCAACAAACAGCCTGTAATATCCCCTGGTAATTAAGGACAGCAAAGGACAGCTTTTATGATTGTTATTTTTCTACCATAGTAACATCAACCAAAGTGGGCCTAATGGACGTTGTGAATACTAAAAAAAGGAGACCAAACCATTGCAGAATAAACATTTAAAAATTGATTTATTGTTGGATGGTGATCTTGATTCTAAAGGTAACTGAAAACAAACAGTTTAGATGAATAAAGAAATCAAGAAATCTTGCCATATTTACAAAAGGAAATTCTAATACAAAATTCTAATACAAAAACAATACAAAACAATCAAAAAACCACACACCAGCTCCTTAATATAATGTGCAATAGAGTTCAGAAATGCTTCCTGAACATGAGGTTAAACCAGCATTGTGACCGCATACCTGGAGTTGGCAGACCTTGTCATTGTTGCTGTCTCTCCAAGGAGACCTAAAGCTGCTGCCCTGTGTGTGTGAAGAGACACCTTCACAGGTCACTGAATTAGCCTGACCCAGACACTCAAGTCAACTACAATACCCAGATAACACTTGGAACAGCTTAAACTCACGTTAGAGCCCAAAAAAGATGCAGCGTCATTTTATTTGCATGTCCAACATTCTAGTATAATTTCTTCTTGAAATACATTTTCAAATTTGATTTTCTATATTTTTTATTCTAGCACATCAACGTCATCAACCTTTTTTCATCCAAAGGCTGATTTAGGCCATGTGCCTGATTCACTTGTGGAAACCTATTGATTTTGTTGATGCAGAAAAGATGGTCAATACCATTGTCAAACTGATATATCAAGTTTTTTTCAAATAGAAAATCAATAAGACTAAATGCCATTAGCAAAGTGACATTAGTGGTTCAAGATCCCATGTGGTTTCTGAATGATTTGCTGACGGCCTTCAAAGTTGTGAAAAAAAAAAAATCAAGTCATTGATGATTAAAACATCTAAGTGGCCATTTTTTACAGCCTTGGGGATATAGATAAAACAACTTGCAATGTCGTTTGATATAGATGGTTAAGGTTTGTAAAGCCCTGAATCTAAGACTGTGTGATATGCTCCATAGGCAAAAACATCATCACTTGAACATGAAATTTCACAGGATTCGTTTCAGAGTGCAGTTGAAACACGAGCATTGACGAAAGAGGGCACGATCAGCTCCAGAGTGAGCGGCCCAGACACAATGCAGCGCACATGGATGCTTTGGTGTTTGCAGGAATTAAAACACATGTACTGTACAATGTCTCTTAACACTAAAATCTCAATGGCTTGAGCTCCAACAAGGTGAATTTGTCTTTGAGAACATGTAAATGTATTCACCCAACACCTTTATATCATAGTAATCACATCTTATCTCCACTGGGGCCATGCCTGTGATTTAAGACAGGAGACTCTGTTTTATAACACTCTTTAAATTTCTTGTTCTCGCTCGCTCTCCCCTCCCCTTCCTCTCCTTTCCTGTTAGCACCCTGTTCTCTGCTCTCTATCTGGCTTTATCTCCTCTCTCTCTCTCTCTCTCTCTCTCGCTTTCTCTTTCTCCCCCCCCCACCCCCCTTCTCCTCTCTCTCTTAGCTCCAGAGAACATAAATCTGGCTAGTGTGCCAGACTGGGCCTTGGACACCATAATTACAGAACATCAAATGCAAGAATTAGTGTCCCTTTTCTCATTGCTATGCAACACTTGCAAGTTCTCTGCAATTTCTTGGGTTACCTCTGCTTTACACCTACACATGTAACACATACTCTGTCTCTTTCCCTCTCTCACACACTAACATTGACATATTAGTGTTTCCCGCAGGAAATTCGTCAGTTAAGGTGGTAGAAGACTTGTGGGGGTGGAACGTAAATAAAACACAATATAAATACATGTGTATTTACACAAGCAACATGCACACAAAACAATAAGTTAGATAAACCTGAACTCTGAAATCTTAGTACAGCTCAAGCCTGGCTCACGCTGTGCGATTTTTCCGCGATTGTATAAAAGTCGAGTTGGCATGTCAGCTCACACTGTACGACTGAATCGTTTACGACGCCCAGCCAGACCTTGCGATTTATGTGCTCACACTGTACGACCCGAATGTCGGGCACGGCATGAGTGAAATCAGGACGGAGCGTTGACAATTGTTAATAAAGTTTCATTTGAAAACTCCAACGGACGGCGGTTGGTGAAAGAGAATGAAGTGGAAGTTGTTGTAGGCTAGATGAAAGTAGATACAATAGTAGATATATGGATACAAGTTTCAGAAAAGTGCTGCACTGATGATCTGTACCTTAAACAAAAAAAAAAACAAACGCTGGGTTGCAACCAGCCGCTGGTTGCCATGACTACAGTTCTCCCTTGTATCTCGTGATTATATTGTAGTCACACACAACTTCTGCCGGACCCTTTTCATGAGGTAATCGTCAAGATTTTTAAATTCTAAATATCAAACATGTTTGAAATAAATCGGGGCGTCCCCGACGATCACCTGGCAGATCAGGGACGTTAACATTGGATCTTTGTACCACTCACACTACAAAATAATCTGAGCAGATAATCGGGTCCGAGCAGCTTGGAGTCGGGAGCGACCCTGCGATTGTCGGGAAGGAAGAATCTGAGCTCAAATTGGCCCGATAATCCTTCAGTGTGAGCCAGGCTTTACGGTACTACGGAAACCTGCATCATTTATCAACAGTATTTTGTTACCCCGTATTAGGGACATCAACTTTACAAACAAATGAACGTGCAATGGACTCTGTCAATCATTCATCCGGGCCAGCGGGCCAGTTATAATGTCGAGCCCTGCTGTTGTTAATGCGGCCACCTTAACTATGAGAAGCTGTGGGAAACACAGTTTATGAACATGGACAGGTTAACGGGCAATTTCACAAGGCTGCAGACACAAACGCCACACAAAAATAGAGATAAATGCACAATGTTAATGTGTCAGTGGCTAACACCCATGTGTGTTCACCTGCATGGGCAATCATGATCTATTCTGTTCTCTTCAAAGTTGTAGACTCTCTAGACTAAACTTTAATATCGCTACTGTAGTGTAATATCCAATAACAATTTTGGCCGATACAGATTTTCTTACTTTGAAGAACTATAATTGACAGCAAAAGCAGTTGTAAAAAATGTACCCTCTTTAATTAATATTTTAAACTTATGTACATAATAAAAAATGTATTGTTAAGTAACTGAATAGTAAAACAATATTTGGAATTGCACCAAGTTACATGAACATCTCTCATGCTCACTAATACAAATCTCAGTCCAAGTTACTTGACATAGCTTTTTGAAAAAACAAAAACTAAAGTTTATACCACTTGTATCAAAGATTTTTACTTTTCCCACACAGAAATGAGGTGCAACAGAACTTTTTTAAAATTTAACTTACATTACAACATATTTATTTTACTTTGATGAATGCAAGAACAGAACCTGGATCCTATTCTTCACTTTTAACACATCTCGAATGAAAAATGTGCATCATTTTACAGGACAACAGTTTTTTTCTTTTAGAGACCGTGAAAAACAAAAGTGCAGTATCTCAGTGTCTTTGTTGTCTTCCAGTAGCTCAATGCATTTTCGCCTCTGCTGATCGGCAGCTCAGACAGGTAACTGTTAACCTGCATAAATGAAGGGCTGTCCAGCAGGTGCTCCACCTCAGAGTTCTCCTTCATTATTTCTTCATGTGCTGAAACCAGAAGGCTACATTTTACTGGAGGCATTTCTGTGTCAGGTACAGGTACTGTGGGCTTTGATGCAACAGGTTCGTCACATGTGGGTCTGGTGTCTCCCTCCAGCACAGTCAAAAGCATCTGTTTCACTTGATCCTTGACTTCAGAATCAGAATCAGAAATACTTTATTAACCCCAGGGGGAAATTTGTTTGCTACAGTTGCTCTTAAACACAAATATCAGTAGGAAGTATAGAAATAAGTTTGCAATATAAAATAAAATAAATAGAAATAATAGAATAAGCAATAAGTTCCAAGTAGGACTAATAATAAAAATAAAAATAAATGATATACAAAGCGCAGGAATTAAAAATATAAACAATATTTACATATATAAATATACACTGATGCGTTAAACAGTGTAGGTATTGCTTCTGCTGTGAAGTAGTGATTCTTGTACCTTTTAAAGACAATAAAGAAGTTCAAATTATGTTTTTTAGATATACTGTAGCCAGGCAATTACATGGCTGGATTACAAGTCTATAGTTATTTAGCTATGTCAATTTAATTTGTTTATATCCTAGACATCACTCAGGGTGAATTAGAAATGACAGCAACCTGACAATAATAATAATAATAATAATACAGTAGCAGTAGACTCATAACTTGCCTTGGATCAAGAACAGTGGCCAACGTGTACTGGGCTCTTCCTCGATGTTACTGAACCTTCTCTGAACGGCTTGCAGCAACACTGTGGTTATTCGCAGTTCCCACTCCACGGTCTGTGTCCGCTCTTCTCTCCAGCTGCTGTTTCAGCACAGTAATGGCTGGATTAACTTCTGTTGCTGAGCTGATTTCCTTTGTGAGTTCCTCAAAAGGTGCTAGGAGGCTATCACGTTATCAATTAGCCCCCACTGATTCATGTTGAGTGAAGCTGTCAGCTCATAGTCAGCTGTGTATGCCCCTAGTACACGTCTCTGATCCAGCAGTGACTGAAGCATATAACAAGGGCTATTCCATCTCGTGGGAACATCTTGCTGCAGTTGTTTCTTGGGCTGACCCAGCAGTGTCTGAATGTCATGAGAAAGTCGCGAGTATACCAGCGGCGAGTGCTTAAAATCCCTGATAACCATCCGTCCAGCAGCCACCGTGTCAATGATGCTGCTGCGATATGTCGGGGGTTGTCCCACAACACCACATGAACCCTGCTCTTGTCTATGTCCCACCGTTGTAACATTCTGTCAAATGTTGCGGCTAGATTAACAGTGGTGTGGGACCATCGCATTTCCTGACAGTGTAGAATGACCCATGTTTGCTGAAAATCTTCGTTCACCCACTGAGCAGTCATGCTCAATATTAATATCAGGCTTACGTTAGATGCCCAAATGTCTGTTGTTAAACTTATCCCTGATTTCGGATCAGCTTGTAGCAGACTGTGTGTGTGGGATACCACATGGTGAAATACCTCCGGTAACGCGACGCCGGAGAAGTATCTTCTGGTAGCTATTGTGTATCTTGGGCTGAGTATAGGTGTAATAAATTGCAGAACCCCTGATCTTCAACTACGGAAAATAGCTGGTCATTCAGTGCCATACATCTTATTATCTTCTTCTTTTGCCTTGTCAGAGCTGATACAGAAGAAAGATAGCAGAGGCTGCTGGCTTGTGGCTGGCTCCTGTCGGTCATTAGCTTTAGCCTTGGCTTTGACCTGTTGGCCCTTGTTAGCCTCTTCAAACTGGGCATATTCAGCATTGTGATGCTGTTTTACTGTAAAATCCGGTGTATAAGACGCACTTTTAATACCTATTTTTTCGTCTTATAAGTTGGCTGCGTCTTATACACCGGTGCGACCAATATACCAGTATAAAATACTGAAACACGTGCCGTCATTACAGCAGGTGCAGCAGCCCCTATCACTGCGACCTGACATGATTAAAAACCCAACCCCATTCATTGTGTATTGAAAGCTGAGTGCACGCTGTGCTGGGAAAGACGGCGACACAGACCAGTCTGGCTGCACAACTTTTATCACATCTTTTCTTCCTCACGAGGTCATAATCATGCATTTACAGAAAACAGTGGTGTATTGTTCCTTAAATAAACCTTGTGGACTGCTCTTTTGATTGAAAGACTCCTGTATTAAAGTTAAAGAGTGACCAGCGGAGTCGGACAGCGCTACTACCCGAACTTGAAAACAGACGTGACTTAAAGAGCGACACAGCTGCACAGAAACTGCACGTTGTAGACATCGCTGAACACAATATAAATCGTCACACAGGAAGACAGTTTAAACTTGTTTTTCTCTCTAAGAGACCCGGTCTTATATACCAGTGCGACTTATATTCCGGATTTTACGGTAAGTAGCGGATTAAGTTTGTTATTTCGTAAGTCTTCGAGTTTGTTCCTCCGCGGGTAACTTACACACACCTTACAGATGTTACAAAATACGAGTTTTGTGTCCTCTTCTGTTACAGTAGAGAACGTCCAAACTGCTGACATGATGGCTTGTGTTAATGTCATGTGTGCATGTCTGGAAATTTGCGTGTGTGAGTGTGTTTGAGAGTGTGTGTGTGTGAGTGTACGTGTGTGTGTGATTTGCTCCGGCTCGGCTATACTTGCGAGGACCGTGCCATGGTAACAGCGAGCAGCTCCACCAATCAGAGACATCGCAGTGACACTCTATGATCATGGGTAGTGAAGTTCTTTTACCGGTTTGCGAATAAACCATGTTTTTCTTAAAACAAGGTTGAAGATACACACTTGTGTATTCTACAGGAGCATAAACCATAGTTTCCCCCTCTTATGAAAAGGTACTGTGCATTTTTTATTTTTTATTTTGTATACTTTATTAATTCCGTAGAGAAATTCTGTTTTTACACTCTGTTATTGAAAGACATGCTTCTCACACACATAGGCCCGAATCACACACATGCGCAAACAGGACCTGTGGACATTCATTAGTGGAGAGATGTCAGAGTGTGGTTGCTACACGGGGAGCGCACCAGAGCGTCGGGACTTAAGCCGGCGACCATCCGGTTCCCGACCCAAGTCCCTACGGACTGAGCTACTGCCGCCCCATTTAAACGTGAGATATGCAGTGAACAACAAGTATTATTTTTTAAGGATCATCAAGGAAAATGTTAAGTGTGATAGAGTAGAGACTAGTCATTAGAACTTCACCAGACTGAATGTTGCATTGAGAACACAAAGATTACTCTCAGTGTTAAGAAAACAATAAGTATTTGCTAAAAATACTACATTCTCTAATCAGTTATAGGGTAATATCAGAGAGGTTCGAAACGTGTAAACTGTAGAGCTAAATACTTTATTACAGTCACTTAAAAGTCGAGCAGCAATGGCTCACTTACAGTTGTTGTTTCAGTATGCATCTTTGATCAGTTGAAGAAGTGCAGACATCATGGAGATAGAATTCAGGTTTTTTTGTTCTTCTGTCTATGACTAAAATTGCAGGAAGAAAAATGTGCTGCACACACAAAAGCACCAAAATTGTGTGACTTGATATATTGTCCTTGGCACACCACTCTAAGTCCTTTGTGTTCTTTGAAGAGCCCCAATCAGAGCTCTACCATGTACAGTATAGATGCTATGACAGACAGGTAATCCATCCACATGTCCTCTAAATCTCCTATTCCCTGCACTGAATTGCCCCAATCACAGCAGCCACTATGCAGACTCAGCGACAGGCGCGCAATCCCACACCTGTGACAGTAATAAAAGGCTCACTCCCTTCCGCTTTCCTCTTACCTACCCTTCCTGTCATTACCACTCCACAGAGAGCTGGAAAACTGCACACATCAGCACTTTGAGAGCCACCACCACTTGAACATTTCCCAAGGTTTTGATTGCAAAATCATATGAAAAGCTTGAGGTAGTGGCTTTTGAGGATTGTTCCCTATGGGATGTAAGGGCATACAAATGGCTGCCTTTAAGTCCTAACTGAACATAACAAGGCCTCAGAGTTAGAAAAAAAACCCTGGGAGAGGGTAAAGTGGAATTGACGAAAGAAGAAACCTAAAGATTCAATTGTTTTCTTTTTTGTTTATGTGGAAGTATATAATACGTCAGTGTTCTTGAAAATATAATAAATTGGGAAGAGGAAATTGTTCTAAACAACTATTTGTTAGTGCAATAGTAAGTATAATGTAATTGCTTTTCACTTTATTACCAGCAAAGAATTAGTTTTATTATTGTTATTATTTATTCTTCACAAATGGTTAATTTGCTTAATTGAGAAGCATAAATATCCTTACTGGCATTGTAAATACATCAACTTGTGTATTGTACAGAAATACTGTATGTATGCCAATTCCTACTCATATAAACAATGTTCACCATATATTTCTGTGTGGTGTTGCAATAAGTAGTCATGACTTTATTGGCAACATAAAATATATTTCTATTCCAGCACTGTCTTGATGGCTGTGCAGAGGGCTAACTTAGATTCATTACAATATCAATTACTTAGCCATTGTTTTGTTTGTCCTTATTTACATTTTAGCGGCAGCTCAGTGGATTTAAACCTAATTGACATTGATTCCACAGACAGAGGTTAGAGCCCTGCTCATAACACAGTTGTTTCCTCACTACTTGACAGTCAATTACAGCTTTATGAATGGACCAGCGTGTTCAGCATTCATCATCACAGCCCGTCATAACTAAACAGCACCACCCATGACGTTCACTTGATGATTTAAAATCCACAGGGAGCTGGCCATGAAATCTCCTCCTTTGTCATAATAACCGTTTTAGTTTAGAATTGTGCTTAAAGGGATACTTCACCCATTTGCAATAAGCGTATCATTAGAAACCTGGTAGTATTTTTGAATGGTCGTGCATCCCGCCCTCATTTTCCCCTGAGATGAGAAATCTTTGTATTTCTAAGTCTGAAAAGGAGCTTCCAGTGACGCAAAATGACAATTTTTCCGTCACTGGAAGCTGTTGCGGTTAGCGGGGTGAAACTACAACGCTAGTTCCTCATATTTTTGACCACTGAAGCTACAGACCAATCACAGATCAGTGGGTGGGAACTCACTCCCAGAATCGAAACTTAACGTCCGCCATATTGCTTGGAAGCTATGCGTACAGGCTCTATGGAGAAAGCTGATAATGGCGGATAAATATAGCGGTGAGCTGGTTGCTGCCGACAGGCCGGTCTTGTGTTTTGGCTACTGCGGCCGCAGGGCGTGCTGGCCGCCGCGACACAAGTCCGGCCTGTCGGCAGCAACCGTCTCGCGGCTATATTGATATATTGCTGGCCGCCGCCGCCCGCCACCAACTCAGCAGCCGAGACATAAGGCCCTCTTGGCCGTCCTCCGCAGTCTTGCGTGGCTCAATAGGTCTACTAAATAGCTCAGTAAGCATTTTACATTTTGATGCCTCCGCCACTAATGATTTGGCCCTCTTCTCTTTCGATTTCGCCCAGCCATCTTTCTCCTTACGCTTTCTACCTGACATTTTATTTCACTCTTTTTTGTGTTTTTTTTTGTTTGTTTCAAGCTTGGTGTCTTTTCCCCATGTAATAAATTATCGTATTGGCGCCCTCTGTTGTTTTGACCTTTGGTCAGTCCGCCCCTGGCCAAATGTAAAGCAGGACATTGATGAGTGTTTAGCCCCAGCCTTGAAAAAAAAAGTACATTGCTTTTGGTCTGAAGACTGCAGCTAGTTAGCTTAGCTTTAGGTGTCATGAAATGGCTCTAAGAAAATAAGAAAGAAGGGAACCACACATGAAATAAGGGTCAAAGGAAGTGTATTTATTATAAACTAAAACAAAAAAGTCATACTAATGTAAGTCTGATAGATCAGTCATAAATGCAACATATGGATAAATGTAGTTAGAGTTGAGTGCAAACAAACCAGCTGATGGAGGCCTGGAAGAAAAAGAGACAGATGTTAGAGTGGAAGCCACTTAAATGAGGTCTGATTAATCCAGGTTTACACAGTTTACTGATGTCCTTCCCGACTGTGCCTATTGGCTGCCATGAAGCTAAACCAACCAAACTCATGCATACAGAGAGAGCAGAACGTTATATAGATTACATCAAGGGATACCTGCCGCTGGAACAGTCCATGTGCCATAAATCTGCCAACCACTAGCTTAAAAGGTAAACAATTCAAATGCTGGAAAACTAATCTGCAAAAATGATAATAACTGCTTTAATTAGGTATTTTAGACCAGGTGGAAGGCTTTAAAAATAATGAACCTTTTTTTCTCCTAACATTCACAATAAATGCAGTTTTTTGTCTTGTTTACCCAAATATCTTAATGACGCAGAGAACTCCTGAAAGATTGTACAATCTTTATGTTTCTATATGCTGAAATTATTGCTGAAACCTTAACCTTCTGCGTCACAGAGCTCATCTATCAAATACAATGGGACATCCCATTAACCCATTGATTATTCAAACACAGAATCCCACCTGGTAGACCCTTTGCCTTTCATGGCAGAAGGGTCAATGAGCAAGAGCTGGACAGAAATGAACTCTCATGTAAATGTGTGACTATCACTTCACATTTTTCTCACCAAGGGGATGACAGATGACTGTTTTTCTGCCTCACTGCCAACGTGGGTTAAGACAAGGGGCTTTATGATGCATGGACATCCTTCGTTACTAATTAACCTTCATACCACACTAATTAATTAGATTCTAGCAAGGTCAAGCCTTCTAAATGGGACAATTAAGCCACCTTTGTTACAGTATTGCACAATAAAGAGCTCAACGTAAAACATAGACGTTTACATTTTACAAGGAAAATCGTTTTTTTCTTTTTACTTAATAGGTATTATACTTTTTTTAAACATGCACCTATATGTAAAGGATGTTTCAATATTTTTTTCAGAGAAGCTGCAAACTATGAAACATCCTTTATTTGTTGCATTTTGAATGAGCAGAAGATGTTAAAGCAACAACATAGGGATAAGACGTTTAAAGAACAGATAAGTAAAAATAAAAAGCAGTCTAAAACAATACAAAAGAACCCTGTGTAAATTAACAAAATATTCAAATGAAGAAAGGTAACAATATGGCAATATGAGCCTGCTGTGGGCCAAGGAATGTTTTAACAACACATCAGAGATTTCACTAATGATAGTGGTCGCAAAGCAGTAACCATTTACGCACATTTTCATTTTCTTTGAAATGCTTTACAGATCTATTACAAAAAAAGAGTCATGGCATGAGTACACACACACACACACACACACGCACACACACACACACAATTTCACTAGCAGGCATAATGGACCAGTTGGACAGGATCGCTTATGTACAGGAAAAACTTGTCAAATTATGACAGAAGCAAACACAACGTATGCACAACACACTGTATTGCATAAACATATGCATATGTATTAACGTGTGTACAGTAAGTGTATGTCTTACTGATTTGCATACAGGGCACAAACATATTAGCACACAGGCTCTGACAGTGGGGAAGGTATCATTTAAAAGACTTCTCCCCCTGTACACATGAGCCCATATCTGACTAACAGCGTGGAACCAGCCAAATGTGGCAGCCAACTGTTCCCCCTCCTCAGGCTATCCCTGGACTTGGCTCCAGTACAACAAATTGTATCATTGTGGTGTGCATGTGTGTGGTTCTCTGTGTGTACATTGGGTACAAGGACCACAGAGACAGACAGAAAGACAACAGACAGAGAAGACTTGTGGTTGTGGAAGTGTTTTTAGAGAGATGACAAGCTTAAACTGGTGCTTGAAAATGGAACAATTTCTTGTTACATAACTAGTGCAGAAATATTTCATTTTTATGATAAAGATATGTATTATGCATAGTGAAAAAAGCAGGAAAACAGAAACCGGGTGTGAGGATTTGCTACTTTTGTAAATTTTGGGTATTATTATATTGCTTGTTGGACAAAAGATTGCATTTAAAAGAAATCACTGAAAACCAAGGCTTTTTTTCATATTTTCAAACATTTGAGATACAATTTGGTTGCAAGCAGGGCCGGCACGTCCATATAGGCGATTGCCTAGAGCAGCACGGTGGTGAGGGCGGTGAAAAGAGGACCAGCTCTTCATCAGGACAATTGTGAAGTATTGTCACCATCTTAGTGTGTGTCAGAGAGTAAACGTGTGCGGATATGTTAATTAGGGATATAGGTAACGAAATTCGGACGTGTACCAACTGGGCCTTTTCACAACACAGATTTCGGTGCTTCATTTCTATATGGTACATGATACATACCGTTGCCGTGACAAGAGTAAACATCATTAACACTACACATTGATGATAGCATGTTATAGTTAGCTCATTGGCACGCTCTGACATTAGAGCCAGACATTCCTACACACAGGGCTCTGCCTCTTCGTGTCAGGGAGGGTCTCCATGACTGACTGTTAACAAGACAATGTGCTGTAATGGCTTATCTTGGTGTCACTTAGCCCAGTGCAGCAGGAATTAGCATCTCCATTTCAGCGTGCCTACCTGTAAAGATGTGTTTAAAATGAAGTCTCCCTTGTCCTGTGCCATCTCAATAGGTGTACCAGACTGAGGTAATTAATGGTTAAAGTGAGTATTAACATTTAAAAGACCGTGCTGCTTGCTGCTCTGCCTCTGTATTTAATGTCAATGTAGCTTGCCTATCAACAAGCTCTCTCCCTCCTCAGCTATAAAATGATCTCCAGATCATCATAAGCATAGGCATACCTATTTTTTATAATCGTTATTTGTGTAGGGAGCTGTAAAATGTGTGCATGTTGACTCTTGTATACTTTTGATGCTTACAATTTTAGTTCACTTATGTTGCTCAAGAATATTTGCGTTTTGCATAAAGTTGCTGAGGTTTTTATTTTGTATGCTGCGTTGCTTTTCACCTATAGGTACAAGTAATTGCCTCAGGCCCGGTTGCTATTCATGCATTTCAGGATAAGTGTTGTTATTGAGATGTTATTGCATGTCCCTGAAAAGTTGTATTTTCTTTCTTGAAGTTATTTAAAAAGATCATGAAATGTGAAAAATGGATCATGACACATGTCAACAAATTAACCCCATTGATTTGATCTTTTTATCCAGGTGTGCGTGTGTGTATGTGTGTCTGTGTCTGTGTGTGTGTGTGTGTGTGTGTGTGTCTGTGTGTGTGTGTGTGTGTGTGTGTGTGTGTGTGTGTGTGTGTGTGTGTGTGTCTGTGTGTCTGTGTGTGTGTGTGCGCGCGCTCCAGACGTCTTACTGTGCATTTGACAGAGATTAATAAGTAGGAACCCATCTTGGGAGAACCATGGGGCTGTAGATCCCATATTTTCCTATACCCCACATAAATAAAGCCACAGGGTGTCATTTCCTTATAAAGACAAAAGGTTCTTTACACACCATTGGCATACAGGACAAATTAAGCACTGGTAGAGAGGAGACGGGAAGAGAGAAAACTACTTGTTTGTTGTCAATAAAAGTAAAGAAACAGGTGGGCGTATGTTACATTTTTTTTTACTGTTTCACTGGGGTCACTTTGGGAAACCAATTTCTTCCAGATGGAGGTTAATACATTTTTATTTATTTGTGGGGAGTGATGTAGTTAGATGACACGGCTGATGAGAACATTTCTGTGATGGGCCCTGGGACAAATGAAGCTCTGTAAAGAGTGCAAGGTTAAATCACCTCTTACACAATCTGCTAAGATCACAGTTGGCACTGTAGGTTTTGACATCCTTCAAAAAATGTATTTTTTAATGTTTGTCCTTTAAACAATATATTTTATTTTAGGATATATATTTTGTCCGTTTTAAGACTATCCTGGAAATAGAGAAAGCCAAACCTGAAAGTTAATTAGTAAACCTTGAGTGCATAGTTGATGAACATGCCAAATGTGAAAGGCTGCTTGATTTGTGTATATATAAAAAGTAAGAATATTTTTAGTTTATCATCATCTTCAACAGAAATTGCATCAAGACTCCCTATCAAATATTTTCATTGGACTAAAATAGGAGGTTATTTCAATTCACTTTATCACATATCTAATTTGAATCCAGACAAAGCCCTGCTTATATCTCCTTCATTCAGTTTAGCTCTCAAAACAAACAGAAGTTCTGCAAGCTACTGGAAGTTGAGCCAAAGAAAATAGGCATCATTATTTTACAAATTTCCCCAATTCTAGAGCTTGTTCATCAAATATTAAGTTGATTCAATGTTTCCCATAGAAGAAACTTGGTCGGGCCGTCCAGGTTTACTTATGATCACCTAAGTGTAGAGAATGTCATACATTTGTAAAAGCGTGCAATTATATACACAAACTTAATATTAAAATATACCGCTTAAATTTTAGAATTTGATTATGTTCAAAAAATTACTTGATGCTGGTAAAGGAAGATGCTGTCACCATTGTCTTTAATTATCAGGGTAGATTAAAGGTGTGGTGATCTTTTTCCCATTTTTCTTTGCATACCCGTACCAAATCCTTTTATGTATTTATCATTTGCATTGCCAAATGCCATTTGGATGAGTCCAGTGACGTAGAAAATACTCCAAGCAAGCATTTTCAGTTTGCAAGATTCCTTCACAATGCAATTGTTTTAGAATAGTGCTCAATTAAGTATACATTGTAGGCCATTGTAATAAGTTTGTGTATGTGTAGCACAGTATACGTAACAAGAGGCAAACCTAGGAGATAGGAGGAGAGAAAGCAAGAGAGTATAGTGTGGTAGTTAGCATGAGAAAAGTAAGGGTAATTAGGGAATACACTTGTATTATATTCTTTCATCCACCAGTGAAGTCCTGCAACACAATGCTTTGGCACACAGAGACGAAATAAGAAATGCCACATCTCGAGGTGTAATTTATTAAAGAGTGATGGTAGATAATATGGATGCCCTGGCTCACACAGGAAACAATGTGTTATCCTGTTACCATTATACAGCCAGCACTGCAAAGGTCTTAGATTAATAATGCACCTGTTTGGTGTATATGGAGTACACATTAAAAAACCAATGGCTTGAATGTATTAGAGCTTATTAGGAGGCAGGGGATGAAAAGAATATAGGTGATTAGAGAAGGAGATTGAAATTAAAAGAGAGGATAAGTGGAGATAAAAGAAAAGAACAAATAGAAAAACAAGAAATGGGGCCGGGATTTTGGCAAGGGAATTACACATTTAAATTATTAAACTCGCTAACAATGCCAGAAAATCCTGTACAAATAAACAATGTTTGCAATGGTTCGTATGTTATATGAAAAACGTTTGCATGGTTGTGTACAGGTCAGACCGGTGGGAGACTGTGCATCAGAATGAGTGACATGGGTCTGGATCTGAGGTATTCGATGTTTACTGGAGGATGGCAGAGAAAGCTCGGCTCAAATGACCACTGCCACGATTCTTTGTAATCTCTCGCCAAGCTATGTGGCAAGAAAAGAAAGACAGAAGCTGAGAAGGCTGAAACGAGAAAGATTTAGATAAAGCAAGAGGGCAAACCACAGTAAACATTCAGAAAGCTTTTCGGCGATGGTGACAACTGAGAGTTGAAGGGTCAGTATGATAATGTTACATGTTTTCATACCGATGAATGAGACATGAGGTTAGGTAGTTGAATACAGTTGAAAGCGATGTGCTGAGGTCCTCTCTGCTCTGTTACGGAGCCGTTATGATCCTGTTGTAAAGGGTAGATAGGTTGTAAATAGGTTTAGACGGAGCCCTGAGAAGATGTTCCTTTTAAAATCTTGTTAGTTTTCCAGAATTTCCAACCCTGCCTTTAGGCCCATTCTTATATTAATCTGTTTTAGATCCTTGTCCCCGATCAATGAACTAATCAATTTGCTCTCAACGTGTTGCTAGTGGAATCTGACATACAGTATATCTGCATTCTTGGTTATTAACATGACTTTATAAAAAAAGGAAATCACAGGGGAAGAAGGCAGCGGGAGGAAGAAATAGTAGAAAGATAAATAAAAAAAAAGGATAGATAGATGAAGTGGAGGAAAGTGAATACTTAATTAGACAGTGGAGTACACCAAAGTGCACAAAGAAAGCACACTAAATTAATCAGATACATGTACAGAGATGCCACAATGGGTATATTATTATCATAGAGACCATTGTGTTGGGGCAGGCTTTACAATAGACAATAAAGGTGAAGAAGGAGTGCATTAATTTTCCTCCAATACTGACCATGACACATTACAACATTACAACCATTACCATAACCATACCAAGACAATATAGTCTAGTTTTCCTTGTTAAATAAAATATGAATGCAACAAGATACAAAGACAGTGAATGTCCACATCACTTCTTTCCTTTATTAAAAAAAATACAACTAGTACATGCAGTAGCTTACAAAGCACCCACGATATACAGGAAGCAGGTATACCCATCCATAACAGTGGTTTTTCTCCCCCACTTGTAATCACAATTCATTATGAACAAAATTGATAGACATTCTTGAATGGAAAACATATTCAAAGTCCAATCTACCAGACAGCCTGAAGTTTCATTTTCCCTACCATGAAAGAAGGTACAGTTTTCAATGCTATTAAGACATGACTGATAGTAAAGAGTGACAGCGATCCCGGCCTCTATGACAACCTGCTATCATTACGGTATCAAATGACCCCTAGGGCTATATTACAACCACCCAGTGTCACCAATTACTAAACAAAGATAAGTTGTAATACTCTCTGTTGTCAAATGTTAATGTTGTATAGAGGTCATTTCGGCACACTTTGAGCATATATAGAGGCATTTGATGGAAAGAGATACAGCAAATTGCACAATGAATGAACGGGGGGCGTTGGAGCAAGACAGGGAGGTCCATTATTATTGGTCATAAAGAGGGAATAAGAATAAAAGATGTATCCCTTTGGGCCAGACTACTACTGCAATACTTCAAGTTGAAGTCTACCTTTTACTTAGCCCAATGCTGTAGTTCAACTCTTTGAGTCTACATGCTTCAGACTTACACAGTTCTCTTGCACCAGTGTGCTCATATATTAAAGCTTAAGCCTCTGCGAGTCATCTTAGAGTGAAAGAGGAAAAAGAGGAAACAAAAACGGGGGTTGAGGAAACAGACAGCTTCATGATACAGAATGAATATGTGACAAAGGGTTTAGTTCACAGGACTGCAGTTGGACCTCAATTGAAATATTCTGGCCCTGTTTGCTCTGAGGCTAAAGAAAAAACATCTCAAAAAGACATTCCTGTATAATATAATATTATTATAAGATTTTGTCACCACAGTACAACAATTTGTCTTTTTTCCTTACTCAATAAGTGAACTGAATTGTGTTGAATTGTTTATTTCGCTTGTAATGTCTTGAATGAAAGCCAATGGATAAATTAACTTGTGTCTCACGCTGCTCCCTGTACTCCCTGTACTCCCTCATGGACCTGAGATGACAAATATACAGTCTTGCAAATCGTCAGAGGAGTGCACTTGCTATTACACACTGTGCAACCCCACTGGGACGGTCAGTGAGAAAAGAATGGATAATTTGCTGATCTGGACATATTCTTTTTCCCTCTGTCTTTCGCTGTGTTCAAATATGTGTGTACATGTGCGACAGAATGTGTGTACACATGTGCAGTAGAGGGGAGAGAGAGAGAGAGAGAAAGAGAATAAATGACTGTAATAAATGAAGATGAACATTCCAGGGCCTCTGCTCTCTTCCTGTGTTTTTCTCAATTTTTCTCTCCCCCACTGCCAAATATGTATTGATTCCCATGCATATTTATAATCTGCACTGAACTAGTGGGTCTCAAGTGTTTTCAGAGGTGATAGGCCTGCTCCATGGAGCAGAATCAACAATATCGAACATACAGAATCACCAATCCTTCCTCTAAGCTCTGATGATATAAAGCATTCATTTCCAACTCCAGTTTGTTCAGGCATTGTGAACCTCGGTCGTAGTGGAAGGTTGGTTCAGGGTGTTATGTTACGGTCAAACATTAGTAATTCAGTTTTCTCTTTTCACTTTATTTTCTCTAAATCACACTTAATATGGATTTCTGTATGCTGTTGTTTTGTATTTTATGCATCGTATGGATTATCATATAATTTATTGGGTTATAATGTCAATGCCTCTTCCACTCTCCATTGTCATATGTCTCCACAGGACATTAGAAGTGATTACATGTCTTTATACTTGCGTTACTTAAGACTTCAAGCTGGTTAATGAGGATTTGATGAAACACCATCCCCTAAAGACACCAAACATGATTCATTCTCCATTAATTCTTTGATTAATTGTAATTTTACACAATTATGTTCTCGGACTCTACTCTATCTAAACACTTATTCCATTCATTTCTCTTCCACCTGACATTGTGAGCAACTATGACTTCATCGTTTATTCTCTATCAATAGGTTCTTTGAGTATAGAGCTCTCAGAGGGGAGACACAGGATAAAGACAAGAGACAGGTCTCCTAAGTGGCTCTCCATCTGCCTGCTGTCAAGGTTGACCTTGCTCTGATGGCTTTGTGGATGAGTGTGTGAGTGTATGTTTGTGTATTTTGTGTAGAGGGGAAATGTGATGGTGTTGACTCAACTTTTTGCGTTATCACAACTCGTGCAGAAAGCGTTGCTCTTCCAGGTGTGTGTTTGAGGGAGAATTATGTAAACGTTCTGCTAACCGAGCGAGTTAAACCCTTCAGATAATATTCGTACAGCTTTCCCTAAGTGTGTATCACTCTTTGGTTCTCAATCTGGCTTTCTTTTTTATTTGTGATGTTCCCTCTCAACTTCTTGTATAGTCTTGATGTATGTTTAACCCTCAGGGCTGTGCTAAGATTCAACAATTCGATTCCATTTGATTTCACGGTGCATCCTTAGTTTTCTATATTACTGCACATGGCTACTTTTTCATGAATGAAGACAAGCAGTCAGATAAATATGAACTATTTTAGTTAAAATTAATACATTATATAGGTAGCCTACAGTATAGGTAAAAAGTAGGCTATAAGTGTTTGTGTGTTTAGTTTATTATATGAGAGAAAGATGTTTTTTAGTCTCTGTGTGTTCTCTTCTCAGGACGTTGTAGCCTTTTGCTGTGAGCTTTGTTCAGGGTTAGTTTTGTTTCTGTCCTTTTTATTTCAGACGAGTTGTGTTAAGTTGCTACCGCTGTAAACGCCCCATTTCTTGATATGGATGTTTCACATTAAAAGCACTTCAACTTCAGATAGGCCGGGGACTTTTATTTTGAAGAACTTGTCGGAAATAGAATGTGTTTATCATCGAACGAAAGCAGCTTCAGCGGAGGTGCACTTATTAGCGGTGATTCTCGGTGATGCTGTGTCGGAGTCAACTTTGTTTACAGTCGCTCACTGTATCACGAGTCACCACCACAGCCCCTTTCTTTTAGTTATCCTGGACTTAAGACAGCGAGGCATCAGTTTAAACACACCTTTAGCTGTAATGAAGATGCTATCCGTGCTGCAGTCGGGACACCGAGTCAAGCCGTTTCAGCCTGCAGCGGAGCACTGTGGTCTGAGCCTGCAGGACCAGCTGACTCTGCTCATAAAGTCACTAAGCACAGGACCGGGACTCAATTTACGTTGTTTTCTGTCACAAATCCTTCTGTTAGCCTACATTACTTTCATTACACATCACTGTGTGTGTTTAGGTGAAACAAACTCACTCAACGCTGCGCAAAAAAAACGCATTTTAGCGGTTAGCAGATGCTTTTTTTCTAACCCTCGTCAGCATCGATTAAGTCCTGTCCCTGCATCGATGCATTAATCGTCCAGTCTGCATCGCGACGCGATGTTGATTAATTTCAACAGCCCTAGTACTTTGGGTGTCTCACGATTTGATTCGATTTCGATTCTTAGGGTCACGATTTGATAAAGAATCTATTTTCGATTCAAAACTATTCTGGATTCGTGATTCGTGATTCAAAATCTATTTTTGAATTAGAACTTCAGGATCTACTCCAGTCATCTGTGAGACTGGCTGAATTTATTGCTGCTCCATTTGGCATTCTACTGAGTTAAAGAGTTAGCTTAAGCACTTAGCAAGCGCCCCCCCTTAAAAAAGATTTTTAGAAGGTATGAATCGATTTAAAATCTCAGAAGATAAGAATCTCGATTTTTACATAAATCGTTTTTTTTTATAAACAAGCAAGTCATTAGCATAAAAAACAAATTAATTTGTGTTTTTGCAAACTGTAACAAAAAGACTGCTTTCTGACTTGACTTGAAAAAAGTGGCAGAGGATACTGCAAAATAGTAAAATATGTTTTTTGACTCATGCTTGAAAGCATTTTTTTATTCTTTGTTCTTGATTACTTTTTTTGGCTATTAATTGAATAGCTTGACTTATTTCAATATATAGACTTTTTGGGAAGTTTACTCTTGTAGAGCTGTATCATGATGGGAAATCAAGAGTTGAAATGAATATAAATTCACTAAATCAAGACCAATTTTGTGTCCTCTTTTTGTTGAATTTCATAATAATTTACAATCACAAGGTGTCATTTTTTTTGGTGGATAGAGTGGTAGCTGTGAATATTTGGGCACATGAATGAATTACAGCTCCGGGCATAGTAGAAATGTAAGGTCATGTAACAACATAGTATGACAAACTCCTGCACTCTTTTGTTCTTTCAGACCTGACATCTAATCTTTCCTTTTAAGAAGTAGTAGCTGCATGGATGTGGGGCTGTCAGCCCATTTCTTCCACCCCCTGTTGACTGGGTGATGTATTTTGCCCCAATGAAGCTTTGATATTTGCTGGAGAAATGTTTCCATGTCAAGTTGTTACATCCAAGAAACAACCTACAGTGCTACAGTTACACAACACTATAATGAGAATATTTGCCTTTATATCAATGCCACTTGTAGTCTAACGGAATGACAATATCAACAAATGAGCGGAGAACAACATACTGGAGATCTACAGTGTCTCACCGAGTCGGGAACACACGTGATCCGGTCAAACGGTCGGTTCGACTTTTCTCCGTTCACTCTCAACGTGTCTGCAGCTAACTTAGCGATAGCAACGTCATAAGTCTGTGAATATCTCTACACAGACTCTGTGAAACAGCGCTGCATTACAAACACTTTAGATATCCTAGCGGACGCTAAATGCATGCTCCACTTTTCTCTTCCAACACGTGCAGCAGGAGCAGTCAGAGATATACACACGTCCAATAATGAACAGGCTGATTATATCAAGTGTCTGATATTGTCAAAGCTAAATCAGGAGAAAACTTGTTTTGAAGATTAATAATTCATTTTTTTCTGATGGATTTTTGTTTTTAGTCTGTAATGTTGTAATGCAGGGGCGGTTCAGAGGGGACTTAAATTTGTTATTGATTAAACAGAACACAATGCCTTCTCAATTAAATGTACTGTAACAGATGTGTATAGGACACAAAAACAAAATTTGTTATTTTGGCCGGTAAAAAAACATGTTTGGCTGGTGAATTTTTTCATCTACCTGCCACCTTGGCCGGTGAGTCAAAAAGTTAATTTCGGAGCTGGTTATACAGTGGAATAAAGACGCAATGTAAGAGATTGTGAGTTGTGGGTGAGGAAAAGATAGGAAAAGAAACAATAACGGGCAGTTTATCATAATAAAAGGTAAGTATATAAAAATATATTTTCAGCTTTGACACTAGAGGTGACAGAATGCTCAGTGAGTGTATAATAATTATTTTTCCTCCTTTGGTTTAGTTTCATTTGATCTGGCTCAACATGGTCTATGGAACTGTCACTGAATCTACCAGAATAAAGTTTAACTCCTCTTATTGTAACTTAATTCTGTGCAAAATATTTAAAGCTCTCCTTATTAATGTTATGTGTTTTAGGATGAAGCTACAAGGGAGACTTTTACTATTTAAAAAGAAACAAGAACATTGGCTTGAAATACTATATTGCAGTTTTTTTTCACATCCTCACTTAAAGAGACCTCATAGAACTATTAAACAGTAAGAACACAACAGTTGTGCGGTGAAAGTTCTCTTTATTTTTTCCAATTATACAGCAAAAGAAAATCTTACAAGAAATGTGTTAGACTAATGTCAATTGAAGTTGAAATGAATAGTCATTGACCAACGATTGAGGAAATGTATTAAAGGAAATAAGCAATAAGTTGCTTGTATTTGAATTCAAAATCAAGTAGTCTGGAGCCCAAAAAATATCAAAAATTGTTTGAAACTCAGTTGCAGACATATTCTTCTGATTCTTCTTCTGTTTCAATTCCAGTCACTTCCACTTCACACAGAGTCAGGTACTGTTTTTTGTTTGGAATCACAATGGTGACATAACGGCCTTCCATGTCATTGCACTGAAAGGTTTTAGAGGCCCCAGCTGCTATGGAGGAGATCTTGGCACATCTGAAGAAAAGAGGAGACAACTGAGTTGTGGGTAGAACGTTGTTACCAGATAAATATGCAGCATTGATTTCACATCTAGTTTTTGAGGTTTTGGGGAAAGTGTTAAACGATCAGGGTGAACATAAAATGGAACGTTGTCTTAGCTTACATGGGATTATTTTTTCCATTGTCATCAAGTGAATCTCCAATGCGGATCTCAGCACCATTGATCCTATCGTGGCAACAATCTCTTCTGTTGGTGATGGTGACACTGGTGATCTTGTACTGCGTTTGGAGGTCCAGTCTCCACCAGGGACTTAAATCATCATTTGTGTGGGTGCAGGAGCCATCTCCCCACTTGCTTGCACGATTTCCATCAATGGCCCTTTCAGGGACGCCTTTCCCATACAAGGAAGACTGCTCAACTTTCCCACTTATAGCAATATTAGTAGCTGGATAGAGATAAACATAGTCTTGTTAAAGTTTGTTTCAGAAGTATATTAATGTGTTGATCTGAACAAAAGGTGCAAATAAACAAGTAGTTAGCACATGTCATTGAACTTTCATCGACTATCAATGCTTGGTTTGACACTAAATATGGTTCAAGTCACCAATGGCACGGGTCTTTCCTGTGGTTTCACCAGTAACTTCAACTTCACACAGAGTCAGGTACTGTTTTTTGTTTGGAATCACAATGGTGACATAACGGCCTTCCATGTCATTACACTGAAAGGTTTTAGAGGCCCCAGCTGCTATGGAGGAGATCTTGGCACATCTGAAGAAAAGAGGAGACAACTGAGTTGTGGGTAGAACGTTGTTACCAGATAAATATGCAGCATTGATTTCACATCTAGTTTTTGAGGTTTTGGGGAAAGTGTTAAACGATCAGGGTGAACATAAAATGGAACGTTGTCTTAGCTTACATGGGATTATTTTTTCCATTGTCATCAAGTGAATCTCCAATGCGGATCTCAGCACCATTGATCCTATCGTGGCAACAATCTCTTCTGTTGGTGATGGTGACACTGGTGATCTTGTACTGCGTTTGGAGGTCCAGTCTCCACCAGGGACTTAAATCATCATTTGTGTGGGTGCAGGAGCCATCTCCCCACTTGCTTGCACGATTTCCATCAATGGCCCTTTCAGGGACGCCTTTCCCATACAAGGAAGACTGCTCAACTTTCCCACTTATAGCAATATTAGTAGCTGGATAGAGATAAACATAGTCTTGTTAAAGTTTGTTTCAGAAGTATATTAATGTGTTGATCTGAACAAAAGGTGCAAATAAACAAGTAGTTAGCACATGTGATTGAACTTTCATCGACTATCAATGCTTGGTTTGACACTAAATATGGTTCAAGTCACCAATGGCACGGGTCTTTCCTGTGGTTTCACCAGTAACTTCAACTTCACACAGAGTCAGGTACTGTTTTTTGTTTGGAATCACAATGGTGACATAACGGCCTTCCATGTCATTACACTGAAAGGTTTTAGAGGCCCCAGCTGCTATGGAGGAGATCTTGGCACATCTGAAGAAAAGAGGAGACAACTGAGTTGTGGGTAGAACGTTGTTACCAGATAAATATGCAGCATTGATTTCACATCTAGTTTTTGAGGTTTTGGGGAAAGTGTTAAACGATCAGGGTGAACATAAAATGGAACGTTGTCTTAGCTTACATGGGATTATTTTTTCCATTGTCATCAAGTGAATCTCCAATGCGGATCTCAGCACCATTGATCCTATCGTGGCAACAATCTCTTCTGTTGGTGATGGTGACACTGGTGATCTTGTACTGCGTTTGGAGGTCCAGTCTCCACCAGGGACTTAAATCATCATTTGTGTGGGTGCAGGAGCCATCTCCCCACTTGCTTGCACGATTTCCATCAATGGCCCTTTCAGGGACGCCTTTCCCATACAAGGAAGACTGCTCAACTTTCCCACTTATAGCAATATTAGTAGCTGGATAGAGATAAACATAGTCTTGTTAAAGTTTGTTTCAGAAGTATATTAATGTGTTGATCTGAACAAAAGGTGCAAATAAACAAGTAGTTAGCACATGTCATTGAACTTTCATCGACTATCAATGCTTGGTTTGACACTAAATATGGTTCAAGTCACCAATGGCACGGGTCTTTCCTGTGGTTTCACCAGTAACTTCAACTTCACACAGAGTCAGGTACTGTTTTTTGTTTGGAATCACAATGGTGACATAACGGCCTTCCATGTCATTGCACTGAAAGGTTTTAGAGGCCCCAGCTGCTATGGAGGAGATCTTGGCACATCTGAAGAAAAGAGGAGACAACTGAGTTGTGGGTAGAACGTTGTTACCAGATAAATATGCAGCATTGATTTCACATCTAGTTTTTGAGGTTTTGGGGAAAGTGTTAAACAATCAGGGTGAACATAAAATGGAACGTTGTCTTAGCTTACATGGGATTATTTTTTCCATTGTCATCAAGTGAATCTCCAATGCGGATCTCAGCACCATTGATCCTATCGTGGCAACAATCTCTTCTGTTGGTGATGGTGACACTGGTGATCTTGTACTGCGTTTGGAGGTCCAGTCTCCACCAGGGACTTAAATCATCATTTGTGTGGGTGCAGGAGCCATCTCCCCACTTGCTTGCACGATTTCCATCAATGGCCCTTTCAGGGACGCCTTTCCCATACAAGGAAGACTGCTCAACTTTCCCACTTATAGCAATATTAGTAGCTGGATAGAGATAAACATAGTCTTGTTAAAGTTTGTTTCAGAAGTATATTAATGTGTTGTTCAGCAATAGTAGTACAAAGACATAAAATGAAATGTTGAAGATAGATGAAGCCAATTAGGTCATAATTCGAATATTAATTTAGCAATGAAAATTGCTAAAGAAAGGGCCCTTTGCATTAAACTGAAAAGTTAGCTACAACTCGATATGAAGGGTGCTCATAATTGTTTTCCCTGTTTTTTCTGTTTTAAAAACCTGGCTGGAACTTAAAATAAATTAAGACATTATGTATTTTTCAAATTACAGTGTTTTCAATAACAAATATATATTTTATTTTTGAGTAAAGAATTAAAATAATTTTTACCATGTGCACTGCATGTCGTTCCTAAAACAGCCAAAAGTACCAAGACCACAGCTGGAGTCATCCTGTGAAGAACATATTTATGTTACAATATTTATGTCAAACATGCACATAATGTGACTGAAACCTTTATTTGATTCATGGAGGCCAAGAACATTTTTATTCCTCTCTGTTATTGTCCTGGTTTAAACAATGTAAATCTAACCTGTGTTTTGTTGTTATATAAATGGTGAGATTTTTCTCATGTCTTCAACCAGCTTTGATGCACAGACCTGTCACCTGCTTTGCCTTGTCATTTCCTTTTAATACCAACAATGTATTACCAGATTACAACAACGATTGCATAAACCTTTGAAAAAGGCCTAGGTGATGAATAAAAAAAAACAAAAAAACCTTCACTTTAAGTTACTAATTTGATTTGTAAGCAGCAAGAGTATAGGCATATTTTAAAAGGTAAAAGGCTCAACTTTTAGTAATAAGTAGCATCCATTAATGCAGTGGTTCCCAAACTTTTCATCCCGCGACCCCCAAAAATAACGATGCGGGAGACGGGGGACCCCCCTCTGTCCCTGGAACGGGTTTAAGCATTTAACATTGCGCACAGCAGCACGCACTATAGGCAGATCCAAACACCTACATTACAATAACACTAAAGATTACAGCAGAACCTTCAAATAATTCAACAAAATAAAACAAAGAGCACAACAGATTTTTACTTTAATTTCAGCACAAATCTCACTACTGAAGGACTATTTCACGATAATGGGTTAAATATGCAATTTTAAGTCATTTCAAATTCGTATTTGTTTTTGGATTGCATCTCGCGACCCCTTCCAAGTGTCTCATGACCCCCACTTTGGGAACCACTTGATTAACGTACCCCTAATTGTTTTTATCAGGAAACTCCAAGCTGTAATGCTAAGTTGTTACTGATATTATGTTATTATGTTACCCATAGTAGAAAATAAAGGAACCCCAAAGTTGATCAGTTATTATACTGAAGGCCTACCTGGAATCTCTTGAGCACTCTGGAAGCATCTGTCATCTCTCTGCCTGAAATCAAGTATTTTATACTTTTTTTGGAGCGCATGGCTGACGGCTGTTTTAACAGGGAACATCCTGGTCATATATGTTGTTTTAATCTGTTTGCATGCCTTTCATCTCTCTGTGTCTAATTAAATATTACATCGGTAGGTACACCCTGACTATCAATATTATTCCTTGCCTCAAGCACACCTAGTTAAGCATACACCGTAAAGGCACATGATTCAAATTGATGGGTTACCTTCAAGTTTAATGTTTAAATGTTTGCAAAAGGATCATCACGTTTTCTTTGGTTCTGGGTTGTCAAATATTGACACATACTGCAATACCAACCCTCAGGCATCAGTTTAATTTACTACCCTCTTAAGTCATTAAGGACAACAATGTCCACTTCCAAAAACTGCTATTAAAATAGAACAGATTGATATTTTTTTTCTACTTTTTTCTATATACATCTCTTAAACAACTTCAGGCCTGCTCAAAACTACCAAACATACAATCCTTTTTTAGGAATTTAACCCTTTAAATGTCAGTTTGATTACTTGATGTCACTGTTGTTCTCATGAAAAAAACAAAAACACAAAAATTAGTTATTTTCCATATAATAAATATTTGGTGGCTGGGGGATTTTTTTAAATCAGTCTCGGATATGTCAAAGATTAGCCAAAATATTGACTGATGCATTAATAGTTTTTGTGTAGCATCAGATTTAAAAGTTAGTCCCGTTTGGACATTGGAGGACAAACATGTCCATTTCCAAAACCTGCTATAAGAATAAAACAAATTAATAATTTATCTACTTTTTCACAACTTCACAACTGAAGTCTACTACTTTCAACAACTTCAGCCCTGCTCAAAACCCCTATCAAATAATTATCAGGATTTTAACCCTTTAAATGCCAATTTGATTACATGATTCTCGCATTTAAAGGGTTAAAATCCTTATAATTATTCAACATATTACATAAAGGCAATTCAAAGGAAACATTAAAAACAACATACATTAAAACAAACATCATCAATTACATCTGGTCATGGAGAAGTCCTCAAACAGACACCTGTTAAGAAGCTTGTGGACCCTCAGAAAGCACCGGGCCAGTAAGTGTTATTCCCCAGCAGCAAACTCTTATATCACCGTTTTCCAGCACCGTGCACCATGCTTATGGTGGTAAAATGTCCCTGTTTAATTAGAGTGTGTCATGTTCTGACAACAAAGAATAATTTAACCACAATTAACTCTCTGTTTTTTTAACTTTAACTCGGGAGCAAAAATCGGACTAAATTTTAGAGAAATAATGATTTGACATTTATCATGATAATTGTCAATATCGAACTGATATGACATTTTTTATCGCGATAACATTTCAGTCATATGACCCAGGCCTATGTCCATTCTTCGATAGAGTTTATTTAAATGTGAGGTAGTGCACAAAGCGCTTATGGTTGGTAAGGAAATTTCCCCGGGTGCCTCATTCCCTGAATGGATCAAAAAGGACTCATGAAGGAAGGTAACATCAACTAATGCTATGTAACGTATTGGATTATACACCACTCAGCCCAACATCTGTTACATCTTGTACATTGGAGGGCTGTGAGGAGCCACACAGAAAGCTACTTTTTACTTTTTTTTGGTATGATAAAAGGCAGAAAAGTACCTTGGTTTAAAGGGGGCTTGGAGTTATAGAGAGTTTCCAAGAATGATCATTTTCAAAATGATAAAAAAAATTCCGTGCTGCAAGGAAAATTATAGTTTGAATTATTTTCAAGTCAAGCAAAATGTTCATTACTCTCCTTAATGCTATTTTATGCTCAGTGAGGGGTCAAGGTAGGCATCTCTTCTTCTAGATGTTTAATGATATTGTAAGGCGTTGCTTCCATTGAGGAGAAGAAACATCATGAGAACAAGCCCTGGCAGCAGAGGGCACAAGAGCCAGGTCACTAAAGAAGCCTGTAATTACTTAATGGAGTCCTAATGACTTAATGTCCTTGTTGGACATTGTGCAAGTATGTTTAAAAGGTTTTGATTTCTAAAGGGTCATATTAAAAAATAACATTGAACTCAGTAGTTGTCCAGTAAGCTATACTTGCTCAAGGAGACGATGTGAAGGTTGTGAGAAGGTGAAATTCAGCTCATCAATGACAATAAGTTTATTGATTTTGATTTGACATGATGTTATCAGTGTTTCCTCCTAAGATGGAGTTGTAGCAGCGGAGGTGAAGATGAACAATGTTTGAGTTACGTACAATTTTAAAAAATGTTTTCTTTTTAAAAATTAACATTTATTGGACAGAATAGCCAACCAACAATCACCCAATACAGTAAAATTACATGCCTCCAACCCATGCATGAAGTAGCCCGCTTGGGGGGTCCGGAGGCATGCACCCCCGGCTAAATTTTTGGCTGTAAAAGCCCAAATTGCGCGGCCTCTGCCACATTTTAATGCCACTATTCCCGCAAACAAATCTTAAATGTTTCATAAAGTAATACGTCTGCCTACTTGGGTCTGCTCCGTGGCTGAAGTTGTAGCTAATTTCCTGGGCTAATCCCTATCACTTTAACCCGTCAGCAGCAAGCAGTAAGCAAGCCTGAGAATGCATTTACAATTATTTGGATTAAAACAAAATGATCATTAACATTAACAACTTGCATTAACACTAGTTACGTTTAAAGCCAAGACAAAAATTTGACTGAATTAAGATTTTGGATGACATAGTTTGAGTGTGAAAGAGTAAGCTACAATTTAAATGCTGATAGATAAATAAAGCCATTAAGTATTTGTACAAAACAATATGACAAGATGACTAGTCGACTATCAAAATAGTCGTTAACCAACAATTATCAAATCCAGAGAATTCCTTAATTTGATAGTTGTAGTCGGACGTGTATTGTTGCAATGGCTGCCATGACATTGCTGCCATGACAAACACGACATGTTTATCGTTGCAGTGGAATAATAACAAGACTGCTACATTAGGAAGCAAGAACTGCTACTGAAAGCCGCTGCACTGTTGCTGTGCTGCTGTGATAAAAACGTCATAACGTAAATTAAACTTGGATACATCACATTGTCAGTAAACATGTTCTGTTTCGTTGTCTTGACTAGGGTCAACTTTGAGTTAGATTTTATTGCGGTTGGAGTAGCAGAGAGAATCACTTCCATGATTCCCCACCAGCTTTGACGTCATATTTTGGTATTGTTTCGATTGAGAGCCCCCTGGCGGCAGAATGTACAACCTGTGCGTTTTGTACTTCTCTTGTACTTACTAATGCTCAACTCTAGGGGTGTAACGGTACACAAAAATTTCAGTTTGGTACGGTTCTCAGTTTTGAAGCTTCGGTTCGGTACAGTAAAGGGACCTGATGCAACGCTTTTTTTTTCTTTATTAGGAACATTTAGAATTTCCCTTTTACACATTGGGCTAAGTGCAGCATCGACAGTTCAGACTTGTACAACTGCTCAGGTTACTTTTTAATAACATTTTAAATTAAACATTGTAAAAAAAATAAACTTATGCTGCATCCTTCAACCAAAAGAGTCTCCAATAAATAAAAGATATGAATGAAATAAAGTATTGTAGAATGAAATGAAGTAATTAATATAGCCTATATGTAAAAATATTTCTTTTAAATTACACTGACACCTTTTAGTTTATGAAGGCAACAGTTTTTTGAATGCCCTTTGAGCACATAAATGAATAAAATAAACCTAATCACATCTGGGACAGTATAGTTTCATTGTAGAACTATTAATATTTCCCTCTGTCGATATAAGAACTTCAAAGGCATTTGTTATGGCTTTGGCCCGTTCAGAATTACTAGCAAAAGGCTGTCTGTTGGGGAGGGAGGGTGTTCATTCTATCATGCTGGCCACAGACAGTCTGCCATAAGGGACACACTTCAGCGACTGCCTTCTCTAAGTACTTAACCCTTGTTAGAAAAGGGGGCAGTAATAAAATGGTGTGTGATATAGTTAATGTACACACCATCTGCTCCTTAGTCACAACGTTGGCTTTAATCTGGAATTGTTATTACACAGGAATCATCATATGGCTTAGGAATTTGAGGGAGATGGATATATTTGGATGTCCATTTTTAAAGTTAAAGATAATTATTATTTTAAAGGTGCAATGAAGAGTTTCAGTGGACTTGGCAGGTTAGGAAAAGACATGGGTCATAGGAAAACCTTTATAGGGCTTTCACAAAAGCTTAACTTTCGTAATAAAATTAGTGTGATGGTTTCTATGGTGACAGTGTTGTTAATATGGCTATTAAATCTCAAATTGCATGTCGCTTGGATTCAGGGACAGGCAGTACTTAGTTGCTCTCAGGGTTAACATTATAAGGTATACAACCTTTCATTTACATATTTTAAATATTTTACCAGTTCATGTTAGACTGCACTGTAACACTAAACAAAACAAATACACATGTTGTTTAAACTTGCAAAGTTAGTGTCTTGGTAGCCTTGAAATTTTATGTTCAATGAATTCAAGTAAAAATTTGAAGGCTCACACTCTAATAGAAAAACCTTTCCCACTTTTTTCAATAGGGTTTCAGCTTTTCAACAGTTTAGGGTCTCATTTGTTTTTTTCTTTCTAGCTTCATAATGCTCAAAATAATTTCAATGGGTAAAAAATGTTAACCTTATTTACTGGAATGTTCATCGGGCGTTTTCTTTAAGGCATTTAACAACTTTTCCACTCTTAGCAAATGCAGCTGCTTGCTGCTGATTCTGTGCTGAACTCCTATAAATAACAGAATATCGAGTGGAACTTTTCAAAATGCCAAGTGCAGACATTGTGTTTTTGTCTATGCATGAGCATGGATAAATTGATATATTAAAGCTGTTTGTTGCAAAAACAAAATGAATTCAGAGGGATAAACACATTTGATATAAATACAAACCTAATATTAAAATATACCCTAAGATAAGAGTTAAAAAAAAAAAAAAGTATGTCGACAACAAAACAGTTATTAACTCACCTCATAACATACAGCCTTTGAAACATCATGTATGTAGTTGTATCAGTGGTGCAAACCAGGCATTAAAAGCATGCAGACTTTGACTTTTAATAAACAGAACTTTCAATGTTGGCAGTGGTGCAGAAAACATTTCCTCCCATGCACCAGCCTCAGATTTTTTTTAAATAATGTAGTTTTACAGTGGGCTTGTACGCTGCTAAAATGTATTTGTTAAATTTGTGAAGACATCACATATTTGACAGAAGCAAGGGAGAGAGACAGAAAGAAGGAGGAAAAAAAGGGGTGTTAAGAGGGAATCTCAGTGAAAGAACAAACTCTACACCGGCTCTCCAGGGAAGCACTCTCTGCTCAATCGCTTGCTCTTAGGTCCCCTCTAATGACATCTCTAGCACCAGATTGCCTCCCCCTGCTCGAGTACTTGTTTCAGTCTATTTTTCCAGAGAGCTGCTCCTAAAATTGGGTGTTACGCATGTGGTGGTGGGGGCGGGTGGGGCAGTCTCTCAGACAATCAAATGATAGGATTTTCTCTTCCAATCATTTTTGATAGCGTGTCTCTATCCTCTTCTCTGGCTTTGGAGTGACAAAGAGAAGGGAAAGGCTAGGGATAAAAAATGCACAGAATGTGTCCTTTTTTTCAGTGGCCATCAGGTCAAGAAAGATCATCTTTTCCTTTTTTCTGAGGGGCAGGTCATTTTCGGGTTGTTTGTCTTTTATTTCTCCTTTCCACAGTTCTGAAAACCAATGCTCTCTGCTTCTTCTTATCCACGATTAGTGCAGCTTGGTGTTAAATTGACTGAAAGGCTTGTACTTTTATTTGTACCACAATACTCCTTTTGCATCCCATAATTTCTTTAATTAAACCATTTAGAGGAATATGAATAGGAAAAAAAGTTTTCTTGTATCTGTTCAACACAGGCAGAAAAGTAAACAACACAAAACAGTAAGTAAGCGATCTTCCTAGTATACCTGGGCTAAACCTCACGATACGATACATATCATGATTCAGAGGCCACGATTGATACGCATAACGATATGCTTTGATTTTGGATCATGACCATGTCCTACAAAGAATTCACTTTAACAGCTGTTCTTTATTGTTGAGAATAACAGCAGAAACATAGATTTAAGGATTCTACAACTTAAAACTCATACATTTACATCCTAAGAGATCCTAAAAGTAAACCAAAATATTCTGTTTATAATCCCAGAGGTATTAATAAATGCAAATACAATATTCTTTCATTTTTAATCTTTAATATAAATATTCTTCCTGTTGTCTCGCTTGTTTTTTGTATAATGAGTAACATTCTGGTTTCACTTGAGTCCACTTGAATTTCCAAGAATCTCTTTTTGATTTACATCTGTAAACTACTGAACACACTGTGGATCCTGTACTGAACCAACAAGTGGAATTACACAGCGTGACTCACACACTAAGCAGCTGCCTGAAGCCTTCGATATCAAACACGCTTTACGTGCCTCATTGGGTGATAACTGAGACGGCACACTCTGGCCCTGTGTAGCGAGCCTAGCTGTTGTTGCTAACTAATTGTCATGTGTACACAGAAGTTGGTCATTTTGCTGCTGTATTTTACCTTAGTTTTGCAAATCTTGGATTACTCATTTCCAACTCCAGACTGCAAAAATACGAAAAGTCACCTTAATCTTTGCTTTCAGTTTTGCTCAGCGAGTTTCTCATCAATGCTTGTTTGTTTTGATATGTTGTGTGCATGACCTCCGGTTCTTGTCACCCTTAACAAATAGTACCATGTAAACATGTACAGTTCAACATCTAAAGAGCATGACATGTGTTATGGTATATCAAGTCTGTTTGAAAACAACTTTTGGGAGTCTCCCCTATCTGTCTGGAGTGTAGCTGAGTTTGTACCTGGCAGTGGAGTTTTCTGTTGGTTGTGTGGGTGTGGGATATGCAGGCATGCACACTATTTTAAATAGATACTGCTTTTATTTGTTGAAGTGGGGTAGTGTGAGGTACTTATCAATAATCAGTACGGCAATTGTAGTCAGCAAGGCATCTGTCCAGAGAAGCAGGCCGCAGTAATGACAGAGGCCAAGCTGGATGCTGCTTCAGACGGACACAGACCTACTCCAGACACATCCTGACATCATGCAGACTTTTCATATAGATGGTTGAAAGGAATAGGTATGCATAGAGTCAGGGGAATGGATTCAACCGTTTGCGTTATATGCAACCCAATTGGACAATATTTGGACAGATCACTGCATAATGGAGCTGCTTGTCTACTGTTGTTGTTTGTATTCATTGCTGCGAGCAAAGGCTGAATCAGGCCAATATCTCTCAACAGAACAGGGTAAAGTCTATATTGTAACTAGGATACTCCTTATTCTAAATATCCCTGAATAACACAAGTATGCACAGTTTTTTAAATCTGCAGAATCTGAAGCAGGTTGACTAATTTAAGGATAATCTATAACTGTCCATCTAAAACTATCATTGTCTTTTTTTCTATATTTATCTATTTTCCTTCTCCCCGTCACTTACTCTCCTCCCCTTCCCAAGGCAGCCTCTTTTTACTCTCCCCTCAATATGTTTGTCTCCCTCTTCCCCCATCCTCTTCTAGCCCCTTATACAGTTTGTCACCCCCAGCCTCCCCCTTCCCATCCCCACTAATGCCTACACCCATCCCTCTCTCCCCTCCGCTCACAGGAGGGTCAAGTGCACAGGCTTTTGTCTCAAAACATGTGGAGGGAATTAATTGGCTCTAGCATTTGGCTCTTTCCACACGACTACTTCTGTATGGCTGTCACCTGGCTCGCGCTCCCACTTCTCTTTCTTTCTTTTACCCCACCCTCCTCTCTTTCCCTCTCCCCATCTCTCCTTTTTGCCCCTTCTGTCTCCTCATTGTGTCTCTTTTTCTTCTCCTTCCACAGTTCTCTCACTTACCCCCTGTCTACTCCCTCTGTGTCGCGGCCCCCTTGTAAGTTCAAGCCCTGTGCTGCAGCTGAAGGACTCTCACGTTGTGTCTAATGAGGGAGGATAATGTGTGCTGTTGTAGGTGATGGATATATAAGAAGAGACAGGGGAGAGGAGGATATAGACAGAAAAAAAAGAAGAAAATGAAAACAGACAAATGCACACAATACAAACAAGGATATAGAGTTCAGTTTAAATGTTCAAGGTTTAATACACAATACATTTCAAGAAATATAGCATTTTATTCATTTGTTAATCTTGATTTAACCAGGAACATTCCTATTATGAGCCAAACATTTTTTTCCATATCTTGTCTCAGAAAGCAGTAAATCAATTTCTCAAAAAAGATACAAACACAAGCAGAAATCACATCCAACAATGAATCAGCAGTATTAAACAAATACATGCTTTCATGTGTCAAATAAACCTTAATCCTGTTTATGTAATCTTCTCTGCTAGTTAAATAATCTAGTTCAAGGTGTGGTTGTAGCCCAGGCCGAGATGAGGTAGTGTATTATATTCGTCCTTTCCTTAGCTGAGATGTACTTTTTTCTTCTTTGGGGGAAAATAACCTCCCTTTTAAGCAAATGTGTTGTCTTCTTTTGTATGAGCCTAGTACCGTATATCTGTGCGTACACCTTTCAAATGTTTAAGTATAGATAATGGTCATTGTTTTTTAAGATGTGGGAATGGTTGACAACAAAACCTTGTTTCTTCAGTGTCTGTTTCAACCCTCCGCCCGCACATCCTTACATTGTCACAACTGTCACAGTTTCAAGAATGAAAGGCGAAAAAACTGTTTGCAGGGAGCTGAACACATAAAAAACCGTAGCATTCCACTTCCTTATCCTCTTTTATCCCGACCCATCAGTCTCTCCACCCACCCATCCTCTAAGCAGTTTCACTCCGCCTCACACCCTAAAAAAAAATCTGACTTATAAAAAAAACCCTGCTAATTTCATTTTCCCTCTCCCTCCTCTATTTTTTCCTTACCCCAATTATCAGCACCCCCCCCCCCCCCCCCTCCCTCCCCCACCCCCCTTCCTCCTCCTTGCACGATGGATAAATCAGGCTGCTTATTAATTGTATTCAAAAGGGGGGACCATGTGCCTGGCGTACTCCTTGTTTCCATGACAACCGGCACAGGATCCATAAAGATTTCAGGGGCAAATGGGGCTGGGAGAGTGGGGGTCACCCCAAAAGAGGATAAGCATAATTACAGGGAGAAAGACAGGCAGTCAGAGTCTAGGGAGGTCTGTAAGCAAGTGTCCCAGCCAGACAGATACTGTAAACAGTCTGCATGGAATTAAAGGGCTTGGCTTGAACATCATTTATACCTGCTTGGTATTTTTGAATATCATGCAGTCTTCTTTATTTAATATGTTGTTTAGGTTGTAATTGTTATAGTGGAAAGCCTTTTTTATTTTACTTTTGTTCGAATAGTTACAATAACTTTGCATTTCTGTTCTGTGTGGCTTTCTGTCTTGTTTATGATCAGTATCGCAGTATTGGTGCATGCTAACTTGCCTGTCATGCTGTTTGTTTTCCAGCAACACCATGCTGCACAGTAACGCCACATGAATGCATGTGAAATAGTTTTTTCTTCTTGACTTGGCACATATTCAGTGACGTGAACTGGATTGTCAGTTGATTTAACAAAGCATATGGCTTGATGTGAGCGCTCATCCAAGGTACACTATATGTTCAAGTATTCTTTAAACTATATGCATATTAAACAATGGTTATTGAGTTCAACGCTGCAATTTAGGTAACATTATTATCTTGTGTCGTCCCATCTGTTGGACTTGGAATGTGTTTGCAATAGAAAAAACAACTGAAGACGAACTACACCCCTGTGTTGTTTTTGAGAAAAAGTACACACAAGTGATGATATGAAAAGAAGATAACTCTTCAGGTCAAGTAAAAAAAAAAAATATATATATATATATATACAGTATATATATATATATATATATATATAATTTAAGGATACCTTTCCGATAGAAAAGGACAGCTGTCATTAAAAGTAACACATGAACACCAAGATTCCTTCAAGTGTTTGTGTCGTCATGTCGGCGGGTCTCCTTTCTGATATGTTCCTCTTTTGTTATTTAATGCAGTTAGCAAACTGTGTTCAGTTAGGTGAAAGCCATTGTCTGATGCATTACAACTAGTGACCTGGTAAAACTAGAGGAAAAATGTATTGCAAATGAATGCAGTGCATGAAATCGTTGCATGAACTCCTCCGTTTTTGATAAATCAATGACTTTTCAAATATTCCAAAAATCACAACCCAATAAAAAAATGTCTGATACACAGCATGGGAATAATAAAGCTGTGATCAGTCCTATGGCAGGTAACAGGTGCTCCTTACGGCTCAGGTTAGAAAAAAAGGGCTTTGTAGATAGATTTAAAAGGTGATGGAAGCTAGAGGCTATGCTAGCTTGGCAGTAAAATAGGTAGCTTTTTACATTTTCCTTACATAAGCATTAAGGAGCTCATTGCATGTCGGTTGACCATCAGAAGGCATTTATGGACTACTGGAACTTTTTCATAGTTCTAGGAACTGTTGGAACCCTCCCCCTTTTTCTATTGCAGCAACTATGAACTATTTATATTTATTTATTAGGATAAGCTCCCTGAGATGTACCATCTCATTTTCAAGAGGGACCCAACCAAAGACAACTCACAACACACAAATTGACAACAATTAAAAAGAGAAAAGAACAGCAACAAACAAACAAAACAAGGAAAAAATGTTAACAATACACAAACATACAACAAAAAAGAACTCACTTAGACAAAACAAAGTGGTGGATAAACAACATGACAACCAAAATGAAGGCCAGAATGGACGGAACACTCCATCAAAGAGAAAGAAGACAACTAATTTTTAATCAAACAAAGTGACACATAAGATTTGATGTGTACAGGGAAGTTATTCCAGCCAGCAGGAGCCTTAAAGCTAAAATATTTTTTGCCCTCTTCATGTTTAGGTGTCGTTTAGGTTCAGATTCACAGTCCAGCTCTTTGGTTACACTCAAGATGTCTGTATGACATACTGTATGTTCTCCAGCATAGATCTGCAAATCTATCTTTTCTATCCTTTCTGTAGCACTATTGGAGGCTGTTGACACACCCCTTTATGTCCCAAGAAAGTAAAAAACACAGGCAATCAGGCAGTCTTTCACACACACTCTCTCTCTCACACACACACACACACACACACACACACACACACACACACACACACACACACACACACACACACACACACACACACAGATCAGTGCAGAGGCTTTATGTATTATGCATGAATTTGGTTTAATTGCTTGAATCTTATTTGCATAACCTCTCCTAGTTTGATCAAATGTGCTCATCCATATTGCAGTCCTCTGACCTTGGCTGTGGGCAGGTTAGTTCTTATGCTTGTGAGTGTTTGTATGTAATGTGTGTGAAAGATTGCAAGATGTTCAAGTACACAAATGTTCTATTATAGGCACTTTTAGTCTCTGATTATGTATCATGTGTGTAGGTGGGCCTTGGCTGAACCTGTCTGTTTCTTAATAGCTCCTTCATTGGTGCTTATGCTGTTTTCTCTGTGAATAGAAATGGCACCACAGCCATTCTTATTCTCAGTGAAAATGTAGTCTATCAAATTAGCAGGCTGGTTCAAAAGCTTGCCATTACATTCATAATGTGTAATCAATAACTTGAGTAAGAGTTAGGTCAGAAATGGGAGTACAACAGATGAATATCTGCTCAAATGAAGGACATTTAGACTACAGTTTACTAAAAACACAGTGGACACTATGGACATTGATGTGTAGTACGGTATCTTGTTCCTTGACTATGGATGTAAATTAAATAAACTTTGTATCCAGGTTGTAGACATCCAGTTATTTCTTTGTGTTTCAGAGATCCATTTGCTGCTTCACTTCACTGCTTTTGATAGTCTGTAAAAACATTCCTCTGTGTTTGTTGAATCTGTGTTTGTACAGTTAACCACACAGGACTAATCCATTGTATCTTTTCAAGTAACACCAGCCGTTAATCAGATTTAAAAGTTATATGTCTAAGGATTAGATCATTATCCTTATTATTTAATGCTGTACCATCATTGTTCTTTAAAGTACTGCATGATTGATCTGCTGAAATTAAAGGTATCCCCCCCCCCCAAAAAAAAAAAAATAACTAAACAGGTAAAATGGAGAAGTGGGAAAATTAAGGGGGTTTGGATTATATTCATCACTAACTGAAAGCATGGCGGTTTGGTGATATGATACGTACAATATGTCCTGTTGTATCTGCATGGCTTTGTCCTGTGGCTTTAATAACGATACAAATCCGAACGCTTCTATAAACATAACATCAGCTGACCATCTATCGCCCGCAGAGAACATCGTCAAGACATAATTACTGAAAAGATGGCACTTTTCAGCTGAATTAATAGAGTTAACTGCATTCTTCATACTGATTCATTTTATCAGTGTGTGCTTTCTGCCACTCACTGGCTGTTACTGCAGTGACCCCTGCCTACTGTGATGTCACAGGCATTCCCTCTATTGTCCTTATTTTTTAGACTGAGGACCAAGTTTTATCATTTAGCTTTCTATTCCTTATTACATTTTTTTTTTTTTTTTGCCTATATTCAATCTGATTTATAAAACAAACACATAAACTGGTATTCTTCACACACAAAAATAGCCTGGTGAAAGATGTGAAATTGGATATTTGTTTATCCCTGACACATTTGCTTTTTTTTTTATCTCAACATAATTTGTTTGTAAATGGTGAAATTCATTCAGTGTTCACAGTTAATGCACCAGGCTTCAGATCAAGTCTCAGATTTTTATTATACCTGGGTACTTACCTTCTATTCATGTGTTTATGTACTTTTGCTTGTATGACAAAACATGCAGTAAACCTGTGCTATATAAAAAAGGTATTATAATTGTTGTAATATGTTGGGACAGTTAATTTAGAATCCCTCTCTATTCTAACAAGCCTCCACAGGGCTCCAGAGATGCAGTCTGTGCAGGCTAAATGCAGTAGCCTGCTGTTGCGCCTTTATCACCAGCTTTCATCAGACCGTAAAAATATAAGTATTACTGAACATTTCATTCTTATCCAAAAACAATATCACGCACAGGCTGTCCGATCATAGGTCCGCTGGTTTAACCGTGGAGCAGCGCTAAAATGCTTCCTTGAATTGCGCATGGACATGGCACAGATTCATGGAGCATAAAAAGTCAGAGACAGAGTGAGATTACGATATTACGGACACGTAGAAGAACGGACTGCCAGACTCATATCAAAAGTCGTTTAACTGAGTTTACTTAGTTGAAGAACTTGCACTCCACACAGAGCTGATCAGACTGCAGTGCGCAAAGCTGAAATATCAATTCAAGTCTGTTGGTTTGGAAACATGTTGTCATTTTATAATGCCTAATACTAAAATACCCAAAGGAGACTTCGGTCTTTGCATCAAAGACACTCTGTGTGTTTGTGACAACTTATTCATGTGAGCAGGTTTTATCTGTAATGAACCTTAACTAGTGCAAACTGTGCTGTGGCCTTACACACACAGATCTAAAGTCTCTCTCTCTCTCTCTCTCTCTCTCTCTCTCTCTCTCTCTCTCTCTCTCTAGTAATGCACTGATCCCAGGGCAGGTAGAATAACCTGTGTCAAAGTTTCAATACCCCGACCCAATAGGACTTTGACACCCCTGCTCTACACCTTATTCTTGTTTAAAAAATCGTCCACATTATATGAAAGTTATGTAGAGCAATAAAAAGGTGACCTTATGGCGTTAAAGGCGACGCAATTAAAAATTTGGGTGCACGTAAATTTTGTGCTGGTGCACCTAAAAAAAAAAGTTAGGCGCACCAGTGCAACCAATGCAAAAAGTTAGTCTGGATCCCTGCTCCATATTTACCTAGATGTCTCGTACCAGCAGATCTTTCTAATCTAACTGCTTGTTTGAAGCTTGAGGTGTCTGGTGACTTCATAGATTAGTATGCACTTGGACATCTCAACTCAATTCATATTTTTTCTTTCCCAACTGAAAAAAAATATTAAATTAATAACCATTAAAAATAAGTATTCAAAAATATCTTTGTAAGATAGAATAAATATAGCCACCCAAATAAACTGAGTTTCTACCAATACTAATCAACCCAAACATTTCCCAGATACTTGTCTGAAGTATAGAGGAGTGTATAACAGCATGTGGTTAAATCACATTTAGGTTTTTAGTTGAGATCAAACTGGAAAGATTCAAATCTTTTGCCTACAGTAATAAGCTTTAAAAGCATTACAGAAGACATTTCCCTGGATGTGGTGTGACATGAATTTAATTCATATGTACGAGTTTTGATGTCACTCTCCTTTAGACTTGTTTTGAGTTTTTATGGGATTTTTTCTGCTGGATCAGTTACCAGTTTCTTTAAGTTGTGAGGAGTGGAGAAGGAAGACATCTAGAATTATGCTGAGGTTAATCTTTCTACTCCTGAATCGAAGATCTGAGGTTAGTTCAGGGTTAGTTTTGTTTCTGTCCTTTTTAATTCAGACAAGCTGTGTTAAGATGCTACTGCTGTAAGCACCCAATTTCCTGATATGAAAATTTCACATTAAAAGCACTACAACTACAGATAGGCCGGGGACTTTTATTGTGAAGAACTTTTCAGATATAGAATGTGTTTATCATTGAACGAATGATGCTTTAGCGGAGCTACACTTTGCGGTGATTCTCGATGACGCTGTCGGGAGTCAACTGTGTTAGCCTACTTTACTTTCGTTTACTCACCACCGCGGCCGATAGGTAACACAAACTCACTCAACACTGTGCAACAAAGTCCTGTCCCTGCATCGATGCATTAATCGTCCAGTCTGCATTGCGATGCATCGATTAAATGATTAATTTCAACACCACTAGCATATAGTGTGATTATTTTGAGTCTTATCAATCTGTTAGCAACAGAAACAAAAGTCTCAAAAAATGGAGAGACAACATGTCCTGGTGGTTTTGTAATTCAGCCTGTTTGAGCTTTTGTACTTGGTATTTCATCAAATATCAAATTGTGTCATTGAGACAACTCGTCTGTTGACAACTTGTGGCCAAAAAATAAACAGATTCCTTGAGCAGTCAGTTTAATTATTTTAAGAACACAGTTTCTTAGATGAAACAAGATAGATACTTGCAGGGAATCAGTCCAGTTTTCTTTGCATCAGCCTCTTACCCCTGTACAAAAAGGATGAAGGATTTGTTTGTGTTCTCATTTCCATTGTCCATTGTTCCTCTTTCTTTGACTTTACTTATAGTGAAGTGGTAATTAAGGTAATCTCTAAGGGCATACTTTTCAAGATCTGATAATGCTTACCAACATAGGGAGCCAAAGCAATCACTCTTGGTTTATTCAAACAGTTTTGACATGACAATATACTTCTTTCATTTCATCAATACCTTTTACCTAATTCACATTTCAGCACATCATTCAGAGAGCCCACCGTATCAGTCTGGCCTCTAGGTCAGAGCCTCAGCCTTAGACCTTAATTCTAAACCAAGTTTGATGGATGGGTGAGCAGACAGATGGATGGGGGGATCGATGGACCGATAAACGAATTGGCAGACAGATGGACACATGAACAAATGGATGGTTGGATAAGTGGATGGGTAAATGGATGGATGGATAGGCATTTTTACACATGGCTGTCTGTCTGCATTCCTGTCATGTCCAAGGCTGATTTTTTCACCATGCTCAGATGTGTGTGTGTGTGTGTGTGTGTGTTTGTGCGTGTATGGATGTGTGCAATCATATATAAGGAACAGATTTTGTTTTTATGTGTGTGCACGTGAATATGTGTGTCAAGCAGCTGTGTTCAGTGGACAGGTTATCTTGGAGGGATGTGCCTCAGACAGGGAAATGATATTTATTCAGAGGGGCAGATTTGATTTCTGCTTGGACCATTTCCTTCTGTAGACTCCATGTTGTTTAATCCTGTGAGGCTCTGCAAATATGTGAGACAGCACTGGCTTTTGGCCCAGGCTGGATGCACATACTTCAAGCAAAGCAGGCGTATTTTTTGGGGGGGGAAAAGGGAAATGTGAAAGCTTGCGTTACAGATAGAGACAGGGAGAATTTGATTCTGCATGTCACACTTTTAGTGGCAAACACAAAAACTGGTTTTAAAGACATGCCAACCCATCTGTGAGTATGAAATGAAGTATACTGTACCTAATAACATACCCCATGTGTTTCTGTATGTTTTTTAAAGCAGAAATACATTCCTAAATGCTTCATATTTTTCCACTTTCAAAGCCAGGGTTGCATGTGTTTGTGAATATGTCAATGTCTTAAGACATGTGATGGAATACAGAGCAGACGTACAGACATACTGTAGCTACCATAATGGCTACATGTCAACAACAATCTTAGCAGTCCCTGGAGCCTTAGAAACCACATAAACCACAGATGGTATAATTCAATTTGCTTGGATGCGTCATTTCATAGACTGCTAATCCACTTGGGCTGAAATAATACTGTTGATTACATAGTTGTTTTCAGTATATGCAGACGATTTGTGTCTCAGAGCGATATAATCTTACTTTTATCAGCATATAGGTTTTATGGTCAGGTTTGTATCTGTGTTTTTATTTTAATTTGAATCATTCACCCTCCCCTCCCCCTCCCCCAAGGTTCAAGCTGTTTATAGCAATAACCACACATGGGGAAAAAAGTGGAAATGAGTCATTAATTATAGGACAATGGTTTGGCCAGGGGCTGCTGAGTGCAATCTATGAATTAGGAGCTGGCCAACAGTGCCATTTGCATGATACTAAAGCACTAAATTGCGATTCCAGCGATCTATTGAGAAACAGTTGTGGGGGCAAAGCTAATGCATCTAAGTCAAGGGAAGCTAGGCACACATTCATAATAAATTATCCTCCCATCTATGCAATCACTTGAGGAAATGATTGCTCTCTTCTCCCTTATTAGCATCTCCTCTATTTTTGTCCTGTGTCTTTCTCCTCTTTTCTTTACTTCATTCTCTCTCTGTCCTTATTCACTTCTGTATGTGACTCAAAGGCACAAATGCATACCAAGTGCACTCCATTGTGTAGTTCCACCTTCCCTGACGCTAACTGTTCCCTGCTGCCATTTAGGTGAATCTCTGTCCCTGTGCATTAGGCAAGGCAAGTGACAGGTGATGCATGGTAATGACATCAATTACTGAGTGATTTTTCTTAGAACATCCCACTGTAATAAAAGCTAAAACCAATGTTTTTTTATGAATAACGGAAGAGGTGCTTTCAAGAGCTTGGATATAAGGTTAAGTAATACTGGAAGGTGGTTAAAATGCACTCGAGGACACAGAATAATCATCAATCCTTAAACCTTAAGTTTTTTCACCAAGAAAATGATTTTATCCTTATTTATCAAGTTTAGTTCTTTGTGAATAGTTAGTTTCAGAAATAGGAAAAACTGAGTTACGAATCCTGTTTAAATAAGTAAAAAGCAAACATCATCAAGGATAAGAAACACACTGCAAATGTTGGAAGCACAGCCACTTTAACATTCTAATGATTATTGGTTGATCAGATATTTTATGTTAGGAATTGTGTTACAAAAAAGATCATATAAAAGCTCAATTGTTATCTTAAGGCCAGTTTATTTAAGGGTTATTACACAATCAGAGTCACTGAAAAATAAATGGAGGCTTAAGGTTAGTGGAAGAGAGAAAGAGAGAGAGAAGGACAGAAACAAACAGAAATAGATAGCCATAGATGTTTACAGAGAATGTGTACTATCCTGTGTCTTTAATCCCTCTTCAGCTGGACCATCTGCAACCCTGTCAATGTTGCTATAATTAAAGGTTACGACAGCCGAGGCCACCCGGCAGGGGGTCCGCCTGCCCCGACCCATGATGCACGTCAAATGCACCCCTTCACCCTCCACTGTCCCTCTGCATTGGCCCTAATCTGGTCTGACATAGACTGGGAAACAAAGCAGAAAAGGGGCTTTCCTTAGGAAGCTATATGCCAAGAATGCTTCAATTCAATGACCAGCTCCGTAAAACATGGCAAGTGGTAAAGATAGAGGATGGAGGTTTTTATGCTGCATGGAAATTTTCCTCTTCCTCTGGCAGGTAGCTTGAAAAAAAAAAAAAAAAAAAAAAATGTTGGGATTTAAGTTTGCCAATATGAGGTCTCTTCTTGGGCAGTTTATATGGACCACTGCTGGTCTGCATAGAACGAAGCTCTTCAGTGCAAGTAGAATAGATATGGAGGATAGTAGACCTGTTTGATCTGACTCAGTGGTCCTGTATTCATAACTACCTCCGCACCACACAAATCACCCCCACTGTGCAAACACACACACACACACACACACACACACACACACACACACACACACACTCACCGTTGTATGTAACATTTATTAGTTATCCAGGCTCACACTAGGAGGAAAAAAATATTGCCCTCCTGCAGAGCTGCCACAAGAGTAAAAACACTGCTGGCAATATTTCTCTTTATCTTATATATTTCCTTCTTTATTTGCCCTTGTTTATATGATTGTTGATCAACAAAATATTGTTGATTTCTATTGGATACAGCCAATGCATTTTCCTCTTATTACACAAGCTTAATTCAAACTAAATATGGTCTTGTTTGGTACACCTCTGTTGTGTTATCCCACAAAAATAACAATAAAAAAGCCAATGAATGCATGTCAGTATTACAAAAAGAAACAAAATATTTGGCAGGGATTTCTTATTCTACTGTTTGCTGTCCGTGATGATTGAACCGGTGTCCGTGCCAGAAAGAGGAAACAAGGGCAGGTATCAGTACTCCAGTTGGACAGCGTCCAGCTATACACACATCCCACACACACGCCAACAGAGCGTCTGCCCTTGCAGGTGTTTGGCTTGCTAACAAGCGTCCTCTCATTATTCTTTTAGAGAGCTGATTAACCACTGGGATCGCACCAATCATGATCACTAATCAGCTGATGAATACCACAACATGATAATTCAGAAACTCGTAAGACTTGTTTGTCCTGATGGTGCTCTAATAGTAAACCTCTAATTGTTGTTGCATTTCCAGCTTTGGGCCATAAAATCTGGTTTATGTCTCAGGCCTCTGTTTGTTTATTCCAGAGAGAAGGTAAAATATTATACAAATCGTATTTTAAATAAGTTTTCCAAGATAACTTTCCACCATTAAGATGAACAATGGTGCCGTGGAAAATATGAGGGTTGGAACAATGTTTCAAAGTTACTTAGTGTAACATGGATTTTACATCACAGGATAAAAATAAGACCAAAACACTGCATTAGTCAATTGCAGGCTCCTGTCCGTGCAGGAACTGTGTGTTACCCTGGGATTTACCCTTGGCTTATTGCTGTGAACTAAGTAGGCGAGAGGAAATCAATATCTGGTGACAGCTAGTCAATCTCAGACTCAATGCTGGAACTCCAGTCTGCTTAAAAGGAAGGATCTTCCACACATATTCAGTCTCAACAAGGAAGCTGCACAGCTCAAGACGGAGAAAGCTCCATGTAAATTGGACCAAGTAGGAATAAATCGGCTGACAGCATCACTAAATAACTTTAAGTCTGGCGGTCCCTGGCTGGAAACTGGTTTACGTCTACTTGTACTGACAGCATTTACATTTTGGTGAGCCTGTGGTGGTTTTACATGCCTGGACTCCAAATGAATAGAAATCCTGACACATCGAAAAAGTGGTTGAAGCTCCTAGGTCTTTAAAAGAAGCCCTTCAGCACTGAGCAGGAGTGTTGTCACACAGGAAAAAAGCAATTTCCGTCTTTCACGGTGGTTGGATAAATCAGATGATGCATTTCTTTGCGCATGCAGGAGTTGATTTATCAGGCAATATCAGCGGTGTTGCAAAAATCCCTTATTAAGCTTAGGTGTTTGTTTTGCTTTGCTCTACAGGCTTGAGAGAGTATCTCCCTATGTAAGAGGCTGTTTGCCATTCCATACATTGCACATTTTTGTAGATACATGTTTCACTTTACAGAGTTTGTTCAAAGTTGATACTGCATATTAGGGCTATAATATAAGCAACATTTAAGTTGTCGTTGCTATATTTTCTTGCATAACGGACAAATCACCAAAGACTGCTTGAAAGAAAGTTATAAACAAATAAATGAAAGCGTGCATAAATTTGGTCTTTTAGAAGGCAATGCATTCACAGTGTTTGGCCAATCAGGAGGCTCAAGCTTCTGCAATTCTTAGATTCCTTTCTGTTGATGTTGATTTTTTGGGTAACTAGTTCATTACTAAGGATGCAGAGAAGAGGGAGGATGTTGCTGATTAAGACCCTGTGGTGAAAAGAACACTTTGGAAATTGTGTATTTTTAGCTTGTTTTAAACTCTGCATGTGAATGTAAATTTGTCCCAAGTGACCAAACACGTACAGTACAGAGATAAAGACACTCTATTATCTCAAAGGCTGACCAACACAAAAGGAGTTGATTGATTTGATTAAATTTGAGACAATACCTGTGTATTTTATCAAAACTCAGGAGTTCTGTGCTTTGGATCTAGATAAAACTTAAACACTTAACTAAAGACACACTTTTAAAACTGTAAAGTCATTACATTTTACAAAGCCTTTTAGCTAATAAATGCCATTACTATTTAAGATATTATAAGGCAGGCATGTAATTGTTTACACTTGAGCCTGGTTCAAATACAAAGGAAAAGAGGAATATTACACTGTGCCTTCCCGGATTTGAAACAAAAACATGGTAAACCAGTTGGCCACATTAATGATGAATGTCAAACTGAAAATCCAATTGCTGGTACAAGTGACAGGAAGGTAGTTCCTAACATCACTTTTTGGACACAGCTTGAATCTGACAAACTTTATGAAGATTATGATTTACTCACTGGGACCTTTAAATGGATTATACTTCAAGTTGATGGATTAAGAGATTTTAAACACTTATGAACAAGCTTTTATACATGATTTAGCTTGTTTTGATTTGACCAGAGTTTCTCTCTTTGACAATTTAGAGCTAGCATGGAAGTATTTTTATGACGGATTTCTGTTTTTAATAGATAAACATGCCCCATTTCGCAAATTCAGGGTTAAAGGGCGAATCAACCCCTGGTTTTCAACCGAAATTGGAAATCTACTTAAAGATAGGGATGTTGCCTGGGCCAGGGCAAGGAAATCCAAAACCCCAGTGGATTGGCTCCTCTTTCACCAGCTTGGTAATAAATGTACAACCCTAATAAAGAGGGCCAAATCAGAGTATTTCATCTCTGAAACCACAAAAAACCTTAATGACCCAAAGACATTTTGGAAAGTCATAAAATCTTCTTCTGGCCATGCGTCACCCAGTGACGTGCCGGCCCACTTAGTCAAAGAGTATTGCATCCTGACTGACAAATCAGCCATGCTAAATTGTTATAATCAACATTTTATTTCAGCTGGCTTTTTATTTGACTCCTTGCACCCTGATTTGGTAAAATCCGACAAAAATCAGGATAATACGTCACTGGCATCTGAGGTTGATAGTCAACTTACTGTTCATCCTTTTCAATTTATGCCAGTGTCTGCCACTGAGGTGCAGAGAGCATTACAGAAACCGGACTCCAGGAAATCAGCAGGTCCTGATAAACTTGAGCCGTTAAGTTGGCTGCTGATTTTATTGCTGAGCCTCTTTCACATACTGTATTTTTAACTTGAGTCTGATCAGCAATGAAATCAGCATTTGTTCTTCCCCTGTTAAAAGGGGGTGAACCCTCACATGTAAACAATTACAGACCAATTTCTAAACCTTGCATTTTGGCAAAAGTATTTGAAAAAATCATTAGTGAACAACTGAAGGATTTTTTTGATGTATCAGTCAGGTTTTAGAAAAAAAACATAGCACTGTTACAGCTGCTCATAAGGTTTTAACTGACATTATTGAAACAATTGATTGTAAGCAATTTTGTGTAGCTCTCTTTATCGATTTATCAAAGGCCTTTGATACAGTTTATCACGGATTATTGATCAAAATCGTCCATCAAGTTAGTTTATCAAAGCAAGCAGCCTCCTGGTTTGGCAACTATCTGTCAAACAGAACGCATTGTGTGCAAATGGCAGGATCCACCTCTTCCTTTTTAGAAATCTCAAAAGAGGTGCCCCAAGGTTCGATACAAGGACCTATTTTATTTTCCATTTATATCAATAACGTGTGGAAATTTGTCAAAGGCCATGTATCACTTTTATGCTGATGACACTATCATCTATTGTTGCTCAGCATCTGTTGCACAAGCTTTTGAGTTTCTGCAGTCAGCTTTCAATGTTGTCCAGTTTCATTTGAGGGAACTAAGGTTGGTCATAAACACTGATGTTGTTTTCACATTTAAGTGGAGAAACAACAAATGTCCCATTGATTTTAACTTCTCAAGGAAATGAAATCGAGCTTGTCAAAAGCTACAAGTACTTGGGATTTATTCTTGAGTGTGATCTGTCTTTAAAATCACATATTGCCAATTTGGCCTCTAGACTTAAGGTGAAGTTGGGATTTTATTACAGAAATAAATCCTGCTTTTGCCTCAGAGCAAGGAAACTTCTTGTTTCATCAACCTTTCTTCTTTTGTTGGATTATGGAGATGTACTGTACATGGGCACCTCGGCCAAATGTTTAGAGTCATTGGACACCATGTATCACTGTGCGTTGAGACTTTTGACTGGATGTAGATGCTTCACTCATCACTGTGACCTGTACACTAACTCAGATTGGCCATCTTCGAAGGTGCGCAGGCATATACACTGGCTGAATCTTATTTATAAAGCTCTTCTTGGTTTGCTTGCATTCCTGTGATGTCTTTAAACTGTCTGTGCCTCGTGTCCGCACTGACCTCGGGAAAAGAGCATTTAGTTTTGCTGCTCCCACCGCATGGAACTTTCTCCAAAATGACTTGAAAATGGCGGATCTCATTTCGCTTGAAGCCTTTTGCTCGATCTTAAAAGATAAAAAACGTGAGACAATTGGACAGTGCCTGTGTTTCTGAATTGTAATCTGTGATCAAGTTTCTGCACTTTATCTGTACATTTGCACATTGTAAATTGTTGTTCTCTCTTAACTTATTGTTTGTAAACTGTCTCTTCATCATGTAATGCTTTTTATGACGTGTGCTGCTGCCCTCTTGGCCAGGTCACCCTTATGAAAGAGATCCTGATCTCAATGGGTTATTTACCTGGTTAAATAAAGGTTAAATAAAAAAGTTACTGAACTTTGTGGTTGGGATAAAAACAGGCAACTCCTGGCCAAGATTACATTCACCACCACAGGCAAGTATAGCTGGATGTAGCTCTGACCCGTGTTGTGAAAAATACATTATACACACCACATATTGTATGTACAGGCAGTAGTCAGTCAAGCTTTTTCCCTATAGGAAGTCTAGTTGAAAGTCTGTGACCTTGAGAGAAGAGTCTTGAGATCATTCAGCTTGGTTCCATACCTCCTTCTGCTGTTTTGACAAGTGCAGCCCAATCAGACATGTTGGTTCAGTCTCAGCTTTCTCACTCTCTGGTGGCCGCAGGGGTCACAGGGTGTGTGTGAGAATGAGAGACCCAGACTGAAATAGAGAGAGAAGGGGGGGGGGGGGGGTTGTGTATCATTCTGTGTGGTTATTATGCTTATGGGTGACATTCATTTTCAATTATGTGTGTATGGTCTAGTTTGGGGGCATTTTGTGGTGTGTCTCACTGTCTGAATGAGGATCTGCACGTTTGGGGGCATCCACTCACAACCGGTGATAGTGGCATGATGAGGGACAGCCTGGGGCCCTGAGGACCTGAGGATACAAAGACCCCTGACACATCTTCCTCCAGGTGTGTGTTTAAGAGGGACACCAGCTTCCCTGCGGTGTGTGTGTGTAGGCAACAGGCTGCAATAATAACAAGCACCAGAGGGAGACATTGGGCATCTTTTTTGTCTGAGACTGTCCTGACTTTTCTGACCTGTACTTTTATACGGAGAGAGGGAAAAGAAAGACCGAAAAGAAAAAAAGAAATAACACATACATTCAGATAGATGGAGAGAAAACGAAGGAGAGTCTAGTGGAGCTGACAGATCACAGGACCCTTGGAGCAGGGCCCAGTTGTCCTTTGTGTATGGTTGGCTGGGGGGTAGGTGATGTCAACCCCTGACAGGTAATTTGGTCTGAGTCCGGCTCCCTGGGGCGCACAACACACATAAACTAACATAACACACAAACACACACTGACTCTCTCCAACGCACTCGCACGCACTGTCTCAAACCTGGCCCAAATCCCATCAGCTACTCTTTTTTTCGGGGTGTACTTTTCAAAAGGACATTAAGAGGAAACACATGCAACAATGTTGAGAGTTCTTATTACAGAGTGAGGGGTTCAAATCTGAGGAAAACCAGCTTTCAAAGTTTTAAAGAAACTAGAAACTAGATGTCAGCTGAAGTTTATTCTCTATAATATCTGCTTGATTAGCTAGATTTTTCTTTAGCTTGTCAGTACCTCAACTACATTTTAACATTCATATTTGCATGGTGATTCAAGTAGTTCAATTACTTTTTTTTTTTTTTACCACTGTATGAGTGCATTCTTGCTAGTTGATAACAAAATGTTCAGATTCATTTTTGAATCTTATTTTATACATTATTTCTGGAAGGCAGATCTTTGACTGACATATATTGCATGCAGTCAAATGTTATTGTATACATAACATTTGTATTTTCCTAAGAATATTAAGCAGTTAATTGATGTTTATTCTGCTATAGGGTTGGCATTTTTCATTAAATAATATAAAGTGAAGAGAATTTTGCACATGTCTTTTATTTTCTTATCTTTGGGTCACAAGAAAGATAATTATAACAATATACTTTTTAGAAATATAAATAATGTTCGATAAACCTTTGATAGATTTAAACCTGTTATTACACCGTCCAAACATTGGGAAAAGGGGGGCGCTGAATGTGCCTCAAATGAATGATAGGGACACCAAAGAAAACGCTGAGCCTACCAACTCAAAGCAGGGAGAAAACATCGTCGACAAGACGTCACAAACGAGTGGTGTGGACCACCAAATAATAATATAAACAGTCCAATATATACAGTCTATGGTGTGGACCCTCAGCCAGCACCGGGCCAGTAAGTGTGACTCCCCAGCAGCAAACTGTCATATCAGCGTTTGAAGGTGGAATGTACCTGTTTAATTATAGTTTGTCATGTACTGACACTAAAGCAGCAGATGCAGCAACAGTACGGCCGCTTTCTGTAGCAGTTCCCGCTTCCTTATGCAGCGGTCTTTAGCTTATCATCCGGTGTTTCCTGGGCAGCGCTAAACATGATTTTTAATCTCAATGAGTTTCTTCCATGGTTAAATAAGGGTTAAATAATTTTTTTTTTAAATGGCAGTACTGAGCAGCCACGACAAGACACGTCACCCGATACAATTGTAAAAATAAGGATTTCTCTGGCTTTGATAACTGTTGGAAATATTTGGGGTTTAGGGATATCCAAAGTCACAAGCATTGTATTCTCTGTCGACCATGAATGTATAAAACTGCATTGAAGGCATTACCATCAAATGTTGAAAGATTTCCATCTGGACCAAAGTGTTGACTGCTGACCCATGATGAGGCACTACCTCTGCTGTAACAACACCCTATTGTAAACTGTGCTGGGCAGGTTATGCAGTCTGTCTCTGTCTGCTGGCCAATTACTGTATCTCTCTCAGCACTGAGAACTGAGGCTCTCACCTTGACTGCCCCAGCTGTCCCTGCAGATCCCCTGTGTGTTGTGGATGTGAACGCGTGGTGAGGGCATGTCATCTGGCAGCCTGGTTTGTTCACTTACTGCTGTTTGGCCAGGATGCTTGCACATTGGCTTTCAGCCACACAATCTAAATGATGAGACTCTTAATGACTTTCATTAATCCTTTGTACACTTTATTGAAGTACCTCGAAAGACTTTTAGTCTGGTGAAAATATTTTGTAGGCTTTTAATCAACCACACTGGTTGTGAAAACAAAATATTATACCTACACGCAAAACTACACAAACTTTAAAAATGTATTTAAAGCAGACATGCAGGCTTTCTGTTGAAAACTACTGAGTGAAAGGCCACAAAAAGAAAGGCAGCCCCCTCCCTCAGAGCAGTTTCACATCTCGATCTCACAGCAGACCCCATCTATCCCCTGGTGTGCTCTGGATGTGAAAACATGTCAACATACTGGTTGGCCCGGTCAGAGCTGCTCTGGCCTCCCTGGACACACTAACTGCCTAGTTTATGTCTGTCTGTCTTCTACCTCGATGAATTTAGCCTGGCCTGAGAGTGGCCTTTCTGTCTCCCTGCCCAATTATTTTCTCAGAGTCGGGACCTCTGAACTCTCTTCTTCTGTAGTGTGGTCCTGTCTCTGAAGGTTTACTCCGTCAGTACTACTTCATTGATATCTCTCTGCTTGTGGCCTGGGCAGCTCAAATCTTTTTTATCTACAGGACTATTATCAACAACAAAAACAATATTGTGTTCATTATTGAATCTTAGCTCTGCTGGAGATGGGATATCTACCATGGTCAGGGTAAATACTTGATTCTTATTGGATGCAGGGTGTCACTTAATTCCTGACAATTGAACCTATGAAGTTTATCACCTATGAAGCTGTTGTTTTATTGTGCTTAATCAATTAGCTGATTACATATCAATCTTGAAGGTTCTGTGAACTCATGTCTGGAATGAAGCCTTCTATCAGCTGCACCATATATCCTGTTGCCAAGTCATATCAAAGATCACTTTTTTATGTAGTAGTGCACAATGTTTTCATAACATTAGAACATAATGGGATGTAATGATGTGTTTTTGTATCAGTCAAACTATCAGGCAGTATGATGACAGTGATAAGGCCCTTTAATACGTTTTGATTTTGATTGTATAACTCATAAAATAGATTAATGGTTTTTTAATCATATGACCACAATACAAACAAGTTAATATCCTACTCAGAACCAACCTTGTCCATACGTTTCTGATAACGGACACTTTGTAGGTATGACCCCTTATACATTCAGAACTTTCACTATCAACTTTCTCTTCGTTCAATTTTTAATGATCTGAAAAAAACAGCACACTTATTTTTCCCCAGGATTTAACCTGCTTTTGCTTGTAGGATAGTTGCTTTGTGTTTGACATAGCTGTTGTGTGTCACCATTTCTGAAACTGCCTGCCACTGTTTATTCTCTCACAAACAGCGAGACCCCCAAGACCCTCATAGTTAGTCCTGAGAATAGTCATTGTCTTTCCTCATACATTGTTCATTTTGGTACTGCTAGACTACCGGAAGAAAACACCAAACAGGCCCACACAGCTCGTCAATTCACCATGCATCACATTTTGGATGCAAAATTGCCTTCCTAATTTCCATGCACACACATGCAAATACATGCATGCTCAAACCCAGACATTTCCAAACCAATAAGTTCAACAGAAGTTCAGCATTAAGCCTCTGGGGACTTGTGAATGTCAGGGGAGTTAAGCAGAGGTGATGTGGTGGATATGAATCTGTGTGTACTCTTGAATACATTTATGTGTTGGTTAGAGGAGTCTTTATTGTACAAGCAGTGTTTCTCACAGCTCTGGATCTGCTGATGTAACATGTCTCAAAAGAGGTAAGCACTAAGAATATCAGCTACATCAGTGAGAAAGGCAACGTGTCAAAAATAGAGGCAACAAAAAAACAACCTCCAGACAGGTAATGGATCAAAAAGACTTCCTGTGCAGAAACAAACCTCTTATTCAATATAGCACATTTTTATGAACACAGGACAGTTTAGTGGGTACAACATATCAACCTCCAGCTTGTTTTTTAGTCAGCACTGGAAAAAAAAAACACAAGCACAAGGCTAAGAGTAATATAACTCCAGGGCCAAAGGGCCAATGACAGGATCACTTGTGACTCAACTAAAAGTGTAACATGGGCCTACAGAAAACCATGCCATGGGGTGTTTCCCTCAAAGAAACTGATTTTATTATAGACAATGCCCTGCAAGATCTCATATCTTCTAATGGAAGGACTTAATGGAAGCTCAGATTTTTTTTTTTTTTTTGCATCTTTGCCTTACAAGGGTGTGTCGTATGTCATCATCTCTGTATCACTGTGAGAGTGTGGGTGGCAATGTTACCTTTCACTTTTGTAGGGAAAAAATAAATAGTCTGTGATTAGGTACTGGGGGCTTATGGAACTGTACAGACGTGCTGAAATAGCTTCAATGTAGGAAGAGATGCAACAAGGTAAACCTTAAATTGCAGGTCTATTTAATGAATATTTTATGTTAATACACATTTTAATTACAACCTCCTGAGTAGAAAAAAATAACACATTGGATAAGAAATAGATTTTACGTTTTTCACTGCATAGCAAATTGTTTTGAGATTCAAATTTCCTTGAGGTTGACAAATGGCATGTTCTAAGTAAAATATTTACATGTGATGATGTAGAATTTGCACATTTTATATTTTCTGGGGAAATGTTTTGGTAATGTCAGCACATAGAAGAGGCAAGCATTATTACAGTACCTCATTATTCAACCCACCCATGACTCCTCTCTCTCTCTCTCTCTCTCTCTCTCTCTCTCTCTGTCTGTTACCCCTCCCTCTACTGCTCCACACACATCCTCTATCCTCCAATTCCCTTAGTGGCAGCCAAGGCTCTAACTGACAAGCTTCAAGGGAGACGGGGAGAAAAAGAGATGGCAAGAGAGAGAGGGAAAGAGGTAGAGAGAGGCAGTGATATACAAAAAAAAGGATCCTGGCACCAGAGTACATTGTTTCACTCTTTGCCATGTTTCCTATTTTCACTTTCTTTTACTCACACACCCCTCTTCCTCTCTGCTCCATCCGTCTGCCTTGCTTTTTAGTCTGCGGCGCTCCAGGCAGATCAAAATTCAACTCACTGATGTGTGACTAACGTCAGGACACACAATACGCAGCCACAAACTCTTTGATCATAATTCCATTTAACAGTGAAAATGTACGCTGCAAATAAAGAATGAGAAAGACAGAGGAAGGAGGGAGAGGGGGAGGAAAAAATAGGGAAATTATTGTGCTTGTTACTATGTCTTCATGCCCCATCAAGCTTGAGATGCTCGGCGTAATGTCAAAAAATAAAAATGTACGCTGTTAACAATTAAGGGTTAGTTATTAGAAATATGCCCAAAGCAAAGATGTGTGTTTTATTTTTATGAGTTTTTGCTTGATTTACATTATGGGCTATTTCTTTACAATTGTTGCGTGCTAAAGAAAATATGTCTGTATCAGGGCTTAAAAGAAAACCCATGCTTTCTGCTTTACTGAATCCTTTTGGTTTGTATTACACCAAACAATGTCAAACAAGCAAGAGAACTTCAAGAAACTAATTGGATATGATTGTGGACAGCTTCAAGGCCATGGCATTTATTTTGAATAGGACAAAGGACATATGATAAGGTTAATGGTTAATTAGGTAGCATAGAGAAAAATACATCACATCCCATAAAACAAGAGTATGAACAACATATACTACCTACCTAGAGGGAACTGTAGTTCAACTTTGTGTTACATGGGAAATTGAGCTTTCTGGGTTTACCTAACTGAATTGTGATTGTTTCATGACTAATTTGAAACTCCTTAAAGTAGATAAAAGTTTCTCTCATGGCATCATCGCTTAGAGCTGGTTTAGAAGAGCACTCTCACAGACCATCACTGGAAAGCGAGCCTTATGAGTACTGTTGCAATGTTAGCAGATCTATGTGTGCATTTGTCCTCTCGTAATCTGTAAGCACAGAGTCGCCCTCAACATGTGGAAGATAGATATACCCTGCAATCAGGAATGCAAACTTCTGCTTGAGTGGTCTTGGAGGTTGTCAGGAAGTGTTCCGGTGAAGATGATGGCAAGAGTACAGTATCTAGCTTTTGACCTGCATGTTCAGTTTTCCTTCCCTGCCTAGAGGACCCCCTGTATTCTGTGTTCGCAGTGTGTGCACTGTGTTCAACAAAAGGAGATGACTGCTGCACTGTCACACGCTGTGCACCAATCTAAGTAGCTTTTGGAGTACTTGTACTTACATTGACAATATTCACATACAAATGAACACGTGTTCATACGCGCGATCACAAAATGAAACTCGTACTTTCCAGCAGAAACTTATCAGATTTTAATGACTCTACTAGGCTTATATTTTTAAACAAAAACTGTTCATCCTGCCTCTCAGTCATCGTTTTACAGTTGCAGCTAAATCAGCCTTTGGGCTGCATTAAAGCCTCTAACCAGAACTAAACTAAAATAAACTTTATTGATTTAGTAACAAAAAGAGCAATCTTTTATTTCCAACCCAACTCAAAAATGTTATTGTGCTAACTGAAATGGCAGCTTTTCTACCATATATCACTATGAAATGGTAATGCTATACATTTTTCATAGAAATCCCCATCAACCTTTACATTACCTGTTATTTTCATCCATCTGACAGTAACCTGATAATGGCAATAAACCGATAATGGGTAAAGCCTTAAGTTGATTTTTTTCATCAGGGACAAAAAAGTGGTAACTTGTCTTTGAGGCATATTGAAGGTGTAAGAGCTGTCAGGTACATCTGACAGGTGCCTCTCTAGTTTTATCAAGTGAACCATAGTCGAGCAAATGTAAGCCTGCCACTTTTCAGTTAAAGAAAGCCTCAGTGAATGACTAGTCCAGTAGCTAGTAATAAAGAAAAAAAAAATCCACTTTGACGCTGCTTCTTAGGATCATGAATGGACTTTTTTTTTTTTTGCTTTTTGGGCTTATGATCAGTGTCTGCCAGAGTGAGTTTCAAGTTAATACCCTGCTGAATGAGAGTGAGATTTCTAAAGTAAGTAGGTGACATTTGTAAATTAGGTTTTAATAAAAAGTTAATCTGATGATTGTGACAAATTTGTGCACTTTTTCTGTGAAAGTTCTGTTACACATTGTCATATTCAGACTTTGCTTTAAAAGTATTTTATCAAAGATGATTTTGAAAGTCTTCCAAATACCCCTGAGAAAAGGCAGGACTGAAATAAACATCTAAAGCTGTATGAGGTAGTTTGATTTACTCTAAATGTCCTGGATTTTGTTTTGTTTTTTTTAACCGTTGAAAGAGAAGGGAAACAGGAGGTGGCAGTAACCCTCCCTGTCCTGCATAAACATTTATATGAAATACTTTTCCTTGACAAGGAGGGGTAGAGGTTACATCACAGACACTCTAAACTGTGTGTTGGTGTGTAAATGTGTGTGTGTGAAGCTGTCAGCAGCAGCTCTCTCTGCAGGGGGTCTCTGGCACATGTGAATACCCAAAAGCTGATGCTTTCTGTCAGTGATCACAACCAGCAAGGTGAGAGAAAAGGAGAAAAAAAAAAACACACACACACTAGAGAAATGACAAAAAATAAAAAACATGAAACCTTCACCAGAACGTTGTTCAAAGAGTCTCACAAAAGTAGCACTGCTGCACGAGTTCACATCCACTTTTGGTGGCACTGGGTTTAGATAAATAATGAATTTATTATGGAGGTGATATGCATTCACTCACGAACATACAGTAGAGTTGGCCCTCCTGCTGTGAGGAGATTTATGACTGTATACACTGTGGCAGGAACTTCTGCTAGTGCATATGGCGTGTTTCTGAAGTGTGTTTATGAGAGAAAGATGGAGAAGGAGGAGAATGGGGGGGAGGGATAGTGAGAGACGACAGAGCTCTGCATGATGAGATGCATATAGAACAACAAGAACATCAATGCTTTACTTCACACCTCACACAACTGCTTTTGGTACAGCATTTATTTTGTAAATATCACACAAAACATACCCCTGCTGCTTTTTTTAGTTCTCATTTTGTGATATTTTTTGTGATCTGCACTGATTTTTTCCCCTTTGTGTAAAGCTAATTCTTTGAACATGACATGACAGATTTACCTGCTACAATTTATTCACCTTTCTGAAAGGACTGTGGTAGTTATTTGGATTATTTTTCCAACTCTTCTTATGCTAATTTTGAAAAGCCAGACGGATAACTTGCTCTATTGGACTAAATTGGTCATGTCTTGTAGTACATTTTCTATCCTAAAGATAAACAATGTTAAACATCTCCACCATGTCACACACCTTCAGTATGATGAGCTCTCATACCTGAGTACAAGGTTAGAGGGCTTTATATTGTTCCACCCACATGCTACACAGCAGCAATGACAGGTTAAGTAGCCACAGAGGATTAAATTATATGAAGCTCGTCCCCACAGGACGGACGTCTGTCTTTGTATTACCCAATCTGGAAACCAAGGGATGAAGACAATTTATCATGTCATTGCTGGTACCTGGTTACATGACAGACCATGTGTGTGTATTCTTTGTGTGTGAGTGTGTAGGAGAGAGAGAGGGAGAGAGAGTCTGTATCCGGAGAGACAGGAAATTATTCCACTGTTGAAAGAGCTTAACTATATATGAAATATGAAATGAGGTGAAGTAATTAAAATCTGACACATTTGCAGTGTTCATACTTAACAATGAGGGCCATGATCAGTTGGTGAGAAATAGAAAAAAAAGCTTGGTGCCTTGCATTGGCTGTATTATTTTAACTGTAATGAATGAACACAATAAAAAATGTGAAAGAGGAAAGAATCCAAATAAAGTTCTAGTGATTGTTGGGATATATATCGATTTTACATTTGTTCAGGGTTTACAGTAACCCGACTTATTCAGTTTGATTTAATGGACATTAGTACACCACTTTGTTGAAGAAGTTTAGAAGGAGAGCAGAATTTATAAATATGATGACAAGCTTTTGTATGAATCAAAACACATCTTCTTAAAAAAGGTCTTGATAAAAAGAGGTGACTTGTTTATATGTAGCATGTAGAAATTGCATCATTCAGATGGATCGTGCATGAGCCAAGCAGTTACTCTATTTCCTCAATCAGATGGATGAAACCGTTATGACATTACCTTCCCTTTTATTCTTTTGGTGTCAGTTTGGTGGCGACTGTCAGGTTAGCTAGCTGGATGGCTAAGGGAGGAATTTGGAGCAGTATATTTTTTGTGAAGAGGTTTCGACTGAAAAAAGACCAACAGTTATAATCAAATGTTTGTTAATACATTGCACGTTTTTTCATTGCTGTATTAATCACTGTTATCACAATTTCATGTCTTTGGGTATATCGTGCAGGCCCGCATAGCATGGACCAGGATATGTGCAGCTTTTCAGCAGTAATCAGAAAAATACAGTCTGATATCAAGGTAATAATTTACCAAACAAGCAAGTGCAAGCAGAGATATTATTATAATAAAGTTTGTCTATGTTTAGTCCAAACTTACATACTTCTCGTAAAAAAAAAGAGAAAAAAAACATGAGAAGAATGTTGGCATCTAATGCTCCTACTTCCTGTCAACAAGAAACAACCTAGGAGTAATTGTTGCGTGCTCTGTAGCTCACCTATACTTGGCTGTCCATGCTGACCTCTGATAGGTTAATTGAATTACGTTGTCTAGTCATTGCAAACGTTTTTAGAATCTGAGAAATACTTATTTAGCTTATTTAGACAATGGACACTAAGGAGGGCTAGGTTATGTGGCCTGGGGCATATTTTAGTTATTGGAGCACAAATTAGTCACATGGTGAGGCAAATTAAATCTGAAATGACCGTGCATATTCAAATTAGGGCTGCTTTTAGGCATACATGTACGCAAACAAGCACGCAGACACTCATTCAGATGGAGTGGTTCGTTGGTAAGTATAGCTCGAGGATGTTTGATATGAATTCCTAATTTGGTGTTTTAACCTCAGGGTAGGCGGTATAGTCCACTGCTAAATTATCAGGTTAAAATCACACGGAAGGGAACAATTCATTAAAACATTAAATATAATAACTTTCCTTGCCTTGTGATTCATATAACATCAAATATAATGTATGTGTAGAATATGTAGAAAACAACAAAAGGCTAGAAAATATACAACTATTGTAGACATTGTAAATATAAATTTATGCCATTCATTATTTTTTTTAGATAGAGGTAGATTTATCTTCCAATGTAGCCTCAGAACAACACTCAGATAATAAACAAGCTTTACATCCTTGGTTGTGAAACAGATCATGAATTTTAAACATGCTAGTAAAAAAAAACTACAAGTATCTTCTCATATGGGGGGGAGGTGATGATAAAGTTATAGCATTAAGCAGTCATATAGCTTCATAGTGAGCTTCTGAGTGTCCTTGAGAAGTACATTCACTCTTAATAATTTAAACAATCAGATTTTAATCCGTCTCTTACGCCTCTGGATGCATTTACACTCGGCTTCTGAGTGCATATTATTTCTACAAACTGTAAAGTGTTAGAGAAAAATACATGATTGAAGTTAATCTTCCTTATAAGATGCAGTGTGCTGAATACGTGTCATGTTCTTGCAACATACATGAAACTACAGAACACCCAAAATGTGAGGGAGCTGACAAATCTGGTTCTGTTGCCATGGAGACTGGATGAAAACCTTGTGCTAATAGAGAGTGGATGCTCTGGTAACTGTCAAAACATTTCATTAAAAAGCAGCCCACCAGGTGTCCTTGAATAAGACATATGTTGCCGTATTTAAAGCCGTAAGATGTTAAATGTATATTATACTTTCATAAATAATTATCTCTCTAACACTTAGACATTATTATCATGGGATGTCAAGGTGTAATTATTGGTCTCATCTGTGCCCCTAGTGTTGAGCAGGAATTACTATAGAAGTTGATGTTTTTTTCCAAAAGGAATTAAAAGCAGATAAGATGGATGTCTTATGGACAAAACAGTGTCACATTAAGACACCAGCAGCTCATAATGCTCATAAATCAAATAATGAATAACACATTTATAGCAGAGATGTTGCCTAGCTTTGTAGAAATGTTTTCTTTATTAAAAAAGAGTACAGATGAAATGTATTGATAGTAACATAATGTGGTGCTGATTTGGTTGTATTGTATGAATCCACTCTGTGATTAGAAATTATTTCTTGAACACATTAAGCATTAAAAACAAATCTACATAGAAGTATGATGATATACCTTAGAAAGCTGAACATAAGAAGACCTACACTACTAAGTAGAAGTTGAAATGTCTCTCTTAATGCCACAGCAGGATATCTTGATTGCAGAAAACCAGTGAGCGTTTGTAAATCCCTGAGATAAGGGAGGTTGTAAAGTGGTTTTATTCACATGCATTTCACATTTGGAACATTTATAACTTGTGGCTGAATGAGAAGGATGGCTATTTAAGGAACCTTGAATTTAAAACAGGGAGTTAGTGAGGTTTTTTTTAAGGTATTGATGTGTAAAACAAGATTTGTGTGAATAAAATCTGACAGGATACAAGGATTTGTTTTGTTTTGAAAATTACTTTAGCATTAGAGTGTGCTGTAGACAGACAGAAGAGGTTACATGAAGTGCTCCCTAAAATCTGTTCCTAAAAGCAGATGGGGATTTGGAGCCCGACCGATTAATGGGCCAGCTAGATATATGTGTCAATGTTAGCATATCAAGTGACTATCGGTATCAGCTCATTTTATCGCAGATATGTGCTGATATTATTAGATTTATATACCAGTCAAATAGCATTTCATTGAGTATCATTGTATTACATTAACATTCATGTGCGGTTGCTTTCCAGTTGAGTGACCATCTTGTCTTCATTATTTATATTTTCCACGAGTTTGAGTGATCAACACAATAAACGTGTATATTTATCTATCTTTACATATCGATCATAGATATAAGAAAGATATTGTTCGATATATCTGTATCTGATTTTTTATTTCTCCAATATCAGTATCGCCCCCACAAATCCCGTATGGGGCCATAGGATTATGCTTTGACCAGAGCTTGCACATGGAATGATAAGGTCACTTAGTGCTCCTCCCACTTGCAACAAAAATGCATGTCAGGTAAACTGAAGGCTGCGTACAGGTGTGAGTGTGTACTCAAATGTTCCCCTGTCTCTGCTTTGTGCATGCAGAGTTGGCCAAGAGCCTTCTGGTGACCCTGAATAGAAATAAGTGAATATGTAAAATGTATGAAGAGTGAATTCATTATGAAGTAAATGGATAAAACATATGTGGATATTAAAAGTCAAAGACATAATCATAAGTCCATCCTTTGGATTTGGTTTGTATAAAATTTTTACTTATTCATCTCTCTGAGACCCTTTAGGAATACCACATGGAGCCAGAAAGTATCCTTCACTAAGCTTAGAGTAACGTGCTTTGGAAGTAAGAATAAAATATCACATGTAATTTAAATGAAATTCATAACTAGCCAGATGAGTAGATTCAATATATAAAGCTCAACAAAAGATCGGCTTTAGTTTAAGAAAAACGTAAAAGAAGTTCATTGTTATTGAAGACTACTCTTTAAACCCTTCATATGTTTTGTTCTGTGTTGGCTCAAGAAATGGGACAGATTAAAATGCATCATTGTCCTTTCTCTGTGTGTGTGTGTGTGTGTGTGTGTGTGTGTGTGTGTGTGTGTGTGTGTGTGTGTGTGTGTGTGTGTGTGTGTGTGTGTGTGTGTGTGTGTGTGTGTGTGTGTGTGTGTGTGTGTGTGTGTGTGTGTGCATGTGTGTGCCTTTAGGTTCTACATCAGGAGGTTGCCGTAGGCATTTCCTGACATCTCACGGCATCCTTTCTTGCCTGTCTCTCTCTCTCTCTCTCTCTCTCTCTCTCTCTCTCTCTCTCTCTCTCTCTTCTTTTTGAAGTTGTATGACCCTTTCCTATCTGCATTTTCTTTCAAATAAGGAACACTTAGTCTAATTTTATCTTATTTTACTTTGCAGAAACATGATTGAAACAGAAACATACAGAGTTTAAAAGGAGGGAATTGCTAAGACGAACTTAACAATATATTTCAAGCTAATATTTATTGTTGTCTTACTTTTTTTTTTTAACTGACTTTGTTGACCAAAGCTTTGTTAGACATTCTTAAAGTCTCCAATATGGAATAGAAAATCTGATTTACATTTGTGTCCAATAAAGGAAACACACATCCCATCTCAAAACTGAAATCCTTTTTCTTTAGTTGCATTCCACTTTCTCTGCCTTTACTCTCTCTGTCCCAATCTCCGCCTTTCTCTTACTTCTCCCTCCATCTTTCCTCACATTCGCTCACTCTCTCTTTCTGTCTTTCGCTGGGTGCCAGGTCCTGGTGGTTGGTGGTTCCCTCTCTCCAGATGGCCCAGTCTGATCATTTATTGATGACAGGAGAACAGAGAAAGGCCTTCCCAGCTGCTGCTGCCTGGCACCCTGCTCAGTGTACACATACATACACACACACACATACACACACACACACACACACACATACACACATAAATAAACACAGATATTCGCACAATGAGTCAAAGCCATGTGTGCATTTCTTTGAAAAGAGTCACACCCTATCGCACATATAGACACATGCATAGGATTTTTTTCCCATTTGTCTCCTTTTTGCGTTGTCACACATTTCTGTATTGCTCTCTTCTACTATCAGGCGTGATCCTTCGCTGCACTTTTGCACCCTCTCCCCATCCCTCCCTCCCTCCCTCCCTCCCTCCCTCCCTCCCTGCCTCCACCTCTCTCTTCCTGCCTCCAGCTCTCCCTCTTTCACCTCCTGCTGTGGTGTTACTGACTCTGTCACACAGGAACAGACAGAAGGAGAGACAGAGGGAGGGAGGAGGGAGAGAATGTGAGAGCTTGAGAGTAGTGTATAAGATTTTAGACGTTTGCAAATGTTTTAACAATGAATGTGCTGCAGCTTATGTAAAAAGCTCTGTTTAAAGAAAAGATTAGAGTTTAATATTTGAGCTATAGAATGTTTTAAAGGCAGTAATCTTCTGTGTTGCCACTGCAAGTCGCTCTTGATTAGAAAGATTCACAGCATCCCACAATAAACATCATCAAATCACTGCAACAATTTTTTTTACAGCAAACTGTAGCCTTGTCTGCTAATTCAAATAATTAACACTAGTTTGTTTTGCAAGGTGTGTTGTGAGGTAAACATAACTTCTGGATGGTCTTAGGAGTTTCACCCCGTTAACTGAACCTCTCTGGTAAATGGACTTCAGCTTATATAGCGCTTTTCTATTCTCCTGACTACTCAAAGCGCTTTTGCAATGCATGTCACACCTACCCATTCACACACTGATGGTAGTCGTCGCTACGTAGTATCATCCATCAGAAGTAACTAATCCCATTCATACCCCAGTGGGAGCAATTCGGAGGACCTGGCCCAGCTGGGGATCGAACCCTCGACCTTCCGGTTAAGAGGCGATGACTCTACCAACTGAGCCGCCCCTGTGTGTGAGCCATGCATGAAGTTTTGTTAAGGACGCTTTGAAAATGGTCAACTAAATATTTCAGTTCCAAAACTTATCAATCAAAATAGATATTACCAGCTTTCTTTATCAACTCTCCTCCCAGCATTTTAAACATAAAAATGACATTTTTGGGTCTTGTTATACCGTTCCAAAAAGGCATACTTGTCACAATGACTTTGAATCCCAACTGATGTGAAATAAGTGAGAGGTACTCACTAAAGGTTCTTGGCTTGAAATGTCACGTAACATAATGTGATTTTCTTCCAAAACACAAAAGCTATATACAAAACATATTGAATGTGTCCTTGAGCATTAACAAATGCATTGAATGCATTTCCTTCTTCAAAGGTTTCTTTTCAGACTTCCTTGCATTTTTCATTTGCTAGCAGTCTTTTTCTCTGCTTTGCCCATAGCCTTGATGAGAACGATGCTCAGCATTAAAGTGACCAACTGTTTGGAGCGGTAATATTGTACCCTAACCCTATATATTACTGCTCCAAACAGTTGGTCAGTGAAAAAGTGAAAAACGTTCGTCTCACCACCTCAAACTGATTGCATATGTGCATTTGCCTCACAGTAGATATGCACAATTTGAGTACAACAAGGAGCCATTTGTTAAGGTTATGTTTCAAAGCTTTACTAAAGGTAAAAAAAAATCAGGGGTGCCTTTAATTACTGTACACTCAATGTCAAACGACTCCACTCAATACTACCTTAACAAGATCTGCAATCCACACTTCAGCTCCCATGGACAGGTCAAGATATCTTGTAACAAAAAGGTAAGAGTAAGAAGAACACTGGAGAGAGAGAGAGCTATGTAAACATAACTTTAGATAAAGAAACAAGCAGCAGTGGTCTGTAGCTCCTGTTAGCGCCTGTGGGGAGCTGTTCCTGTGTTCTTGTGGAAATAGAGTCTGCAGAGATGCAAAGCATTCGCTTTATGTTTACTTACACATTCCTTCTCTTCTTTTAGTCCCCCATATGTTTTTTTATCTAGTTGTCTTTGTCCTCTCTTTTGTTTATCTCATCCTCTCCTGAGTCATGGCGGTCCTAAAGTTTTCAAGCAGAACTGAAGCAACAAAGTCAGAACACAATGAAGGAAGTCAAATCCTCCATGGCAGGGTAGTTTTCAAAGCTGGTTATTTCAGTTGTACATTGTGTGGAGGACACATGGCACACATGTATGCCTCTGCTGTCCAGGACCGGAGAGACTTATCTGCAGGCCTCTTAGATCCAGAACTTGCTGAGAAAACTTACTGACATGCTATCCTTGAGAGGAGAACATAGAGACAGGAGGAAGGTGAGCAGTATTTTTTATATATGTCCAGGTTTTGTTACACAAAGCCCCGCATAAACACATGTGTCCTTCCTGTGACTGTGTCATAAATAGCCCGAACCGAGCATGCTGCGACTTTGAAGTTACACATGGGAGACTGCTGTGATATACAGCTGGCTTCAGCTGGGGTACCCCAAGAGATGCATGAAAACACACACACTCATACACGTACACACACACACACACACACACACACACACACACACACACACACACACACACACACAGAGGCGTATCCCGTCATACATCTCACACACATGGACACACAACAGCAACCCCCAGAGGTGTTGTTAATGCCAGCACACATTGTAACACACTAGGGTCATCCTATCTCAGCAGCTCAGAGAGACAATGAACAAGGTGGACACGGTTTGTGTGTAGTTGTGTGGGCATTAGTGAATGAATCGTTAACTAGAATTAGATGGTAAATTAGGATTTACAGCAGCCATTTAATTTGTCAACTCAGTATGTGGTGTGCATCATGCACTGATAGAAACATGACAGAGTCGTCTCATGATTCCAGAAAATATCACAGACATGTCATGCAATTTCACCTTTCTTATAGATTTGAATTCAAAGTATAATTTGGAATCTTAATAAAGTTTTAGTTTCATTTTATTGAAAACCTCATTCATGTAAATGCTTCTTTACCCAAATATCCTATTACATTGATCCTAACCTGATAGTTGCATGTTAAATTGTAGCAGTACAGCAATGTTGAAAACTGGTTCTCATCTGTTCAGGTTCATTCATCAGGAGGATGCAAATACGCCTCTAGGTGGCACCGTCATCATGTGTGCTGAGTTTGTCTAAATGGCTGTGATTCAGAGGAACAGCAACATTTGCAGTAATAATCATTCAATCTTGACATTAAAAAAAATACCTAATGCAGGCTGCAAGTGTGTTGAAGGGCATTTCAAATGTGTTTCTTTATAGCCTCCCATCACAAAAAAAGACTTAACAGAGAGAGAGGGAACCTATTTGATCAATAACACAGAAAAAGACATTACATGACACATATTGTCCCGTTTTAAACACAGAATGCAGGTTTTATTCTCAAAAGAGATGAAGGTGGGTTATTGACATAGCCCTCAGTAAAACTTGGATATTGGTTTACATAATACAATTAGGTCAAACATTTTTTCTGTTTTCTTTTGAGGTAAGGAGTCAACAGGATGGTAACTTTCTGACAACAAGATGCAGGTCTTGCTTCAGTTCCCGTCTACATGGTCTCAGGAAACATCTGCAAGCCTGTGGAAGAGGTTACAGAGGTTGAGGACAGGATGACAACCACTGTGTTGGTGTGCGTGTGCGTGTGCGTGTGCATGTGCGTGTGCGTGTGTGTGTAAAGCCACACATTTGCACATCAGGCTGAGAGGACAGGTTGACAGCCATGGAACCCTGCTGTGGTTTCATCCCTGCAGAGGTCACTGAGGGTCATATGCAGGGGCACATGTGTGCGCCTGTGTGTGTACATGAAAGAGGGGGATTGTCTGCATATGTATGCATGCAAGCAATCATGCACATGCACATACAGTTCACACACACTCTTAGACATAGGTATTTCCATCTACACACTACAGGATTGAGGAGTTTGAAGCAGCACAGAGGCCCCACTGTAAGTCCAAAGCCAACTGTACATTCCTTTCTGTCCCTTCGGACCCTCTGCTGCACACAGAACCACATCTGGAGAACTGAAACAGCCCCTAACCTACCTGTGTCTGTACGTGGGAGAAAGTGTGTGAGAAGAATGAGACTTCAAGTTAAGTAGATCAACGTGTGGTTCACAGTAAGATTTTCACATGGAAGATTTCATTGACATTTTAGAAGCCTGAGTAAGGGGGGACTTGTCACTGCTTACGTATGTTTTGCACAACCTTTATTTCTTCAGGTCACTTCTTTATTTCTTAGTCATCCTTATTTTTCTGTTGACAAATTGACACTCATTCCATGCCTTTTCCATTTGTCTTATAAAATGTAATGCATTTGACTTTGAGTCTGTTGTCCGTGGTTTTGCATTGATTACCTACAGACTTTTTTCTGATACTACAAAACCATCCTCATGTACTTGACACTGCTATTTAAATGGCATGGAAGATCTGTGATAAGATGTAGTTGGAAATACCTTGGTGTTGTTTTGAGAAAAGCTGGGTCGGGTGAACCGAAGACACGAGCATTCAAAAAGATCTGTACGGCTGAATGAGTTCTAGCAGCCAGCTGATACTTTCTGATTTGGTATGTCTTACTGAGAACTGGAGCTGAATCATAAATAGTTCTGTTGCAGCCCTTAAGACTTGAGACATGAGGTTATGAAACACTGCAGTGGACTGACTTGCATCTGATGTTGCTTGACTTTAAAAGAAGAACATTTCATTCTGTTTATTCTGCTGTTCATTCAATGTCGACTGTCTGTTTAAGTTATGTATGTTAAAACTGGACATGTCTTTGGTCAGGGACCTGGCATTTGTTCCATTTCTACTTCTTTGCATCTGGATCACAAAACCACTGGTTAAGTCCATCTGATCATCTATTTTCACTCATTTAAAACATTCTTTCACATGTGCTTATAATCATATGACTTTAGATACTGTCAGTCTCCTGCACAAAGGAAAACCTTACAACAGAACACTTTATAGAGTTATATGGTCCAGATTAAAAACTCTCAGCTGTGAGCATTTACATGTAGCTTCAGTAAAGCAGTGGGAGCCTAATGAGTCAGTAAGGGAGGATGAGAAACAGTGCCCTTTACTTCTTTGGGGAAGTGCTTAAGCGCATGTTTTCCATAAGAAGTAACAAGTCATTTATTATGAATATTCTGGGTGTAGATGACATATATATTGATAAAGCTTTAGATCATTGAAGGAAGGGCAGAGTAGTTGTTGCAGCATGAAGTATGTTAAAAATATGATAGCTTCCTGGTATCTCCAAAAAGTTAAAGGGCGTTTATAAGTCTCATCTGTGAGTATTTAACTTTAACAAAGCAGCAGGTCTAATGAGACAGTAAAACAGATTGAGCTTCCAAACATATGGCTGATTTCTGTGCTTGTCTGGGAGGTCTCTGTTAATAGCGTCTCCTCAGAAGACTCATGCAGTAATAGAAACCTGACCGGGTCACTACAGACAGATAAAACCATCCCATTACTACAGCTAAAAGTTAAATATGTGCAACACTTTGACAGGAATCATAAGCATTGCTTCTAATCGTTTCTGTCTTCTCAAACTGCACTTTTCCTCCCCTGTATACTGCATGAAAATGAAAATCTCTAATGATATTTTAAGGAGAATCATATCTCCTCAAAGATGCATCAGCTCATTATATTCAGACAATCTTGTGAAATCACTTCCACCCACTCGGGCGCGCCGACTTTAAACACGGTGGCATGAAATCTGACATCAACGCCTGCCAGAGCATGTCATGATGTCATGCTTTGACTTAACGTTGCAACTTCAAAGTCCATATTTCATAATCTCAATAGAAAATCTCCAGCAGCACATGGTTCGTTACGTTTTATGACAGCTTTAATTCATCTTATTGTCTTGCTGCCAGACACATCTCTGCAGGGAAACCAGCAGCATACAAGAATAAAGGTTCAGAGATCTTGTACTCTGTCATCCTACCCGGGGTTTGGGTTTTAAAAATAGAGTTTTGATCACTTTGTCTATTTGCTCTACTTATTATTCTAGATTGGAAGGAAAATGAACAAGGTTTGTTTTGATATTGTAGTGGAACATATTTGTAACCCACAGTGACGGTAGGCTCTGGTAATCCGTCATTAATGCAACATTTTCTTACAAAACACCTCCACATCTGTTCTAACTGTAATTAGGACCACGTTAATAATAACTCATATATACATATCTGATCTCAAGTTTATCAATTTAAAATGCTTGAAAACATCACTGTAAAGGGGTTATAAGGAAGTGTTTCATGTGTTAGGTTGGATAAATAGACACTTACATTTCTATAAGCATTTTACATCTGCATGGATGTACATGAAGTGTGTCTGTGTTATACAATATGCCCAGAAAGTAGCTATACAATCATCAGTCAACAGGTGGAGCTCTTCCTCATCAGATGGACTGCAGACAGTAAACCAGGCATGACCCACTGTGAGGTCTTGACTGCCGTCTGCTTGTGTGAGTTCAAAGTCTGGGATCACTTGCAAGACAGGTGGCCACGATGCCGGCTTAAGTGTTGCATTCCACACTCGGTTATTGCACCGTTGTCCATACATTTGTTTACTGCTACAGTTTAGAATAGCACCCAGGGTTTAGTGTAAGCACTTTTCCACTCGTACATAACCTGATTGAGCTGGGTTGTCTTTTGAGGAGCAAGACTGATAAGCTCAGGATATGAATTATGATGGGATGACAGAAACTGTTCTTACAGCAGGGCATGCAGTGCACTCTTTTGAGTACAGAGAATCAAGGCTTGAGGAAAAAAGAAAGAATAAATAACTAAACCCTCAGTTTGGGGGTAAGTGTCTTTAAGAGTAGACTCTAATATATCTGGAAAAAGTAAACACTCCTGATTTTATGGGTCTGTACAAGGCATTAATTGTGCAAAGATGAATTTGTCCCAACTTTTCCTTAAAAGGGACGTTTCCTTAATCACTGCATACTTATTTTTACAGATGCTGTTTGAAATTGGACTCATACCAAGCCTTGTCTTCTCTGCTCACAAAGCCACAATGAAAAGGCCATGTGTGTGTATGTGTGTGTAGCTCCTCTTACACATACACAGAACTCCTCAACATGTCCCGCCATTAAACTGAGGGGCTTCATGTTAGACGGCAAACTGAGAATCAGCTAAACTGGACATTAGGGAGAAGTATTTGTACTGTGAGAAGTTTTCAACAGGTTATGAAACAGACACATTTTTATACAGATGTCTCAAATGAAGTATTGTGTGTTTCCGTGTTATTTTACTCCTAGCTGGTAACCGCTGCAACCAGACAAAGCAATGTACAGCAAGCTTACATAAAAGTCTTGTGTTACATTTTCCAAGGCAAAGATTAACAGTGAGAAGGGCAAGATGTTTTATTATAGAATACTGCACATGCATGTACTGGAAAGGATCAGAAAAGAAACAAGACTAAATCGAGACAAAGTATATGTTACCAGAAGATGCTTTAACCTGCCGCCACCTGCTGCAGACAAATAGTGGGCATGTTGATACCTTTTTCTTCATGCTGTTGTAAAAAAAGAAACAGTCATCAATGCTGGCTAGTGCTATCCTTGTATTGCATACAGTGGAAACTGAGAAGGATTTCTAGCAGTTGAGAATGCATCTCAGAGCAAAAGTCTCCCACTGTGTGATGCATGTATGAAAGGGCAAGTCCAGACAAGTCCAGATATGATTCTGTGGACATTGTCTGGACTTCTTAGTTGGAAGCAGATCAAGAGTGTATTTACATGCTGTAAGTAGTTTTTAGCCTTATTCAGCTTTTGATTTTAAAGAGAAGAAAAAAACAACACTGGATTAAAACCAGTATACTAGTGTTCCTTTAAACACACTAAATGTGTGAGTGTGTGTGTCTGTGTGTACTTGTGAAAAGTACATTTTGGGATCAGCTCATCATCTCTCATATTTATTCATTATTTCTCTCTCGTCTGTCTTTCTGTAAACACTTTCTCATCAAAATTCTTTGTGCAACAAATTCTTTGAAGGACATTGCCTTTAGGTACATCTGCCTTCAAAGCGCTTCCTCTCTCTCCCTCTCCCTCTTTCTCTCCTTCTGTCTGTCTCTGATGATCTCTTTAATGCTAAGCCTACACATGTGTAGCAGGAGAACAAAACTGCTAATTTCACATCTCCATTGTTCAAAGCCTTGAGTGCATGGAGACGCTGAGCAGTTTGTGGATCTTTGTGTGTGTGTGTGTGTGTGTGTGTGTGTGTGTGTGTGTGTGTGTGTGTGTGTGTGTGTGTGTGTGTGTGTGTTTCTATCAGAGTCTTTAAGTTGCTGTTTGGCTACAACGGGGCTGAGTTTGAACCAAATCCCACAAAGAAGTTTGAAATCTGGCTTTGGCTCCTGTGTTCAGCTGTGGTGGGTGCTGTGGCACACACATACACTCCGAGTGGTGGTGGGAACGTTATCAAAGAGAGAGATGCCTGCGAGGCACAGCAGCCTGAAGCCCAAAATTGATTTACAGAGAGAGAGAGAGAAAGAGAGGTAGAGGAGGAGAAAAGGGAAACACGTTAGATTTAAGGGTGTAGGAAACACAGAGACAGACAGAGATACTGCGAGAAAGCAATGGATTTCAAGATAAATGACGGTATGCCAGCTAAACAGAGTGCTTGTTAAAAGAATATGGCCCTTATTAAATCATATTTTCTCTTCTTGAGGGTTTTAAGGATTTAAGGATTAACAAGTCCTGCTGCTGAATCCCCCTTGATGCTTCACTTGTGTTTATTCCAACCTTGAATTCCAAAACTTAATTTCACAGCTCGGCTTTGCTCATTACGTTGTTATCAGCCCACATTCTTATTGATTCATGGCAAGCTGATCTAAAGAAAACAGCATCCAAAATGTTACAAAATGCACAAGTTAAAGGTCGTATGCATGAGCTCGAGCTGCCATGTGAGAAAACTACCTGACACCTGGGTTTCAGGATGAGAGAGCACATTTCCTGCTTGACTCAGTGTACAGCAGAGTGTTAAGAGTGAGGTGACCAGGATTACTGGGCCTGAATTAGAACTTACATAACGGCTGCACACAGGTACTTCAGTGTGTGGGAACACACAGGTACAGATACAGGGCTGTGCTTTTGGCTGCTTTCATTTTTACACACACATTTGACATTTACTAGATTTTGACATTTTCAAATTCTTTGATGTTGTCTTTAATATTCACACAGGACTTCCCAAAATGTAGGATTAATCCTTGGTGGATAATTTGGATTAAAAAAAACTGATTCATGATCATCTGATTTGCATCTTAATAGGGCTCGCTGACAAAAACGATCTTAAGAGGGGATCTTGGTGAAATATCCGGTGATCATGTTGACATTTTAACTTGATATGGAAATCCAACAATAGATGCCAGAGTACATAACCACTAAGCAATGACACACAGTGTACTGATTGAGTTTGTGTTTTCCCTGTGACCCCTCTAAATATGAGAACTTTTTTAAAAGAAAGAACAGGCATGATGACCAGACATGATCAACAACAGCCAGATTTGTCTTACAAGGTGTGAAGGCAGAGAAAACAAGACAGAGAAACACAAGATGATGTCTTAGGTAACAGGTCTTAGTTTTTAGTTTTTATACACCTGAGGGGGTTGGTAGTAGGAGTGCAGCAGAGCCTATATTCCATGCACTGATTTGCTTTCATCACTCTGTCCAGGCACATAAGCTGGATAGGCACAAGTTACAACACTTCTATGGTGCTGCCACTAAATCCTAAAACGAAGACCTGGTAGAAGCTGACAGTAGTGGGAAGGAGGATGAGTATTCCAACAATGTAATTGTGACTGTGCTACTGTTGTTTGGAGCTGATAAAAGAAAATCAACAGCAAAGTTGTTGTTGTGATTAACCCCAGTAGGTGAAATGGATAAACACGGTTTAAATGGTTCAGTTAGCATTTGAGGTTATGAGCAAAGCTTGAGTAGGGAAACATTAACTGGCCCGAAAATAACAAGGCATTAGAAAAAATGCAAAAACAAATTTGTGCATTGTATTGCTTCAAAGTATGAAGCATATTCGCTTCTAAAACAGCAGCAGACAGTTTAGCTGACCTTAACCCCTCTCTCTCTATTTCTGTCTTATTTCTCAGGGTTGAATTGGGGATAGATTTTTCACAGCACTAGTGGTCAACTTTTGAAAAACAAGGACTAGAGTTTAAAGGTCATCATGGGCTAGTGGCCCTCAGCTTCTCGTATGCAAGTGTGTGTGTGTGTGTGTGTGTGTGTGTGTGTGTGTGTGTGTGTGTGTGTGTGTGTGTGTGTGTGTGTGTGTGTGTGTGTGTGTGTGTGTGTGTGTGTGTGTGTGTGTCTTTCTTCCTTTTCTTCTTTTTGAAACAAATAACTTTAATATTCCAAAGACTCGTATTGGTCAAACCCCAGAGAGTACTGCACTGTGTGTGTGCCTATTGCTGATTATGTTGTTTTGTAAAGGTGTATGGCTTCTTCTTCATAGGGGAAGTTTCTGGGTGTGTGATTCTCTCCTCAGGGCTGGGATAATAAGTTGCAGATTGTATCAATAATTGCAATTTTCTTTTCCTTTTTAAACAAAAAAAAAAAAGTCAAATCATACAGAGTTGAATATCACAAGTAATATTTTTAAACTACGCACATAACGTCAGTCAGACTTTTATTATCATCTAATTATTATTTTTGCACTATCTAACACTCAGCTGTAACATCCAGATGATCTGTTCCCTCAAATTCACTTACTCTGTGATCATCATCTGAAAAGAATCTGTTTTCTCTGTAACCTAGGCGACGAGACCCGCCCGATTCTAGTATATGATTGGTTGCCAAGAAGAGCGACATCCAGTATTTTGCTGAACAGTACCAGCTGAGATGTTTCAGTAGTAGCGCTTTGATCGGCTGAATAAACACCAAGTAAACACTCTGCAAACGACGCTTGGTGCAGCGATTGCCTTCCAAGTACCCACACAGTGTTCATTTTGTTCTCTCTTCATTGGTACCAGCTCTGTATAAAGTCTATAGACATACGTAAAATGAAAGCTAACGCTAGCAGGCTAAAATGTATCTTAATTACCTCAAGAGTGATCATGACGACGTTTAACCGTTTAGTCGGCTAAACGTCCAGAAAGAAAGTGCACTGCCTCGTTGTTATAAAAACCCAGATGACCGTCAAAATTGGATTGTCGGTACATTCTGAATGTATAATTTTGTGATCAAATGTTAAAAGATCAAGTTTAAGCAATGAGGTTAACGAAAGAGATTGATCGAGGTTAAGATCAAACTGAACCTATCTCAGGTATTTTCAGTAACCGTCACTGGGCTTCAATGACTTATTATTATTCTTTATTCTTTCTGTTCTTCAAAGTCAGTGCTTTGAATGTCTCTCCCAATGATTTAGAGGCTGTTTAGTTTTGGGTAAAAGCCGTGTGTAAAAGCAGGATTGGGCTTGGAATAACCAAATAAGTGTGTGCAAATGCATTGTGTGTGTGTGTGTGTGTGTGTGTGTGTGTGTGTGTGTGTGTGGGTGTGCTTAGGAAGTAGTGCATGATTACTCTAGCTGCAAATAGGCCAACATTTGTTTTTCAATCTCACTCTACTGATTTTAGAAAAACAGTTCTAACAAAATTTTAGAATACCAAACAACCAATATCTAAAATAATTTATGATTTCATTGTGAGGGTCTTTTCGGTGCTTTTTAAGCCTTTCATTCTGCATTCTGTGTAGAGCTCTTGAAAACACAATCTGGGTTTAGAGTACCACTGAAGCAGCTTGATGTAGCAAGCTAATGACATCAAAATGCAGATTGGGAGCTTTGGCTTTGGCTCAAAAACACCTCTCACTTTTCAGACAACTGTATGACACACATACGCAAAGACACACACACACACATGCATGGTGGCTCACTTATTCAGACACGGGCACAACTGTGGTTGCAAACCACTGCTTCCAAACGCTATACACACACGCACACACACAGTTTGCACAGTTAAATCAAACTGATTTGCTACCATTGTGAGAGGAAATTAGCATAACAAGGATGGGATCAAATGAGGTAGTTACAGCTTGAATCATAAATTGCAGACTGAGCGAACGTGCGGCTGCAAATGGATTGTAGTTCACATCAGTATTCATGAAAAGAGAAAACTAAGCTTCCGAATGGGGTTGTGGTATTTTTTCCATCATTGTCACTTTTATGTAAAAACCTTGTATCTCATTTTTTCTCTAAATGACCAATGACAGTTCCTCCAATGTTCAGTTAAATTAAGTTGTATAGCTTAAGGACCAAGTAAAATGTTACACAGCACTATAAAATGTTACATTAATTAATGTCAGTATAGGGAAATAAACCATTTTACTCAAATTTTAATTGCTGATTTTTTATTCTAAGATACAAGGTTTCACAGACCACAGACCCTGTACAACCCATGATTACAATAAGGACAGACTATTCATCAGCTCAGTGTCCCACATATCCATAAGAATGTGCATTAAGTGCATATAAGATGAAAAGCTAAAAGGTTACAATATGCAAAGCATTGAGTCTATCATGAGCTATGACAATGACATTTCTTCACATTTCAAAATAACCAGTTACTGAGTCCTCAATGAAGTCAGTAATGGAATATAGTTAAAAAAAAGGAAAACGGTGTTATTAATAAAGTATATGTGCTTACACTCATACATACAGTACATAAATACAGGGGAGCATGAAGTCCAATAACGAGGAGGGTATTCAATCTCTATATAGCCTTCTGATGCTGATGAGTTACAGTCAATAAAACACCCATGATGAAGAAAAACGGTTGAATATTCTCTTTCATTTGACATTCTCCTTGCATTAAAACAACCCAGACAACTGTACAAATCAAAATATTTCATGAGCATCAAACATTTGTTAATCTTTAGAATGTTGCTGTAGAAAATACATGTAGTTATTGTTAAACTGCATTCATTTTCCAGAGTCACTTTGTATTTAAAGAGATACCGGAGTTTGCCTAATGATGATTAAAACCATTTTCTCCTTCTCTTTCTCTGGGTCCGTTTCTCATTCAACATTTGACCTGTCACACTTTCCATCCTTTCCCTTCTAATCGCTCCCTTTCTCACATTTTCTAATTATTCTTTTTCTGTCTGGAACTAATTTTCTCTCTCTTGCACGTTGAATGTTTTCACACACCAAGCCAGCAGATGACATCATGCTAACTAACTAACAAACTGTTAATGTGAAGCAGACGTGTGTGTAGAGGTTATAGATATGTGATTCTGGGATCCACCCATATTGTACCTGCAGTGTCTCTAATCTAAAGCAGATTTTTTTACCAATAAACATATGAAAGCCATGGTGCAAAGGTAATAGATGATAGACTCAGGGTATACGTAATGCCTTTGTGAATAGGTGACTGGGTGTGTCTAGCATTTGCTTCACTTTCCAAAGTGATCAGCCAAAAGATCTGGTTTATGTAACTGCTTTTCTCTAAAGACAGAAATGAAAAAGTTGAATGTTAAAATGCACTCATGTGGATCTCTTTTAGATGCAGTGAGAGCACAAGGAGTTCTCTCTATGCAACTGAGTTCTTCTGAATCTGCCAAACATGACAAAATGAATTCAAGAATAGTCACTGATAGGAATCCTACTGACATAAAGGAAGTGACAAATTGAAGGTAATAAGAAAACTCTCTTGGAAACCATAATGGATGCTTTGAATGCTGGCTACAAACAGCATCTTCTTTGTATATTAAATAGAATGTGGTTAGCCTGAATTTAATTTGTACTGATTGCAATAGATAACAGTGGAGTTATGGCCAACAATGCAACTTTGAGTTAAAATAAAAAGTTTGTGAGAAACTTTACAAAGAGCTCTGTATTAACAAATGTGAAAATACAAGAAAAGTTAAACCGGTGCTTTCTTGTCTGTTGTGATTGTTGGATTGTGAATGGACATGTCAGTGTAACTGTGGTTGCTGGTTACTGACTCCTTTACCTATGCTAGGTATATAGATGGAAAAAAGAAATGGACCTAAACATGAGCCTTGAGGGGCAACTTTAGCATGACATTCGAAGTATTTTAAATCTTTTATATTTTCCTTAGCATCACAAATCGACACATGTTGATAGTTTTGCATTAACATTGATCATTCTTACCCAGAGAGAATTATGACCTGACTCTGCATTTTCCCACATTTCTGTTAAGCATATTTTAGTTAACTGACAGGTTTTATGCCCTAAGTTGACTGTTATGGTTCACTCTATCTATCTAATCTACTATCAACTTTCTTTTGAGCCATTGCAGGCAGCTGTTTTCATACTCTTGAAAAGGTCACCATTCAGCAGAAATAAAAACTCAGGTGATAATTGTGAAACACTTTAGTTATAGAGCCCTTCATTTCTATCATGAGTTAGTGAGGACGTACAAAAAGGGTAAAAACAGACTGGAATTTATATATACCAGCAGGCCAGAAATACTGTGTCTAATAAAAGATACTACTGCTCTGAGTCTGTTCATGTGTTATCAGGCAACTGTTTGTTATGTTAGTCAGGTTAAGATGCCCAACTCACCCATACAATGAGAACAAATAGGCTGGACCTAAGCAAGAATGGATTGAACTCAGGAGCTTGGTTTGCTGTTTAAGAGACAATTTATCTAATTCTCTGTCAACTTCACAGTTACTTTGTGCTTTTGTTGGAGACTGCAACCATCAGATATCACAGCATAGACAAGGCAGATGTTTTTTTCTTTTGCCTTTAACCCCAATTTAAAGAATATCAGTTAAGTTATGTATAGGAAGTTGGAAATTGATTACCTCTCATCTACAAGTGACTGCATTCGTGTCTCTTATCATACAAACCCCAAATTAAACAAATATTCAACTGGAATTTTAAAATGTCTTGAAGTGCAATTAGCTCCACTTCAATCTTGATGAATTAAACAGGCCTATGCAGAGTTGCATGGCAGGTACATGAGATATAATCAAGACTCCCACGTACTGTATTTCAGAGGTCATTATGAATTATGAATGTCTTCCATTTATTAAGTAAACATTGTTAAGCTCTGGAATATTAACTCCTCAAAAAAGGTTTGGAAGCATTATTTTGGTCAATTATTTCTCCCCTTTAAAAATACTAATTGGTGTTGTATTTTATATTGTTGGAAAGCCTGATTAGTCACCTTTACAACAAGGTATAACTTGTAAGGATTGTGCATTTGTGGAATGAGCAACACAGCTAAACGTGTGGGTAGCGCCCCAAAAAAATGTGCCAAAATCCCCTGCAATGTTCTTCTGTTGGTATTCACTCCTGTTTTGAGTTGCTTGGTGGAATGGATGATTGCACTCTCCCACAGTAATACGCTTTTTACACTTTATTAATTTTACACTGTCAGGGACCTCAGTAGCGTGTGGAAGATACATACACAGCCACAACAGCTTGGCACCTCCTCCTCATGTCACCAGCCTGGACACATTTCGGAATGGGATGGCATCCCATTGTTCCCCGTGGTTGTGTTGGTCACTCTGGCATGAACAGCATGCCCAAGATGATCCCACATGTGCTGTCTTTAAAGATTTATTTTTGGGCTTTTTGTGCTTTTAATGGAGAGTTAGGACAGTGGATAGAGTCGGAAATCAGGGAGATAGAGTGGGGAATGACATGCGGGAAAGGAGCCACAGGTTGGATTCGAACCTGGGCCTCCCGCTTGGAAGACTACAGCCTCCATACATGGGGCGCGCACACCAATCACTGCGCCACCAGCGCCCCCATAAGTGCTGTCAATTAGGTGCCAATCAGGTGCCAGTCATACACCCGTAACTGGAACACACCTGGCAGCACTCAAAACAGGAGTGAATACCAACAGAAATTTTGGCACCTTTTTTTAGGGCGCTATCCACACGTTTAGCTGTGTTGCACATTCCACGAATGCACAATCCTTACGAGTTATGCCTTGTTGTAAAGGTGACTAATCAGGCTTTCCAACGATATAAAATACAACACCAATTAGTATTATTAAAGGGGCGAAATAAGTGACCGAAATAACGTTTCCAAACTTTTTTTGAGGCGTTTAGTTATATAGTTATGTATTTTTCTTTATACGGAGATCATGAATGAATGATTTTATTTTTCATGAAAATCAATCAAATGTCATTTAGCCAACTTCACAACAGCACCTTTAAAGGAAGAATGCACAACTTTTTGATCCAGTAGATGTCGCCCTTGGGCACCAGAATGAAACTAAAACAAACTGCTGTTTGGCCACACCCCTGCCATACTCAAGCATCCGCTCTCCTCCTGCGAAGCCGTTATCGAATGGAACACACCCTAATTAAGTGCAAGCGGTGGACAACATTTTCCTTTTCTCAAGCTGCCTGTAGCTTGCAATGATGTGTTAGCAGGCTAATGGTAGCATACTTTAGTTACCACGTAGCTTCACAATGCATGAAAACTGACACGTAATGACCGTGATCCAAACACACTTATGTGACATCCAGATAAGCAGTGAGAAGGCTATGTTATCCCGTCCATGTAAACACAGCTCAGACAACAACCCAGCCAGCACTGCTTCTCACTCATGTTAGACAGTCATTGCTCAGAGAGACATTTACAGACGACAGACTGATTTCTGTTATATTTAGCAGCCCCCCGAACACAAGGCGCAATACTATGATACAAACAAAAATAAATAAAGAAGTTGACTTCATCGTAGTTTATCACTTCCAAACAATAAGATGCACTTGATGATGAAGCATACTGACCCTCTTCACCAAAACACGCACATGAACTCAAACTGAGGCGCCAGTTGGAGAGAATAAAAAGATATTCATAACTTGCATAATAAGTGCTTCAATATCAAGAGGTTAATGCCATATTCCTATGTGACATTTTGCTTGCTAAATATTCACCATCCTGGATTTGGAGAGCTTAACCTTCCATATGAGTCTGAGGTTATTGAGAAATACATCCCAGCTTCCAGTCTTGACAGGTATCAAAGAATATCCACATATTAACTAATAAAAAAACAGAGCCCAAAACAGAAACTTTGGTCTTAATAAAAAAAAAAAAAATCCTTCGTTACTTATTCTGCACCACGACTAATACTGACATTTTTTTTTCTATGAATGTAATTAAGCTTGAGCCTGTAAGGATGAAAAGTAAGCTTGTTAATATGTTCAGGGAGAAATGAAAAAAATAAAGACGGAGAATAAAACACACACAAGTTCTGGCTCCATTTTTATTGCTTTAGAAATGATATTGGATCTAATAACGCAGAGCTGTGAGACCACATCACAAGCTATCATTACACCAAAACACACCTGTGCACTGAAGGATAGAGGGAGAGGAAAGAGAGGAGGGAGGGAAAAGAGGGAACAGGTGTAGGAATGGAAGAGTTTACAGGAAGAGGAAGCAGAAATGCTAAGACATTAGCAGAGGCAGAAGAATGAAAAGACAAGAAATGGAAATCAATAATTCACAACAAGTCCTGTGTCTTTTTATTTCACTGCATCTAAGAAATCTTAATTAAACCAATGGAAGCAGATTGCACCAAGCTGAGAAAAGACTAATGAGCTGTAACAAACAACCGAGTGTTTATTAACCTGGTATCGATTCTTTGGGTCAAATGAAGTGTCTTTTAAAAGTTAAGTGGTGTGTGGGTGACGTGCCCTTCTTGCATTGCAATACAGTAGGGCTGTGCAAAAAAAAAATGTTTCGTTAAAGTATTGTGATTTTCACTATACTATATCAATTTCCCCTGAAATGGATTAAAAATGTTGTTTATTTTCCCATTAATTTCTATAATCTCAACGACCAAGCACCTTGTACTGCTGCTCAGCTAGGCTGCTTCTGGAGCCTCCAGCTTCTGCAAGCAAGAGAGCGACTGTGGTCAGGTGACACAGATATAAAGTAAAGGAAGGAAGTGCTGCGAATGAAAAAAAAAGAATGAAATAAAAGTTATTTTATGATGATTGCTGCACATGTCTGCAGATCTGCATAAACATGCAAAGGGAGCTAGTTTTGTTTGGATGCAGCTCCTCTTAAAGGCACAGTATGTAAATTCAGCTGCCAGGGGGCTCTCAATCAAAATAATAACTAAAATGATGACGTTGAGGCTGTCGAGAAATCTAAGCCATTATCCAGACCTTAACAACTTACCCAGTTATTGAGTTTATTTATAAAATGCACTTTTAACAATATTGCAATAAAATAAATCTTTGGCATTGATGTGACATGTTTACTATTAAAGTGCTGCTTTCTTTGCTTGTTAAAATAACCTGTTTTTCTAAGTACCACAGCATTTCATCATAACACATTTCACAGCAATTAATTAATGAGAAAAATCCATAGCGTCTTCATTTTTTCATCACCATTTGTATGGATTGAAACCACCCATGTGATGTTTTTACTTTGCAGTGTGCACAGAATACCAAGGCAATTATGCAATCTGTTAGTTCGTGACCTCGGTTTTCTCAAAGTGCCACGTTTTAACTCTGGGTTCATTCAAAGTATAATCTTCAATTCAAACAAACAAGCCACAGCTTTCTTTAGACAGTATTTGAAAACATTCCATCACCTCCTCATCGTCATCTTCACTCTCACACCACTTTTATTCAGACAAGCACATCCCCGCAATTTAAATACAAATAGTCCCTGTAAAAAGTTTTTTTATCAATCAGTTAATTAATGATTTGAACTTGAAAATTCCATTTGAATCCTGCAGCTTGGATTTGACCATGACAAAAATTAAGTCCCACATGAACCCAATCCTTTCCTCCCTTCATTGGCTTCCCGTTACATTCAGGATTGAATATTAAGATTATTTTATTCATTATAAAATTATTCATTCATGAGTTGTTCCTAGGTCAAGGCTGGTAACCAAGGGCTATCAGGCATTTGCGATCAGAATCCCTAAGCTCTGGAATGCCATTTTTTAAAGAACTTCCCTGAGTTGAATTCTAAGCTTGATCCAAAGGTAGCTGGACTAATTGAAAATCTTGAAGACGTTTCACCTCTCCTCAGAAAGGTTTCTTCAGTTCTAAACTTTCTGGTGGACGGAGCTAGAAATGTAAGCCGCCATGACCTGGATGACTGAGAACCTACAAAGACTTCCTTGAATTGATCCTTCAGTTCATCCCTAATTTTTCCAGTTTTAGAAAAAACACGAGATCCACAAGTTAGGACAGGTAGAGGGGGCTTGACAAGATTTTGGGAGAAGTAGGCATCATGCTAATAAGGTTGGGAAGCTAACATATCAAATGGTTTAGAGGTTTACAGTCAAGTTTAGGTCAACTAGTGAAAGGGACGTTTTTATCAACATATTTAACATAATCCCCATATAGACCTGATGTGTACAGGTACTCGTCTTCTACAACGTTTCTGTGCAACAAGAAAAGGAAAAGCCAAAAAGGTTGGGGAGGGGATGGGTGGGCAGGGCAGCAATCTTTTCAGCAGCCCAGAGTCTTTACAGTGAGTCACGGTGAAGTCGGCTGGAGAGAGATGGAATATCCTGCCGAGGATGGATCTTGGTAATTGCCTCTGTGTTTGTGTATGGGATAGAAAGAAAGAAGGAAAAGAAAAAAAATGTGAGCATGTGTGTGTGCGTGTGTTGCCAACACCACCTCCAGGCTGAACTGATGAGCTCATTATTTTTTGCTCCCAGAACCCCCTCCAGTCTCTGGAAACAGCAGCCCACAGCGGAGCGCCCTGTGAGAGTTTGTGTGTGTGTGAGAGTGTTTGTGCAGGACCATGGCCTTTCCCTTGGAGCTCAGCTTCTGAACTATTCATCGTGAAAGTGATAGGGATAAGGAAAGGTGAGATATAGCGAGGAGGAGATATGGGATAGTGAAAAAGAGATAAACAGGAAAAAAAAGGAAGAGCAACGAGTGAATAAAAAGTTACGATCAAAGAAAAACACAAAGTAAGCTGCGTGTATGTTTTTTTAATTATAACAACAATATTGAGAAACTAATTGACATTCCACATCCCAGACTGTAGCATTAATTGTGTTTAATAAAAATGCATAGAGGATCCTTAGCGTCAATGGTTAAAATTCAGCTTTTGAAAGATCCTGTGATACAGTGTCTTCAGTGCTTCGCTTCTTCACATATAAGGGAACACCTATGTCAGTACTGATTATTGAAAATGGTTAATTGTTAAATGAATGTTGTTCCATTTTGAGTTTTCAGTGGAGATCGGGTTAATATGTTGCAACTATTTAATGTCACATTTTTAGACTTACTTTGGGCCTTTGGAACTTGACTTTGACATGAAGAGGCAGTCGGTTTAACTAGTGGTAACAATATAAAGAAGTACTGCATTGAACATAAAGTTTTCTTGTTCTTTTTGTTGCTTCATTTTGCTGTTGAATACAAACATCATACATTAAAAGTCCCCATGAAGCAGAACTTTGAGAGTATCTAACTGCCGCATCATCACAAATTTCCAATTCAAACAGGATGGAACCAATCCCAGAATAAAAGACGGGACAGAATTTCGTTAGCTTGGACAAAGCTTTTTAAGTGGTTAAATAAATGAGTAAACGCCCCTGAGTGCATTAGACATTTGAAATATTTTACAGGAAGTAATAATACAGAAGCCTGGTAGATAAATGAACATTTAACACGGGAACATTGGATTAAAACCGGAAAAATGTCATTTTCATTTAATTGGGACTTTAAAGTCCTGTGTTTTGATGTTTGCTTTCATTCGAAAAAAAAGAAAGAGAAGAAAGGCCTTTGGTGTCTTTGGTTGCATTCTGCAACTGACCTGCCAACCTGCAGTTTACATCCCTTTAAGACTAATACAAATGTAGAGGAAGTTTGAAAAAATTCAATTTTAATTTTATTTGTATACTGGCATGCATGTCTCCAGTGGGAAATATGCGTGTGTGTCTTGCATGCAGCTGGTAACTCAGAGCTAAGGATGCTTTTCATAGTTCATGATCAAATATTCAAACACAAAGTACGGTCTGAAATCGATCTGTTGCACTGAGCAAAACAACAGTGATCTGCACTATGGGTCCTTTTTCCATATACCAATAAAGTTGATTATAGTAGAACACAATTTTGTAAAAAAAACAAAAAACAATAGGAATTTAGCCATTGATGCTTTTCACTTGAAAAAATGGGAACAATATTTACCCTACTGTTCATACCGGTTATGGTGTCAGTCATCAAAAAAATACAGTTCATCCAGGATATCGGAAAACTAAAGTGATGTTGATCTTTGACCTTTGGGGAAACAAATATTGCTCCATCTCCTTAACCCAATAGGATATATAGACATTTACATACAGCATAAATGTCTACTTTGTGTTATGGCCAATAACTCGTTTTGTGAGGTCACTGTGTGTCTGACCTCTGACCAACAAGTTCCTATAAGTCCATTCCTTCTGTCCAAGTAGATGTTTGAGCTGTGAAACACCTTGCAGGCGTCCTCTGAGATGTACCATAGGTCACTGTGACCTTTGACCACCACATTTTAAACAATCTATCTTTGAATGGAGGAAGTTAACGCTAAATGTACAGACTTTCAATAAAGAGGAGAATTTATGAGAATTAATATCTGTTACAATAGGACAGGCGGAATGACAACCAATAGAATGCTGGCATGGCATATAGTTGGGGGAAACAATATTAATGTGAACATAGTCACCCCATGCCATCTTCATATACTTTTTCAAATATAAATGTGTGTGTGTAGGAAATCCTTGCCACAGTCTCCAAAGTGCAGCAATTATATAAGATCTATCTTGGATTACTTGAAGTGCCCTGCCAAAGAATCTCAAGGCTGATATATGAAGTGAATCCTCAAATGACTGCAGAGTCACTGTATAATTAGCATTTCAACCTTCTTACTAAGCAAGATCAGGGAAGTGCACATGCAGCCATGCACATACGCACACAGGCAAGCACACCAGCACATGAGGGATCAGATCCCTATCATTTTGATAATTAATGCCAATTTAATAAAAGGCAGGACGTCTAAATTTAAGACTTTGGGCAAGACAGACACCATATGGCAAAATTAAGCTGCATGATACAAAACAGACTCACACACACCCAGCTGTGCTTTCATGTGGTTTGACTTTGGAAAAGTGCTGTTCATTCGTGTGTGTGTGTGCGTGTGTGCGCGTGTGTGTGCGTGTGTGTGTGTGTGTGCGTGTGTGTGCCTGTGTGTGTGTTCTATGACTTGAATTCAATTGATTTTTAGTTTTAGTTGATGTTAGTTGTGTGTTCTTTGCCTTAACAAGCTCAGTTCAAGTCGGGTCAGGTTTCATTATTTTTCTTTTTCAGATGTTGGTATGTGTAACTTCATCCCAGGCAGCAAATGTATAATTAACAGCATGATAAACCCTACTGTGTTAAAATGCAATTAACACCAGCAGTCATCTCTCATATCAGAAAATCACACTGAGGCGTGAGCAGGGTGGACGTGTGCTTCATCATACAAACTGAAAATTCTCTGTAATCATATTAAGGAAGAACCTATTTGCAACCCAGCATCTGTCCTCCATTTCAAAACCCCATCAATCAATTCATCAGGCTGCATCTATCTTTCGTTGTCTTTTTGAAAAAAGACAATTTCATCTTTCCGTTTGCAGAAGGTCAAAGGTTAGCGGAGGAACAGAAGGATTGGTGCATGTATGTTGTGATGCTGCCAATCTTCAGTTTCCAGTCTTCACTAAGCAGTGGTGTAGTGTTGCCTGGAGAAATGGGTTTGCTCTAATGATTTTATTTTATTTTAGAGTAGTCTGTCCAGCAAAGTATGAACACGTGTAAGTCTACTCTTGCATATTAAGTACACTTTACAATGTCCCTTTAGTGTTTTCACTTTGTTACTTTCCTCCAGCTGATTGACTTCAGGGAGTAAGGATCATTTATATTAGCCGCATGCAGACTCAGCAGTCAAGCCTGGCCCACAGACTTTAAAATGAGATATAGAGATGGGTACCTCTAGTATTTTATTGATACCAGTATCCATTTAAGGCTATTAATATGTAATAGTCTACAATTGTTTATGTGATGCGTCTCGTGGTACGTCAGAGCTTTTCTATCACGCAAATGCTGATGTGTTCGAGTGAGATTGTCATTTTACTGAGACCAAACATGTCCGGGTGCTGAATATTAACTTAATAAAAGGCTATCAAGACACATTACTCTCCTCCCGGGCCGAGGGAGAGGGGAGAGGAGAGAGGGGTGTGTGTGATCGTGATGCGGACAGAGCAGCAGACCCGACATGAAAAAATGGTCATTTAATCCTGAAGCCTGGTGTAAAATGTGTAATCAACAACCCTCAGTTATGTCACTGAGTTTAATGAACAGTACCTCTGTTCCCAGTGATCAACAGAGTAACAGCTGTCTCACATGATAGATCCTCCTATTGCTGACGCTGCATTGTTTGGTCCCATGTACAGGAGCAGAAAATAATTATTTTGTTATTATCATCATCCACGTATCATTTTCACCCAGGACAGATGTGATGTTATGTATAAAGGTAAATGACTGATTTCTTCATTCATCAGGCACTTACACATCTGCATAGCGTTACTTTGAATGCTTGCTGTGTGTAGCTGCCTCCGGTGCTTTCTTGATGCCCAAGAGCCCTCTCTGTGCAGTTGAATGCAATTCTTCTTAAATATTTATCAAAAACTGCGGTCTGCTCTCAGCTGAGCCTCTGTACATGAACCCCCCTGAGGGGCGGGGTTGACAGTCAGACATCATTTTAATGCTCGTCTATTGATTTTGAGGTACGAGCATCTAAAATGTACATGAAAAGCCAACTGTAACTGGCTAAACTATTTCATAAGACTCAAAAGGGAAAAAAATAAGCCAATTGTAATAGCATGACTATTTCATTGTTTAGCTGACAGCCCACACTTAAGGAAAGCGTTTCCTGCATTAAATATGAGTGAATGTTAATGTTACCTATAGGAGCACTGTTAGCTTAACAGTAATCCCAGTAATGACCAATCACATACCGTTACCGTAAAGTACCAGTTTTCAGCACCCAACCCTAGTGAGATAACTATGTAATTATGCATTTTGAGTTTACATTCCTTAACATTGTTCAGGGGGACTGTATGTTCACCTCACGACTGACAGTAAGTACTGTATTGTTCTATATTGTCAGCACACTGTTTTGAGTAAAACCCAATGAAATAAATATCCACAAATGTTTTATCAGTGTAGATTATAGTTACCATCTGAAGAATATTGTTGAATCCAATAACTAAATGCTTTAATTTAAGTTTAATTGAGCTTTTTTGGTAATGAGTTTAAATTAGATTTTGTTCTGCCCTGAAACGAATTAGGGAATTATTTGCATTGATCTACCTTGGGGAAAAAGTCACACAGCAGCTGTTAGCTGTTAACAACTAGAATTAGCGTCCTCTTTGGGCAATGTATTGACCAGCATGCATGTTGAATGTCAACCATTGTGGTTCTTTAAACTGCTGTAGTTTCTTTCAGGATGTTGATGTTCTGTTTCCTGTTGTGTTTTTGTGTAGTAGTGTAGCAATTGCTAAAGCTTTACAGCTACCATTAACATTGAGTTTACTGCTCTGGGGGATAAATAGGGCATCTCAGCTAAGGTTGCATTTTACAACTCACCGTTCAGTGACAAGTTCAGATGAATTAGGCAGGGCTTCGTCTCTCGAAGAAAACGCAAACATAATGTTTGGTTTGGGCTGCACTCTTATGAAGGAGGCAGATGTCAATCAAACAAAATGTGACTGGCTGTACCTCAGCTGTTGTGAGAAATTATCTCAACAGCACAACAAATCTGCTTTTTGAAGGTTTTAAATTCATACTTCAATATCCAAAATGCATTTCTACTATTTCAAGACAACTTTCCAGAGTCTTCAGAACTACTTCTATCACTATTACTCAAGATGATGGATACCTGAACGTTCGTGAACCAGTTTGTTCCTCAAAGTGTTGAGGTGTTCTGTTGCAGAGCTTGTTTATTATTGCAGGGAAAGTGCTATCGTCAGATGTTTCAGTTTATGAATGATATCATTCATCGTCTAGAGTCTGGTTCACACAGGTCCTCTGTGGGTCTTGTGATTACATCAAACGTGTCTGTTAAAACCGGGCCCTGAGAGAAGCTGGGTGGGATCCTTTAAAAAAGGACACACGTAGTTGGAATTGATAGATAGAGAATTCCTGTTGAACATGCCTTGAGTTATTTGGCTGATCCACTCATAACATCGAAGAGTGGGATGATTTTACCAGAGATATGTGTTTTTTTTATTGCATAATGAAGGGCAGTTTAACTTTAGATCAGTCCAAAAGGACAACAGAGATTTTATATGGGAGTAAAGATTAGCATCCTTGTGCAGCATCTGCATGAGATTGCAATGGGACATTAAGAACTATTTGTCAGTTATAGCAAACAGGCCTCTGATCACAACAGGAATAAAAACTCAACCTGGAAAAGGGCACACATACCTCATGTTTTCCATGACATCAACGGCTTACCTTATTTTATGTGTCACGCACACAACTTTCAGCCCTGAGGTATCATCATAACCAATAATCCTGCAGAGCAATTGAGCCATTTTAATCTGTTAAAGCATGCCACTTCCTCTGCATACTGGTCCTATGCATTTAGTGACAATGTCCAGTCCTTGTTCTTTTGGAGGGATCATAGAGCTGACCTCTCTGTACATGTCTGGCCTCGTCAGCAGCTGGAGCGGCAAGCCTCATTTACCAGATTCACATCAGGTAAACTGTGCCACAGTTTAACTGCTGAAAAGTACAGGAAAATAAAGGAAGATAGCATCTGAACTAAAAACAAACCCATAAAAAAAGTCCTCCAGCCGTGGTTATTACTGTGTTATATAAGCCTTTGAGACAAAGCCAACGGTATTGAGAATTAAGGATTATTGGCAGGTCAAAAGTTGCTTGCAGAGCAGTTTTTGCTGAGATAAGCTGCCTTTTCATTTAGGTCTCACGTTAAGTAAGAAGTATAGATGGAGATAAGGACAGACAGAGGGGAAACTGTGAGGTCTATAAGTGAGATGGGCAACTCTTCTACTGTTTGCACGTTTAAAAAATGTTTTAATATGGAGTTATTAACTGGAGAATGGATTCAACAGACTTTTTCTTTATGGAAAACAATCGTATTTAGCTTAGCCTCATTATAGTATGTTACACAACTGAGATTACACCAAGGTCCTCCCACTCGAGTCCAGGGCAGAGAGAGGACAGGGGAGAGGATCGAGTTCCCAGACCGGCTGCAGCTGTAGGAATGACAGCATGGGAAAACAGCAGGAGGAGTAGAGGGAGGCAGAAAGTAGACTGATGCAAAATTGAACACCCCAAAAAAAAAAAAGGCGGAAACAAAAGCAAGAAAACATCAAGGACAGAGGATGAGAGACTAAAATTATTTGTATTGTGGGAAAGTGGAGCCGAGCTGGCTGTGTGTCCAGCCGAGGGGAGAGTAAATAAAGATCAGTTTCCTGTGACCGAGCAGGTTGGCTCTGCTTCACTGCAGCATCAGGCTGCTCGCCGTCTTTAAAGGGAGGCACTCCTGATTAAATGCAGAACACATAAATACTTCCTCTTAAAGTGTGATTTGCCGCCACTACAAAGAAATATAAAGTTAATTGGATAAACTAAGTACATGGACCATAACAGACAGGAAATACATTTACAGCTTATTTTTAGCATACATTTGTGTAATAAACAAATATAGATTTTGTATTTTTACTCTTGAATTATTTGACAAAATGGTAGTTGTGGTATTTATTCAATATTTTGAATAATGGAAGCAATGATTAGCTTAGCATTAAGACTAACTCTTTGATGAAAGAGTGGTATTAAGGTGCACTCACACTAGTTGAGGTCAAGCTTTTCAATCAAACTATGAACTGTTTATGAGTATTCTACAAAGAAAATCTGTACAAGTCACTTGTTTTGGAAGAAACACGTAAAACAAATAATGCAGAACAGTACCCCAGAGTTCGCTTTAGCAATTCTATGATGTCAGCATTAACAAATGAAACTCCCTGAAAAGTGTTATTTTGCACAACGTTATACTGGAACAAGACACAATGTTATTAAAAATAGAGATTGAAAAAAGCGAAAGAGGGAGACAGTGAGCCAGCTTCAGCTTTGTCATTATCCCAAGAAATAGAAAGCAAACATTCAGGGAGGCTTGTAGTCTCTTAAATTTTGCTTTTACGGCTCATATTTTGTTTTAAAATTATAACATCTAACCTAGAAGAGAAGAAGAAAAGTATTGGAAGGCAAGAGAGAAGAGAGATAATTATGGGGCAAGTCCGAAAAAGGTATCATAGAGAAAACCCTCTCACCCATCATCTCAAGCAGAGTGAAGATTTTTTGCAGGAAACTGCATCTTCAGCTAATAAGGTAGGGCTGAGTCTGTGTGTGTGTGTGTGTGTGTGTGTGTGTGTGTGTGTGTGGCAGCATCATCACATGACAGACGCAGCCAATACGAAACTGTGAATCAGGTTCACTGCTTAGTTTACTGGGTCAAAAAAGATGCGAGTAGAAGGAGGGTGAGCATGAGATAGTGGTGAGGAGGAAAAAGGGGAGTGTGAATTAAGTACCAGGCACAAATTTTCACTCTCCTCAGCTTTCTCACAGGCGTTATCTCTCTTTCTGCACAACATTTCTGTCAATCTCAGTCACTTTTCTCCTGCTACTTTTTTTTTTTATCATCATTTTTCGGTGTTGCTCTTTGCTTTCACATTCCAACCTTTCCCCCCAACCTTCTACATCAAAAGAATTATATGCATCGCAAAGAAACGTCTATAACCTCTCAATAAATCTAACGTTTCACGACAGCTTTTTTATGCCGATTCTTATACAAGAACTACTTGGTCAAATAAATAAAATAAATAATTTCGATGCATGCATAATAAAATGTTTCCTTACGGCTAAAATGTCTTCATATTTCTGAATGTAGTTCCAAGATGGTTCAAAGTAAATCACATTGGGAATCTCTGGCAGTATGACAGTGTGGTGTGGTTGGAATCTTTGGAGCTTATATTGGGCCAAAAATGTTTGTCCATCCATCCATTATCTGTCACGCTTTTCCCGTTAGGGGCTGCGGGGGGGGGGATTGAGCCGTCCCCAGCTGTCATTTGGTGAGAGGGAGGATACACCCCGGACTGTTTGCCAGTCAATCACAGGGCTGACATATAGAAACAGACAATCAGCCATACTCACATTCACACCTACGGGCAATGTAGAGTTTTGGGGAGGAAGCCGGAGTACCCTGATGGAACCCACCCATGCACAGGGAATACAAACTCGGTACAGAAAGGGCCTGACCGACGGGGATTCAATCAAGGAACCGTCTCGCTGTGAGGCAACAGCGGTAACTACTACTACACCGTGCAGCCCAAAAGGCTTGTCAATTTAATTTAGTTTTTTTTCCTTTTTCAAATTTATAAACGTTTTGGCCCAATATTGTCTCCATGGGAACCATTATTCACTATGTATTGGCATCACAAAGTTGTCATTGCCAAAGTTGTTACCCCCTTGCATTTCCTTATTACTTTCCCATCTCCTTTACACCTAAATCTTGTGCAAATTCAATTGATCTATTCTTTCATTTTATCTCTCCATTGTTGTTTTTTTATCTTCTACAATGTGTCTCTTTTTAGACACCCAGCAGGACCACCTGGCATTAAGATGGTCACTACTATTTGAGCTGTTGTTGAGGAAGAGCAACTTTGCAGACAATTTGGGTTTTGGAGAGAAAATGTGCAAATGATGCGTTAACTGGGATCCATCTATGTGTTTTTAACATTGTCTGTCAGAAATGGAATCAAAATATACAGTATGGGTTGGCAGCGAAAGAAAGAAAGTAAACCAGATGAAACAGAGAGACACAATGCCGGGAAGAAAAGAAATCACAGGCAGAGAGATCAAGAGCAAAATATAAAGAAGGCAGGAGAGAGTGAAGAAACACAAACAGGGGAAATAATAATAGGCTGAGGCAGCTAAGAGATAAGAATGAAATGTGAAATGGAGGCTTGATTGGGATGAAAATGAGATGACACAAATGAGACAGAGAGGAAGAGAATTGACACACCGCTCACTGACAACACAAAAGGATGCCACACACACACACACACACACACACACACACACACACACACACATTCCTTCATAAACAATTTAACCGTATTCCTCAAACAACACACTCTTAAGTTATTCCTCACCATATGCTTGGCCCATTTACTTCTGCTCTCACATGCAAGCAGGGCTGTGGCTTTAATTTAAGAATAATTTGTTCCTGCTGTTTCATATGCCTGTATCTTATTGCTACCCATATGGCCGAGCAGCGTGGCATTCAGTTTACATACAGTGTGCCTCTATTTCCAACATCTCCATCAGATAACATTCAGCACAATCACTCTCTATATTGGACTGGCGATTCTTTCTCTCATAGCACAATGTTTTTCTGATTACCATCAGTGGCAATATGGGGAAGCGCAATTCACTTGCAAATGCTGCATGTATAAGACGGCATTATGCTTTTATTGGCAACTGAAAACATTTCTAATATCAGGCCAGACACAGGGGGGGAGAGTAAGAAAGCACTGTGCTGGGTGCAGCCTTCAATAATACAATTTTGTGTTGTGCAGCAATAGAAGACTCCCCCCTGTGCTGCACATCTACAGCACCAGCCTGTCAAACACGCTTTTATTATGAAAGACAGGGAGAGAGAGAGCATCTGAGACAGCGGGAACAATTACAGTATTATTTGGGCTTTGGTTATTTCCTGGCACCCTGTGTGTATTTATGGGAACATGTGAGCAAGTGTGCATGAAGGGTGGGGGGGGTTGCCCTGTGTCTTTTGCCACATATTCTTCTTGGTTCACTTAGATAACAAACAGGAAGCATGTGCCCTTCCGAAGGCCATGATACACAGGCGACATCTGGAATATTAGATGGACAACAGTGATTGTGTGTTTTTCCATATTATCTTTTTTTTCTTTGTATGTTTGCCCTGGCAGGTAAATTTAGTGGGCTTCAATTTTTCTCTCTTTTTGTCATGTTAAGTTCATATCAAAATATAATTTTTACTTGTTCACTGTAAAGGTGACGCAAAAGAAATGAGACAGATAAGTGATATGAGAATAAAAGTCCAAATTGTAATGTGATTAGAGAACTAAACTGATGACTATAATAGCTAATAGAGCAGTATGTAATACAACAGTTTATTAGCCTTTGTTCTTCAACGTGTTCTTCTTGGTTAACCACAAAGCAAGAAATGCACAGACTGCATGATATGATGTGTTGATGTTGTTTTTCCATGGCACATTTCAGCGGACATGGTTCATGAGTTTGTTTTACTTGTTGGCAATCCACAACTGTTTGTGTGCTCTCACCTGTTGTTTGGCAGGCTCATTCTTTAAATAGAAAAAATAATCCCCAGGCCTTCAAGTCTGCATACTCTATAGAGCGACAGCAAACCTGACCTCTTCTTTTATTTGTGCTTGATTTAAGAAAACAGAGTATAATGATCCAATACTGAACGGATGCCCAGAATTTTTATAACAGCAGCAGCTGTGTTTAAGTGTATTTTTCAACTCCAATTTGGCCTTGAACTTAAATTTAGGAGGAAAGACCAGCCAAAGTGCCTGTTGGCTGTGGAGCCAGCAGCTCCTCTCAGGTCCAGCTAGTCTGGTCAGTGGATAATGTTTATTTGCTGCTATCAGGGACGCTTTCCAAGATGCAGGTTTTACTGCAAAGTCTGGTACTCAGCAAATCCTGTTTTTTTTAACATCTGTTAATGTTCCAGATCTGAGGGGTTCAACATTTTACTTAGTCAAATTGATGGGGTTAAATGTCAGTTATATGTTCTTGGCAATAACTTTGGAACAGCTGAGCTGTGTTTGTCACATCCTGCGATGGTTCTGGGAAGACTGTCAACACGATGATATAGAGTGTTTTGCAACCATTGCAGTAACAGAAGGCGAGAGAGCAGCAGAATCTACCAGTTGCACAATGACGGTAAAATCTTGACTAGTTAATATAAACAACAAAAACAAAGGGTTTAACATACAGATTATAGTGTCAATAGGATTTACTGTGTTACCTCGCATGAAGCCTCCGTAAAGCCTCTCTGCTCTGCAACCTTTAAAAACGTGTTAATGGCCACACATGTTATGCACTTGTAAACAAATTTAGCTTCACTAATTTGGAAACTTCTTTCAATATATCACCACGTTGACGGGGAACAGGATGGCATGTGACAGTAGTGTTAGAATTTCTAGCACTACAGCTCCTGACACAGAGCAAAGGCCACAGTTAGAGGCTGAAAAGGTCGCAACTAAAGGAGCTACTTACGTCATGAATTGCTTTTACTACCTTAACATAACTTTTAATTTTCATGTTAAAATAGTTTCAGTTGAAAAGTGATATATATTTAAGTAGCCCCCTAATTAAACAATTAACATTTAACCCCTACAGAAACATTGAGGAGACACTGTAGAACTATTACTAGATTTTAGGGCTGCATGATATCGGAAAAAAAACTAAAGTTTTATTTCTTTTCTTTCTGCGATATATATTGTAATTGAATAGATGCAGAAAATCAAACCAGATATTAGGTTAAAAAAAGTACAATACGTGCATACATTGTTCAAGATTTCAATAATGAAATTAAGCACATTAAATAAACAAATATTAAAGTGTGTATATTAGCTATAACTTGAGTTTCTGTGCCTATAGCTGCAGCAAAAAGCAAACACTCAATTAGCACCAGTTATTCTGAAGGAAGCTGATTGGTAGTTTGAGCTTCTTCTGACTGCATCAGAATGGTGTGAAAGCAAAGTGCTTATATCCATCTCTCCTTCCAACAGGTAGAGGTGTGATTGAAGATATTATTCCTCATAACGTGACACATTGTTGGATGTTTTGGCTCCCTAGTGTTATGAATATGTTACTGAATATAAAATGATGGTAATTATGAGGTAAAAGACTGGCAGCTTTAATAAGAGGTTATCCACAGCCATATGGAGTTAACAATTAAGTAATGAATGTAATTTCATATAGATTGATTAAAATATCAATATGTCATTGTCCAATACTGAAATACAAAGAATCACAGAGAATCCACCAAACAATGAACTAAAACCACAAAGCCAGAGTGTTCCCTTTTGAAATTCAAACCCTCATAGATAATATAAGCTTCAGATGTAAGCTTCATATTGTATCATGGCAACACAGAGTTTGATAAGGATAATTATAAAAAGAGTATTCATAATTTCATTATATAACCTTTCACAACAATCGCAAGAAATAACTTCACAGCCACATCCTAATATTGAAAATGTTTGATATCTTATGAGCTGGCTGAACAAAACATGTCATGACATTATCCGATTATCAATATCTAAAAAAGGCAATGATGTGGGAACTTCAGAGAAACATTAATATGGTAATAGAACTCTTTTCACCAAACATTTGACTTTCAAAGCAGAAAGACAGTATTTTTTTAATGATAATATCAATAAAGATTTCACTCCCTCCAATAAGTCAAATAGCTGACAATGGTCCATCTAGAGATATTGAAAACAAGATGTGGACTTGGATCTACTGCAGACTTCTAAATATGTAATTTAGGGTTTATGTCATAATAATAAGCAATTTAAAAGTACAACAACAAAAATAAATGTTGTCAAATATCTTTCCATACACTGTTTAATGTCTTTGAATTGTGATTGGTCACATTCAGGAGTTAATGACATTTAAGGCAGGGTTGGTAGTTATCAAAAACTAGCATGATTTTGAAAGTAGCATTCCCTCAGTGCTCCGTCTACACCAACCTCCTCCCCTCTGTGCTCCCTCCCTACGTCTTCACTCGACGTGACTATTTTACCACTCACATCTGCAAGCGACAAACTCACAGTATGAACTTCGTCATTAGTGATGCGCTTTGAGTGTGAGCTAGTTCACGCAAGGGGTAGAGAACAAGCAGGGAGACAGGGAGGCGTCTGATTGGTTCATCAGATTGGTACCTCGTGGCAGACATTGGTCGAAGTTTTTACAGGCTTACAACTGCTACAGATCATGGATTTTCTTCGTTCTTTTTTCAGAGCACATGAGTTATTAATATATGTCAGGAACTTAAGACATTTTCAACCAAAATCTGAAAAAGTGTAACTGGAGAAAATTAGCAACCCTGCCTTTGATGACACAATTTAATTTATGTTGTAAACTGATCACAAGAAGTAGTTTATCCATACAAGTATTGAGGCAGGTGTTGTGGACTTAGTTGTCTGTTTTCCATATCCTAAGTTAACTGCAGGTCATTGAGTATCTAATATTTGACAGCAGGTGAGGAGTATCAGTGGAGGGAGTTTGACTGGATAGTAAAACATTTTGTAACTGACCACTCGGTGACAAATTGAATATTTTCAGATGAGTTTTGGATGGTATATATATCATCCCCTGACTTCAACTCTGCTCTACACTGATTGTAAAATGTGTCATTGTTGTGGGCAGAGCCAAGAAGATGCAAACAAAACCTGATCTTTTATACCCACACAGCAGGAATTAATCTAAACAGCAAACTGAGCAGTATTTGAACTTAAATTTCACATTTATTTTCTGTAATATGTTTGTGAATTCTTAAAAGACACTCAACTTTATTATAAAACATATATTTTTACTATATCAAGCCAAATGTCCATGTTTAGAATTTGTATGAAAGATCATAAAGAACATCAACTGATTCAGCAAAACTGAAAGGTTTTGAGAAATAATCTGATCTATCATCAACAACTGAAAGTACCATCTTAACCCCTATTTAATACAATACTAAGAGGGGCCATGTTGCTCAGACTGTTAGCATTCCCCTTTGTCTACAATGAAACAGGCTCTGATGTTGGCTTTCAGCATCGTCTCCATTCTTTATAAAAGCTAACCTGTCATTACTCACTTTTCACTGATGTATTTTTACCACCACGTTCTAACAGACCAAAAGCAAACATACTGTAGGAAGAGGGCCCAACCGAGCTGGAGGCAGCCCAGAAGGAGGCCAGATCCTTGAGTCCAGAGCTCTTTCTAAATTCCTAAAAGGAGGCTGCAGGGAAATAAGAGACCCCAAAAAGCAAGAACATGAACCTGCTAGTTATAGTACCTTAAGCAGGTTGATCCTTAAATGCTCTAGCTCAGCAATAACTCAAGTCAAGTCTGGGATCCTTTATATCATCTTCTATGTTTCTCCCCATATTTACTATGTTGTAAGACACACATTTTGTCTACATGTAACTAAAAAAAAAAGCATGCTCTTTTTATACGTAGGTAAGTTGTTTAACAAATAACATGTTGCTTATCCCTATAGTTTTTAAATAGTGTGCAGCATTACAACATAAAATGTAACTCTTATTACGATTATATTGTTATTGTCACAATAACAAATAACTTTCATATACATATATAAATGTATTGAGAGTATTGAAGCCACAGAAAATACACTTTTTATCTCAGTTTTGTTTGCCACTGTTGCACATCAGACTATAAGGAGAACTAATCTGCACACGGCAAACGTAATGGTTAGAGCAAAACCAGAGGTCTGTGTGTTCAGTCTATTTTGTGAACAGATTGCTTAAAATGGAAAGGCAAATGAGCTCAAGTGGGCTGAACTCCTGAAAGCCAAATAAAACATTTTGGAGGTTTCTCTGCAAACTATTCAAAAATAACCTCTACAGTCATTTTTATTTATAAAATATCATTACATGCAGTAGTGGATAACATTTGGACTGCATGTATGGCATCACGTCCCTAATGCATTTCATCAGATTGATTTATTGGATTGTTCTAAAATATTTAAAGGTCCTTGATAAACCGGGGAAGCTTCGGCTGAACATGGAGGTCAAGAGCGGGGCTGACAGAAAGTTGGCAGAGGAGGATGTGGAGATGGAACAAATCAAGAGGAATAGCCAAAGGGTGATCGAATCCATGCAGAGCTTCCTGAACTCTGCTGCGAGGAACAGGAGATATGCTGCGAGGATCAAGAAGAAGAGAGAGAGAGAGACATGAATGAGATGAAGATTCAACTGAGCCAAACTGATCACCAGGCTGCTGCGGCCCAGAAAAAGCCCAGAGATGTCCAGGAACAGCTTGGAGCGGGTTATGGACCATCGATTTAACACAGAGGTAGCCTAAAGTCAACTAATAGCTCATGTTATGATAGATTTCCTCTTCAATAATGCTCATTCTCAAAAATATACATGATTTGAGGTTACTTCAACTCATTTTTTTATTGAGTACTTCTTGATGATCTCCTTCTTTGTTGTTTTTGTAGAGTTATCTCCCTTTTGCCCTTAAAAAATCAACTGGATGGACTTTAACTTAACAGTTCATATATTTAAATGATATTCATGATGAGTTATTTAGTTTCTTTGTAGTTATAAGGAGTCATGTACGAAGTCTAAGGTAAATCAAGGAATTCCTTGAAGCACAGAGATATATAATTTCAGACGAACTCATTTTCATGCCAAGTGCTCGTGTTGTTTAAGGACCAAATGTGTCTTTCTGTGTTCAGTCTTAAATAAGGAGTGATCAGGGCCATTATTGGCACATTCCTTTATTAAGGGAACCAAAACGGGTTTGGGCCACAAACCATACAAATCGTTGTCTTAGGTTAATGGCACAGTATTTTCATAGCTGCTTAAAGTTGACATTATCAAGATGTATATTTAAATAAAGTGAGATGCACTTACCATGACTAGTTTAAGATGAACCTGCCATCAACTTGTTTCAAGCTCATGTAGAGTCAAATGGAGTCGTTGAGGACTGGGAGACATGAACTTTCAATTTCTTGGATCCCCTGTCACCATATAATGCAATAAGCTTTGAGCGACTGTTCTGGTGATGCACGTAGACGTGCTAACGTTACCTCCTTGCATGTCTCAAATGGCTGCACTAATAATCACAATTTCACATTTTGCTATATGACCATTTGTAATAAATACACACTTAATATCATTATTGCAATATTGAACAATGTTATCGGACATCCAATATTTTTCTCACATTGTTCATGCCCATTTCTATTTGGTTGATGGTGACTCTATTGGATGGTTTCCGATAAGCATGCAAAAGAAATACAATCGAGTTACCTGATCTAGAAGTGAAAAAAATAAAGATTTACTGCCTTCCTTTAATCCATTATAAGAACAGATATTGTATTGATATTGGATCTTGACCAAACCTCTTTAGCTTTTTTAAAGGTTTAAGATTCTGAGTGTTCTTTGCATCAATGCACACCATGTCTCTCTTACTATGGGAACACACTTGCTGCATGGGGATGGTCCATACTGGTGAATGCCAACAGCCGTGATTAACACATAATGCATTTCACTCTTTTGAAAGTGATTTCTGAGTTTATGTCTTTTCAAAGTAGAGAACTAGAGAACACTAAAACATCATAATAAAGTTCAGATTAAGTGGTATTCTTCTGTGGCTTAAGAAAAGTGCTATATTTCATGATCAGCTGTAAATCATGCATTAGTGTTTAGCCATTTAACTCTGACAGATTCTCATATTTTCAGGTCTGTTCAATTTGCTAGTAGAGCAGATGAACACAAAGAGAACACCCAGATGGGCATTTCAACAGTGCTAATAAAATTGCCATTTTATTCACTAGTCTGGTTATTGTGCACAGTTGACAAAGGAATCTCCTGGAAACAGAGAGGCGATTTTCGAGCCAATCTTTTTGTCACACACTGGGTGACCAATGGGCCAAAATCCCCCAAAAGCAGTGCAATCATCTAATAGCATAGAGCTGTTCTTCAGAAAAGTGAAAACTGAGCCACAGCAGAGGCACCAAACTACACATGCTGATTATGGGCTTGACTTTGAATTACATGACTACAGCTAAGTGGAGTGATTTACAGGATCTTAACTCCCAAAGCCAAAAAAACAAATCCAGCGTTATATGGCAGAAATGGGCCATAGTACCTGCAACAACACAGAGGTAGTGATGAAAATTGCCTTCTGGCTGCGCTGTAGGAGAGAATAAGAGAGGAAGCATCGTTTTCTTTCGCACATCAGTGGCAGGTTCACACACAGACACCCATGCATGTACAGTACACAAAAATACTGACATTGATTTGTACCGGTGCACAAGCTCTCAGGCAGGCACACACGCTTCTCAATAGGTGGTCTGACAGAAGTGGTTTATTGTGCATGAATGCTCCTCAAATTTCACTGTGTTGCATCAGCCAGCCAACTGTGTTTTTGCTAAATTAGTTTGCCCTTGTTTCCTGGAACAAATGAAACAGCAGAGTGTGCTGTGTAAATGGCTCTCAGAGCTTCATTTAAAAGGAACCAGAGCTGTGAAGATGTATGCATATAGTGTTTTAGGATGTATCATCCTATCAAATGTCTTTGTCACTATTGTCTGACTGATTATTTCTGCCATATATCTGTTTAAACATTAGAACATAAAACATTTTCATATATAATAAGAATACTTAACATGCTAATAACTTCATATCAGATCCACTAGAGGATAATAAGGTTTGTATTTTTCAAAGGTGTTTTTTTATTAGCAAGACCAGACAATGGATAAAGTCAGGAATCAGGGAGAGAGGGAGTGAGGACTGATATGTGGAAAAGGAGCCACTGGTCAGATTAGAATCCAGGCTGTCCACTCTGAGGACGACAGTCTCTGTACATGGGGCATTTGAACTAATCAGCCACTGGCACCTTATGAGGTCAGTAAAGTTGAAGTAGAAATGTATGTACACATTCACAGTGATAGATGACATAGACATTTCATAGACTCTTTAAAAAAGTATTTCCATCCAATAAGTTATTTTCTTTCAGGAAACATTGTGAAAGCGGCGTGTTCATATAGTATGAAAACAGTAATTGTGCTATGTCTGAAAATGTTGTATTAATAAGTGTACATTTGTGTACATTTATCAGGAAACTGTTAATGCACAAGTCTGATTATGCAAATGTAGTGATGAGGCTTTCGAGCATTGTCAGTCTGTGACACTCGCTTGGTTTGTTTAACTAATTAAATGATTAATCATTTCATTACTTATTCATTTATTTGTTCATATATTTACACATTTCATCAGTCATTCATTGAGTCACATAATGTGATACAAAGACTTTAACACCATCATACATTAATTATATTTTTGGAGCATGATAAGTCAGCTCATATTTATGACAATAAATTGTGTTACTCTTCATATCTCACCGTTGAATCTGCCATTTGTCCAGTTTTAAGTCGTATGCACATTGTTCAGAGGGTTGTTGACCATCTCTCTTTTCTCTGGTACAATGTAGACAAATACACATTTCTATATATTAAACAATCAATCAACTGATCACAGGGTTGGGTCATGCACACATTACACACATGCCGTCTTTTATTTAGGTGTGTACAGACATGGAACCTGCTGCAAAAGCATAACAAAGATATATTCTTATGTCAAAGCTCTATTCACATACACATTTCAGCTCCTGAAAATGTCCTAAAATGTTCTAGGCGAGCTGCATTTATGAATGCAAACAGACACAATCTCGCTCTGATTACCCGGTACTTTTCTGGGGTGAGTTAATGGGAAAACACAGCAGAAAATATTCAAGAAAATTCACTGTGAGCAAGTAGAGGGAGGTAATGACGTTAATCCTTCGACCGGTGTGTGACCGGTGCACAACCTGCGTAGGACCAGCGTGATCCTGTTGCACATAATTAAACTCCCTTTTTATGTTCCATGTTTCCATAAAGGCAAAAACTGCCATCACAGTGTTGTTAGTCATATCCTGCCTCTTGAGACCCCACCATCCAACAGGGATAGTCTCTGTCTGTGGGGTGCAGGTGTGAACAAGCAACTCAGGAAGACTTGAGGTGCAGCCTGCCGGAAATGTTCTAGAAATCGTCAGGAGTGCATATGTGGGAAAAATGCTTAATATTTCAGAGTGAGAGCCAAGGCAGACTACTACAATAATATTTATCGATTTACTTAGGGGAGCGATCCAGTTTGAATTATTCTGAGGGCTTAAAAGATCTGAACATTTTTTAAAGGGTTTAAACTATTAAAAACACAGATTGTAGATTTTACTTTACAGAGTTTTTTTTTAACAATAAGCAGAGTAACTTTTACTGCAAGTATAAAGTCAATTTTACTTAAATCAAAATTCATGAACATCTTAAGTAATGTATATAGAAGTAATACAGCAATAACATTTTTAAAATAAATGTAATTTATTCAAATAAATTAAGTGAACTTTGCTTCTTTACGTCTGAGACAGGACAATTGTTGTAACCACAATGTGAAGGAAAACCGTCAATATTTAATTTCTGTAATATTTTCTGCTATCAAACCTTTTTCTGTTTACAAGTTCCAGTTACTTACAGTATTTGTATGACACCATATCCACTATTATAATGAAAAAATAAGGGAATTCTCTCCAAGCTGCCATATAAATAAACATAGTGTACTGACACAAATCAGTCACAAGGAATAAAAGCTAAACCTGAAATAAGACAAAAACTTTTCAGAGTTCTGAAATGTTGTATTGTGCCTTAAAAAAACACGCTCTGTGTTTGTATCTATGTATTTGATCAAAAATAGCTCTTGTTCTTGGGTGGAGGTGATCCCTGGCACTTTAAATGTTTCATCATTCATCCTGCCTCCTGTCTCAGTAAATAAAAAAAATCTTCTTTTTCAGTCTCGGAGAAAGCAAAAAAAAAAAAATCCAGCTGCCTGTGTACTGCTCAGCTTCACGTATACATATTCACACATCGACACACACGTGCGCTCACGCTGCTGTCAGGCCTACTTTCTTCACTGAAGTCACAGACGTGCTCTTTCATCATGGTGAAGAGAATGTGTGCAGGCCATAGTGACAGTTTCGCCACTCCTGAATTAGGCTGAATGCTGCTGGTATTTTTAGCTATTGATATATTTTTCGTCTTTCAAACAGAATTTGTCTGATATTTAGTTGGGGTTGGTGCTGTTCTTGTTCTGTCTTTAATCTCCTCTCTCGCTGTATGCAGCACTGAACGTTCTTTCTTCTGCACACTGCGGGGTTGTTTTGTTCCTCTGGTCTCGACAGCTATGCTTTGGTTTAAATTGTTTGTTTGTGATTTTCTATTCTGTTCTATATTATTCAATTCTATTGTTTTTTCATGAAACGTTTGCACAAAGGCAAATGTATTTCACATACTGTAACAGTTACATATACAGTGCCAGAATTCAAACTCCTTGGTAGATATTTTTAACTCTGACAGGTTTTCCAACAGAGCTTTTCTTTGACACAGAGTCTGGAGGTGAATTGTCTGCTTTCTTGTATCACTTCCATTCTCGTCTGCTGTTCTGTATATGATTTCCCTGTGTTTTGTGTTCTATTTCTAGTCTATTCTCTGTGATTTCTCCCTTGTTTTTGTATTTCATTCCACCCAACTTTTCTATAACATGCTCTTTTCGTTAGTGCTCTTGCTGAATAGCATTTGTCGATGCTGTTCTATTCTGGCCTTCCTGTTTTTCACTACACTTTTAGTATCTTAGCATCAGGTGCAATGAGTGACAGTTATTGGTCTGGTGTCAGTGGCTAAGGCGTTACCTCTCTTTAAGGCTGATCTCATTTCCTGCACACTTCCTCTGCAGGGTTAACGGCTGGCAGGCTCAAACACATCCTGGCTGAGGTGCACAGGAGGGAAAACAAAACAGGAGCCATCGCTGTCATGGGAGCTAACAAGTGGAAGATGACATGTGTAGTGGCATTTCACAGCATAATGCCCAATTAAGCGTAAGTCCAATTAATTACAGAGATGGGTAACAGGTGCCATACACCACAAAGCAGCTTTGATGACAATAATTCCTCTTTAATTGTCCCCTGAAACCTGTGATTGCTCATTCTTGATTTACCTGTTAGGTACATGTCAGGGCCACTTTTTGAGTAGAAGTAGTGCAGGTACCTTCATTTTTGCTCGTCAAAATTAGCGTTCTAGTTCAGCCTAGCTAACAACACATCTCAGGAGGCAGACTTCTGCTGCAGACTCTTAGAAAACTTAAAAGAGCCTTTTAAGTCACTTGCAAAGTGCTAAAATTGTAGTGATTAATAAAATTACTTCCCCTAAAAGTTGGAAAAATTGGTGGAAAAGCCTTATTTTGAATTCACTTTCTAATGGCATGAGAGAGCATTCCGAAGTTATCAGCCTTTGTCAGGTATTCCTATTGTTGAATGTTGTTTTGAACAGCAGAAGGCTTGTACCTGAGGTAGAAATGGAGGCGAAATGGACAGTGGGGAGACATGATCTCACTTTAAATATGTGAAATTATACAACAGTGGTGGTATTTTATCCATTACTACAGAGAAAATAAAACATTTGGTTATCCTTAGCTATATGTTTCATAAGAAGCCTTGCTCTTTTCCTTACGATAAAGATCAAACGCTATGGGAAACATATTGCACTACTACACTATTCTACTACATATACTGTGTCCTACTTTCAGTTAGTGTATTATTAAGTACTGTATGTCGGGCACATGTTTACTACTTCAGTGGAACTCAGTATTCTGTCACACATGTGCTACTTAACCAAACATCATTAATAAGTCAGAAACAAGGAAACATACTGATTAAGATGATGAGTCAATTCATCTACAGAAAAAAAAAAGAGGGAAAGGATGTGCATAGGGTTTGTATGTTTCAAGCTGAAATGATGATACAGACTGAAGCCTGCAGGTCAAATGTCGTCCAGAACTAAAAGCATAGGGGACACATTTCTTATGCGTAGAAATACTGATACTCAATGTTCACTCAAATCACTTTGAAGCTGGCAAGACTGACAGAAAGGTTAACAAACTGTGCCAGAAAAAAACACATGTACATCACATTTGGATTCAACTACAGAGCCAGTGTAATAGAATGCATAAAAAAATACTTTATTGGTTATTATTTCACTCCATACAGTTCCAATGAGATAACATTTACAGACATGCATGTAGGCCATCATTAATTCTGACTTTTAAATCAAGCCAATGTGTAGTTCCAATAGTTCTGTTCACTTTGGAGATCTTTGAAAGTCAAACTCAGCAGAGACCTCCTCCCTGTTTTCTGTGTACGTGTGCCTCTTAAAGGTTGTATATCATAAACATGGCTGTGCAGTGTAATATACCATTTGGACTGTAATGGTATGTCCCACAGCCTTTGATTTCCCTGTCTGGCAGACTGACTGGGGGCCCCGAGCAGAGGCAGAGGAAGTGTGATAAACCGTCCTTGGGAAACATAGGGGGCCCATGTCTGACTGCTGTAGCTGGGGTTAGTAACCACACAGAGATATGGAGGGAGGCCTCACAACTGTTTATTGCAGACGTGTAAAAAAATAAATAACCGAGTGCTTCTATTTCTGGATATTCCACATCACATGAAAATATGTTTTCACACTTACACATGTTAAACTGTTCTGTAGCCACACTAGCAGTGACTTTTCTCTTTTTTGAGTTTTAGTAAATCCTAAGACAGTTGTTTGATGAACTACCATAAATATTCATGGTCCTTAAAGAATTTTGAATTCAAACCACTTATACAGTAGAACAAGTAGAAAGTGTAAAACATGACTGGGCATGAACATTTGCATGATCACAGCTCCTTAATAATGAACCTGAACTAAATCAGTCCTCTAGCTCTCCAACATACACAAGGTGACACTTGTTGTTCTCATTCAGAAGTCCTGACAATTATTAGACTGATTACTGTACCGTGTCGTTTGGTACAATAAGTGATGCAAATCTCTTATTTACCAAAACATCAAAAGGAATCACAGTGCCTTACAGCGACTTAAAAAAACGATAAAAGAAAAAACATAAATAGAGACAAAACATTGTACAAACAAAATGGATTTAGGAGAAGGGGCTGTAATGAGAGACTAAGGGCAAATACAGTCAAGTATATAATGTAAAGGGAGACTTTTAATAAAGATAAGGTATTTTATTAAAAAGATAATTTAGAATTTTTATGTGGAAAAGAAAACAACATCATAGTAGATGACTTATGAGATGTTTTAGAAGGTTGCTACAGACTTAACTGGACTCGTGAAGAACAACAATGCACCAATCAAATGATTGTCAAAGGACACTTCAGAAGTCATTAACTTTATCAGATATGTTTTTCTCTGTTGCTTTGACCTCTTTCAAGGTAGTTGAAAAGTCAAAACATCATGTTCAATTATTCACATCATTTTATTACTTGTGTACAGCCGACAGAGCATTTCTCCTTCGTCATCATTTGTAAATGTTTAACACGTAGAGGCAAATGTCTACACGCAAGGATCTACAAATTGAACAGCTAGTGGTTGTTAATGCCTCTGTGATCAAAATGGATAATGTGCCTTTAATTGTGCAAGTCATGCAAAGTGCCTGATTCCCAAGATCAGGTTAGCCCTCACTTTTGCCCACAGCTGCATAAATATAGTTGTTGCAACAGGGTGTGAAATAATCACAAGCTTTTTAACTAAGTATTGTTCACTTGTTAGTTTTATATATTTAGCCTTGACTCCTCTGGATTGTGGAAGCTTGGACTTCTGAAGTCAGCATCTGAAGAGTATCACTGTCAGACACGGGATCAGTCAGTTAGGTTCAGAACAATACCAGTCCAATACAGTTGTCTTTGAGAGTCAGTGAAAACATGTAGGATGCAAACAAGACGAAGAACACTCTTCAAAATCCACCACCAAACATTTTGCCGACAATGTATTTTACACAATGTACATGGACTTTGTGTTTTTGGTGGCAATGCTTGAATCGTTGATGTTAAAGGTTCCTTTTGTAAAATGATTTCATGATCTTGTGTGAGTTTTATCCTTCTGCAGGTTATTTATAGTGTTTTGCTGAATGTATGAGCTTCTGAAACACTCTGCCTTTTTTCAGAGCCAAAGTAGACATGGTGTGTGGTTAAGAGACACTCAAGTCACCACTAGCATTTCGACCAAAGTACCCTGCAAAAAAACCCCACTCAACTCTAAGCTACTTAAAGAGCTTTAAAGCTCGGGTGTGGAAAGAAAAGGAACTCTATTCACTGAATGATTCTGCTGGGAGATTCTCCAGTGACAAGTGTGGTCCCATGTTTTCATGAGTATGTTAAGTAACCATTGATTCTCTTTATTCAACAATACATTGCCTTTATTTTCACAGAACAGTAAAGTATTCATTAATAATCTATGTTGCAATGATATACGTGAAACACTGTACATACTTTGTCACATGAGAGCACTACAGTGTGGGAATATTCCTCCACAGAGTTTTTGCATATTGTATGAGAACATGTTCTCAATGTTGTCTGTGTTCCCCTGTGACCAGACTGGGATCATTACATCTTCACAGACACAGTGGCCATACATGAATATGTGTCCTAACATGACAGAAGAGTTGTTAAGCTGTGCAACAATGTGAATTCATAGATGTATATGTTATGCTGACCACATGTTGTTTCAAGTCTAAGAGGCAGGAAGAAGTGGATGCAGGGCGGTTGAACAAAATGCTCACAGCGAATAAACAGCAAGCTTTCATGTATTAGTGAACATGATCGAGAACCAGGTTTTTCAGTCACTCGTCTTATAAAGAAAGTGGTGGTTCCAAATGTAAAATAACTGTCATTATTGTGGAGCCTAACTTACATTATTTGGACAAATATAAGCTAATTTTTCAGCAAGCGTTGTAAGGATTCTTACCACACATCACTTAAAAAATGAGGGAATGCATGATGACATTTTTTTAAACTTTATTAATACTGTTCAAAAGTAACATCAGAGCCCTTGGTGATTGCATATTTAGCTTGTAATTTAGACTGAGAAGTCACCAAATGTTGTAATATATTTCAAATTAAACACTTGAGTATTCACTATTTGAAGCAGTTGCACAGTGGTAGAGATGACAAACAATTAGTTTGGACCTTGTATCTGACAAAAATTACATAAAAACAATCAATAAAAACAATTAATCTCCTAAACAAGCACCGGAAAGGTGAATTTCCTCCACGTTTAGATAGGATTTCTCCTACAAGCCAGTCTCCTCTTAATCTTCATTTTCAATTTCTATGATGCTTTCTTTGCAGATCTGCAAAATAAACACACACAAAGGATACTTTAGAAAAGATGAATCAATATCAACATCATTGATTAAAAGTAGTATTTTTTCCGAGAAAAGCCGTTCAGTGCAAATATGGTGACCCATGAGATGATATCATTTTGCTCACTTCAGTTCCAGTGAGACACCAGTGTTATTATATGCACCGTATGTAAACCATGTACAAATGAAATTGTATTTATGGACTGATGAAGGCTTTGAGCCTCTGATAAAATGCTGTTTTAGACATTGATGGTTTTAGGAACTAAACATTTCTTAGAAAATAAATTAAGAGAAAAAAAAAACGAGTCTTCAGGCTTTACAGGACTTTCGAGGTTGCGCTGCTCTTTACACTAATTCAGTTGAAACGCCACACAACCAAACGCTAGCCTGAATGTCATCTTTAGCCTGCTGCAATGTTGAGCCTGGACTGAAAGCCTTACACAGAGCGGTGAACTCTGCCTTTTTCAGAATCTGCTTCTTCATGAATCTGAACGTCTCTCATGATGACATCACTTTATAAATAACAGTTACTGACTTTTATTACATTGCATGTGCTCTTAACTACAGACTTTTGGCCTTTGTGGACAAGAGTTCCGAAAACATAATGGTGTTAGCTATTTCTGGGAAGCTCCAACACGAGATAATTACTCAGCATGTTAGAGAGTGTGAGCTAAACCCTGCGTCTGAATCTGAGTGTCTATGTGAAATGAAAAACTCTCATAAATCATCACTCTTTAATACTATATCATTAAACAGGATCTGACATATAAATCACAAGAAGTATTATCCTCGGGCTCTCTGCATGCTCTGCACTGTCAGGCTGTCTGTCTCCCAACTTGTCAGTCTAGCAGACTTCACATCTGGAGCTCTGTTATTATGACAATCATCATATTTAACAGGGGAGGGTATTTTAGACACCATTATACAATATCCCAATTTAAAGCTCCAGTCCAGTCAAAGAGGCTGGATGTGCATCATATGTTTACTCTTGTGAAACTTTAAAGAGAAATTGACAACATTGGGATCAAGATAAACATATTTATCTTCTGATTGGATATGGTATACAGTCCATACAGGAAGTTGCAGTTGCAATAAATCACGCAAATTCAACCAATCCCTAACCATTCTGCATGATGTTACAATTTTAAGTAACCCAACATTTCTGCTGATGTTTTACAGACTCTGCATAAAAATGCTGAATCTGAAGATAGATGACACAATTTTGGGTTTCAGAAGTGTTGTTTCCATTTGTGGTCCGAGTATAATTGTCCACCAGCATTTCACATTGCTTCAGCTGTATGAAGGGATAAAGTCTGTAGCTCTTTTCACATATGTAATCCTGAAACTGTCAGGAGGAATGCCCCTAAAATCCTCCTAAACTGGTTGTTCACACATGCACCTCACAGCAGAAGACAATACCGGTTGAACGGGAATGGGGTGAGCGATCTCCTGAGGCAAACATGACGTTTAAAGAACAATGCAGAAGTGGCAGACGAAGCATCAAATTCCGCTATATGGCGCTATAATGAGAATCGTTGCCTTCATACCAATGCTATGTGTCATTCAACAGAAAACGTAATGGCAGCACTTTAATTACGTACATGGAGATCATACCGGTCGCCTGCATACAGTCTATTGCGTGCACCGACCGCAGGGAATAAATGTCACCACCCCCTCCCACTCGCTGGAGGTGAACTTTCCTGATTGTATATCCAGCTGTGTTCTCACATTCGCTCACTCAGACTTTCTGCATTTAAAAAAAAAACCGATTGATCTGGCAGGAGAAACTCCAGATAAAGTCAGAGTGGTAAAATGTGGCTGTTTCGTTACACATACAGTTAATCCACAAAACTTCAGTGGGTTTTTCAGGAGGAGACTCAATATGAGTGAAACACATAAGCTGTAGTGCATACCTGGATCCCATGGACGGCCATGTGACATCGATTTAGTGTTATGATATATCTAGATGATATCTACTTACAGATATCTGCAAGCATTGCGAAGCTAAATGACTTTTGAATGACTTGTTACAATAAAGAGAAAGCTGCAACACAATCAAGCCTTCACGGGCGCAATAACAAAAAAGTATTTTAAATTCTGGATGGACTGGTTAATGATTTGAATCTATGAGACACTACTTTTTCTCAGTCAGTGGAAAAAAAGACAAAAGCTGAACTTTTAAAGGTGAATCACAGCTATAAATATGTAAAGAAAAAAAATTGTACCACTTACTACAGGCCCATAAAACATTAAAAAGGTAACTAGGCCTTAAAAACGTCTTTAGAAAGAGGATATTAATTGAGGAAGTCTTCCAATATGAATAGTATCAGATATTCTAGATTTATGCTGAGAACAGCAATTAGACAAAACAACCCTCCAGACTGTACCTCTCAAATGTCAGACACTCCGACTATATCAGTGTGTGTCATCGAACAGTGAACATTCCAGTACTGACTCACCATGAACACTCACACACAAACAGACATACACACACACCAACACACACACTCAGAGACGCCCCCACACACACAGACAAAAAGAAAGAGACAAACACAACCACAAAGAAGAATTGTCCAGTGCTCAAAAATGCATCAATAGCTTTATTAGCTTGTTTATTCTTGGACAGTTGTTCCACACATCACTGTAATGTTCTGATCAAACGAGCTCTCTTCAGCATGCTGAAAATATAAATGTGACACAGACATGGTGGAGGCTGTTTTTTTATAGTCCAGAATCTGCGTGGGGCCATCTGAGTACAGTCCTTGTCATCGTCTCTGTCCTCACATGAAATGAACTACGGCCTGTTTGGTAACCTGAACACATGGTTTCTCACTCACATGAGTCTGAACAAGCAAAGACAAAGCAGCCGTCCATCAAAACAACAACCAAGTCAGCTCGTACAACCATGTTGTTGAGGTATAAACATGAGGGAAGAAAGAGGAAAAGAGGGTAAAGGGGTTGGGTGAAGAAAAAAACATAACAGGAAAAACCCTGAAGAAATCAAATAACATCCCAATCCTGCCTCTTTCCCTCACATACCCTCTTCTTCTACCTTCTATTTATCTCTATACTCTTGTGATCTTTCTCTCTCTCTCTCTCCTCATTGTGCTGCCTCATTTTCCTCACCCCCCCCCCCCCCATTCTTTCTGTCAGTCTGTGTCTCTCCCTGTATGAGCAGACAGGCAGAGACAGGGAGACTGTTGTTGTGCTTGCAGTCTGACACTATCAGCTCATAAATCCCTGTCAACAGCTTGCATGTCTCCTCTCCTCTCCTCTCTTTTTCTTCGTTCTCTTCCCTTCTTCCCTTCCTCCCTCCTTCCCTCCCTCCACTGGCAGAGGGAGGAGAAACCCAGTGACCTGCCGGTAAGGCTTTGAGTGACACAACCACACAGACATTAGATATATATATATATATATATATATATGTATAGATAGGTAGGTAGATAGATAGATAGACAGATAGAACACAGTAAAAAAAAAATCACAAGCTGTTTCAATGATTTCTCCTCCCTCTCTCCCTTCCTGGTTTTTCTGTCCCTCAGGCGATGTTTGCCAGCAGACAGTCGTCACTGACAAGCTCTTCCTGTGGTTGGGGGTTAACACCTGGGTAATGAGGCCATGCTACACAACAACCACCCCCCCCCCCCCCCTCCTCCCTCCACCTCTCCCCCCAAAAAATAAAAATAAAACCCCTCACTTACGGTAAGTAAGGATATGTAGACACACAATCAGGTCATGCAGGGCTAGAACACACAGTGATGCATACACACACATGCAAACAAATCCTGCAGCAACACAGACGGACGTGCACAGAGACAGACACACATTAGCACATGCACTTGTTTGGCTCAGGCTGCAAAACAAGCAGTGAGCCTAGCCAGAACATGTCAGCCAGAACTCAATACTCAGACAGACTGCAGTGTTAAAGGCACGCTGCAGTGAGCTGAAGTGAGGGGGAACCAACCTAAGTGGAGCTTCTTCTTCTTCTACTCCTCCACCATCACTAATAGTTTAAACCCTAGGAACAAATGCCACTTCAAATGTAGTCAGAAACAAACTCAGTTTGGACAATTTTCACTATGTCTAAAACGTTTTGACTGCAGTGCAATTCTATGCTGTGTTAAAATGTGAGAGCTACTGCAGTGAGGTTAGAGCTGACGTGGAATTGATGAGCCCTTAAAATTGGGATTAATGGAAACATTTGCTTTATGCCAGCACAGTCTGACTCCAAACTTATCAAATATGGCAGCTTGGTTATTTTTTCCAGAGCTTTAAAATATGAATATCTAGGTACCCTTCTAGTGATACTTTTGTATGTGTAAGGCTTTGCACTCAAGTAAGCATTTCTATATATGCAATGACACGTTGGACCTTAACAGGAAGGCTGTCCAATTCGCTGAAATAAGATCCAGATAGATTTTACCAAAAAAGGTACAAAAGGTGACTACACAAATTTTATTTTTGACATGTAAAAAGAAAAACCATGTGGTATACATTGTGACATGGCTGCAGGTCAGTCATGTTCGGAAAAACTTAAATTCCTGTTTTTTTTGTTTTTTGATAAGTTTAAGTACCAACATTGAACTAGTAACTTTAATGTACCCTATGATATCACATGTGTTTGTATGTTACATAACCAACTAATGTTACTCAACTAAAAAGAAACTACTTCAATAGAAGACAATATTTTTTACTCATATCAACCTTAACAGCTACTCTAGTATTTTTGTTACCTTAATGCTGCATCACATGACTTCAACACCATAAACAACAGGGGGGGGGGGGTCACGAGATTCCTACCAAAACCATAGAAAAATGGAAAGTGGTTTACCTATTATATTATCATATTTTACCCATTATTGTGAAAATATTTATAAAAAGTAGTTGAAGAGATGACTCTGTTCTGCTTCTAGCGTTTCTTACAATAAATTACATAAATAACACTATACTATACTTTGTTCTGATGTCAGTGTTTAGATAGGCCTAATAATGTCTGCAATGTTAAGGGACAATGGTGGTCCCCAGTTTCTAGCACAGTTCTATTGGGGGGTTCAGGGCTGATATGTTTGGGAACCCCTGAGCTAGAGGACAGCTACTGAAATTGACAACAAAGTGGTACTTAAAGTTTCACCATAGACCAAGCATAGGCAACTTGATTTAGAGTAAATTGATAGTCCTAGTAGTCTTTGCCTAGTTTGACATTTAACTAAATTATTTGCTTGAAAACAAGCCACAAGCAAGGAAAGCTCTTTTTACATATAGCTGGACACATATGCATTGACAATATCAGTTTAGTCTACACACTTAGGAGCTGTTCACTGATGTCAATGTCTCCAAGAAAAAGAGAAAACACCTAAATTGTAAGAAAGTGTCATGTATGAAAGTGATATCAACCTTCTCATTTTATTCTTCTTTCTCTACCTCTATCCATTTATAGAGAACATTTCAAGACGTACTCTTTCCCATAGCTCAGATTGTCGAGCCAGGACAACTTTATAAAATCATTTTGAGGCCAAAAGATTGACAACTTATCCAACAACTGACACCAAGAACGCATTTTCATGCGGCACTTGTTCTGTACAATGCAGTGTTGTTCAAATTGAATTTGTCATGACAGACTTGCATTTTTCTGCTCCACTGCCTCAAAAATAGTGTGTGCATATCAAAGCTTCAAGAATGTTCTGTGTCCAAAGCACTAGAGTGCAAGTGATTCACTCAAGATTCATCTTATTGTGTTATCTCTGGACAATACGGCGCAGCCCGCATCTCATGTGTCATTGGGGCAACAGGGAAGCCTGCAGTGAATCATCAGCCTGCCAGAGCAGCAAAAAAAGCAAAGCCTTTGAGCACTTTTAGGTTAGCAGATGTAATGATGTCCAAAGGAAATCAAAGCAGGTCTTTGCAATAAATGTTATTAACTTTGACAAAAAAAAAACACTATGTATAATATATGTGCTTCTGTGAGCACACATGTGGCAATGACTCCCTCTGCGTGTGTCTGTATGCATCTGTGTGTGTGTGTGTGCGTGTGTGCGTGTGGTCTGCACATGTCTTTGTGTGCAAAGGAAATGGCTGACGGTGAAAAATGTGACCAATTCTAATTTTAATTGCCAATGAAAAAGGGGCCTCAATATTTATGGGTTCTGTCTGGACGAACAGAAGAGAAGGGTTTAGGCATGAAAGCGTATTCCTTATCACAATTAAAAAGTGCTTTAACATGACTGCAACCCTTTGAAGTTAGATTAGCAGTAATATTCGACAGATCGGCCCTGGCTTCCAACAATGAGAGCTGAATGGGAGGAAAAGAAATTATTTAACAGAGCCAAAGGTAATACTTCCCTTCCGTTGTCTTTTTTTTTTTTTTAAACTTGAATTAGCCTTGTGCTTTTTAAAAAAAAATACATTTTCATGTGTGGAACCATTAACTTTGTCTTTCTTTTCAACATGAAATTATTTCAAATGTAGATGAAAAATATGCTTGGAGTCCAACCTAGGGACTTGATTGAAGGGACCAAAGAAGAAAAGAGAAAAACTAATTTGACAGCACAGTTTGAGATTCTTTCTAAAGCATTTAAATCAGCAGTGAGTTCCAGTCACACAGAAGGAACAGCTGCTGTAGAATTATAGTCACAGTAAGTTGTAAGTCCCTGTGTCTTGACTGCAAGGATCAGAAACCATCAAGTAACTTTTGTACCAGCCATCTATAGCGAAAAAATTAGATCCATATTCACATAAACAAACAGCTGTGGACTTGCAAATTATCAAATTCCCCTCTTTTAAGACAAAGTGCCATCCAGGCTGTCCTTACATAAGGACACACGAACCCATGGGAAGACACAGGGCTGCAACTGAGAGCTGTGTAATTAGAGAGAAAGAGAGAGCAAGAAGAGACAGAAAGACAGAGCGAGCTTAACCCCAGGCACAGAAACAGGAAGAGAGAGAGAGAGGGAGGGGGGGAGAGAGGTGAAGGTTGAGATAAAAAAAAAAAAAAATCCTCCCATGTTAACCTGAAAGAGAAAAGAGAGGGGAACAAGCAGGGCAAAACAGTAAACAGCAAGCAGCTGCTGAGGATTTACATGCTGTAAATTATTCATGTAATCAGCTGTAGGAGCACAGAGACGGAGAGAGATGAAGAAACAGAGAAAGAGGGGGGGGAAAAACAGCTGCACACCAAAAGAAAGAATGAGAGAAAACAGATAGACATGCAAAGACATTGGTTGAACTGACATTGTATACTGTGGAAGACAAAGAGAGAAAGGAACACATACCCTGACAGTCCTGTCTAGACCAGGTGAACTTCCCTTCTGACTCTGTCTGAATCACCTGAAAGAAGCAGAAACTGTGTTTACATGCATACCTTCTTTGGTTACATGCACAGTTTCAGATTTCTCACAGGATAATAGAGTGACTCTACACTTGAACTGGCTGACTTTATATGCCAGGACTTTGTTAGTCATTTTAAAGTCTTATGTGTCCTCTTAGGCTGCTAGTATGATCCACAGAGTGTATCCAACATGTGAGGTAAAAGTCCCTGTGCCTTTAAAGCATGCTATTAGAGATGTTCCGAAAACATGTTTTCTGGTCTGATACCGATTGCGAAACTTTGCCATACTTTATTCTGCAATATTTAATGCAATATCAAAAAAAAAACATAACAAGAAATTCTACCAGGAAAGTGTAATGTGTTATACATGTACAGGTATCAAATCATATCATATTTATTTTGGGGTATTGTTACTTTGTTTCATGTGTTAGTGTTAGTGTTGTCCACAGGGGGCGCCAAAGTGTACTGAACATTTCCTCTAACAGGAGCTTTTACCAGCAGTAGGACAAAGTACCCCTGATGTCCAGAATACACTCTCTTATTATTCACCTCCCATAACATTCGCCTGCGTCAAGCATCCAACATTATCTATGATAGTGACGGTGTTGTGTGCTTGTTTACAGACAGTTGACATGCAGACTCAGCAGTTACAGCAGTCAGTTCCCTGTGTGCTCTGAACAGCTGCAGTTGTTACATTTGACAGACTTTCCTCATCGTACATGTGAGTGAAGTCATGGAAAATGAAAACCTTGCGAGTTGTGTGTTTGCTTTAAGCAACAACAAAAACTAACATTACACGCTCAAGCTTCTTTGCCTCACTATCCCACATCTTGCACTATGACTTTTTCACATGCACATATCACAATTGCAATTCCTAAACGATATTGTCCAGTCTTAGAATCAGCTGATAAGGGGCGATGGCCTGCTGGTTAGTTCCGCCCAGTGTACAGAGGCCTGTGGCTTCTTTCCCGCATGTCATACTCTACTCTCTGTGCCCCTGATTTTGTCTCCATCCACTGTCCTATCTCTACAATAGAAGGCATAACCCCGCCCCCCACCAAAATCAGCTGATAAAGAGCATCCCTAAAATACCAGCAGTATAAAAAAAATAAAATGATGTTAGCTTTGAAAAACGTTTCATGCTATGCTACTGCATCGTTGTTTTTTCTCCTTGTCACAGTAACATTTTCTAAAAAACCTATGAAAAGAAGATGGTATCAGGGTGGTGCCTTTGTGGTGTTTTTTTTTTGATACCCGACACCTCATTTTAGTCATTCTCAAAGCCGCATGTTACATATCTGTTTAATACATAGACACCTGGACACCAGTAATGGAATATAATGTCAGACACATCTTGCATGTGTTCTTTCCTCTGTAGTGTAGGTGTGAGAGTGTTCATGAGAAGGCTAAGTGGCAGTGTTGACCTTAAAAACTCCACCTGTCATTTCCACCGTTTAGGTTTCGAATGAGGATGTTGCAAACTCTAACCACAATACAGGTAGAATGTCAGCGATACACTTCCTGGTAGGACGGTTAATGTGCAGCAGCCTCGAGTTTTAACTTCTACCAAACTGCCGGGAGCAATGCACATTTTAAAAACTATAACAATTGCATAAGCCCTGTCTGACTTTCTTAATGAGCATACTGGAGCTTCATATGTTGATTACAAACATCCCTGCAGGCAATATTCTGAATATTATCACAGGAGCTGTAGTCATACAGAGAGCAATACTCAACAGCAAACATGTTACATAAGTAAGAGCAATTACATAAAACAAGAGCTCACCACGTTCGGGTTATGTGAGTTTATTTAGATTATTTAGATTCATTCAATGCAGGGCAAGAAAATGAAGGGATGTACTCAATTTTCTTGTCATGCAGGATTAATCTCATTGTATATTACAATAAAGTCATTTTCTCATTTTATCCAATTGAATGAAAAATGAATTTATTAATAATGTACAGTCATAAATAGCTATAAAAAACAGAGATAGGAAGTCAATAAGTACACATCATTGTCAGAAAGTCATACTCTACATACTTATTTATTATTGGGCTACCTTTTTGGGGCTTGTTACTTTAGCTGTCATGCTAAAGACCCTTTTTAAATGTATGTGGCCAAAACTGATTTGTACATGAGACACAAGTTAATAATCAGTATTTCAAGTATATATTTCTTGGATTATAATCAATGTGAGAAGTCAAATGTATTCGAGTCTAATGGTCTCCCATATATGATGTGAGGTTCAGCTTTGCACAAACACAACTGGTAGCATTGTCCTGTAGCTGGCTACTTTCTTCTATTCTGGGAGCACATTTCACAGCTTTTACTTTTTTCACTTTTACTTACTAAATCAGTAGGACGATTCTATCTTCAGGTTCAAATAATGTAACCTAATCTGTATATTTGACATCTCTGACAAAAATCACACAAGTACCCTTCTAAGAAGTTATGTGTTAAACATGCAGACAGGACTCCTTTCTCCAGTATGATCTGGTAATTTAGTGTCGCACTGTCCCTTAAATTATGTCGCCACTTGACTTGCCCTCCTATTTTTCTGTCACCCTCCACTGGTCTATAAACCCTGTTATACAGAACACATCAGAAATACCACATAAAAATAACGACCTCGCCGCACTCATTGCACTCTGTCTCTGCTCAGTTCTACTTTTTGACGCCCAGGAGCTTTTTGAGAAGATGCTGATCTACAAATTCCCATGGGTTTGGTGGAGTGGACCGGAGCCAGTGGAAATTGCAAACAAACACTGGAGCTGCTGTGTCTGATGTGAGCACAACAACAACCTCAAAGGCCCTCGTTCTCACACGTCACGTCTGTGTGTGCGATTGTGCATGTGTTTGGGTGTAGGACAGGGAAAGTGAGAAGTAGAAGTGGGAGAAAGTGAGAAAGCGATAGTGTGCGTTTGTGTCTGATTGCAAGGCCTGAGGCATTGCAAAGGCATTACAGCATGAGATTTATGAGGGTATTCACAGTAACACTGGCAATTAAACAAAGATCTCAGCTCCTGTCAAAAGTTCATATTGGGTCATTGGCTTATTGTGGCGAGGGAGTGTGGGAGGGAGAGAGAGAGTGTGTGTGAAAATTGATGGAGGGTAAAGAAGGAGGTGAGACTAAAGGGGGGGAAACAAAGCTGTGACGCAGAGAAAGTTAACCAACACTAGCTTCACATTTTGGGGAGAAACCTCACGAGAGCTGACTCAACCAAAGATTTAAAGAGCAAGAAACAGTAACCAGCTCCCCCCTCCCATGACGTCTCTCCACACCAGAGTTTTAGCAGCCAAGCCCCACACCACATTATGGGTCCCTGGGTTTTTCATAATAGCTGGGTGTGTTCTGATCCCGCACTAAAGTCATCGCCATTTAAATCCAATTCCTAATTAGTGGTGGGAACCAGAATGAGAAAGGGAACAAGCACATTGGTTGAGAAACAATTAAAAACATTGGGAGTTGGGGGGTAATGGTGGCAACAACAAAAAAGGCGGCAAATCATGTACTCATGACACTGCAGATTTCAAATAATGACTCAGAATTTGTGTCAAATTAAATTACTGTAATTTACTTTGAGAGGAAGACTCGTGTTTTATATACTTTTCTACTGAAGTGATTCCCAAAGTGTGGCCCACGGCCCTCTTGGGAGCCTTGAAGGTAGAGAAGGCGGGCCACTTTTTTATTGTGTGTCCAGGAATATGTGAGTTTCTCTTGATCAATGATCACACTGCTGTAGTGGGTGGGAAAGAACACTTTAAACAGAATATCTCATTTAAAACCTGTTTAATGATTTAATACAGATGTTTATCTGAATCACTGCAACTTTGGCTTGAGTTTTCAGCTGACAGATGTATGTGGTGAGAGAAACTTTGAAGTCTAAAGAATGCTACGTGTTGACAACATGAAATATAAGAGAATATTTACATGGCTGCATGATATATGTTTAGTTCATTCTGCGTTACTCTTTTTTTTCTTTTCAGATTGAATTTGTTCTGGTAATTCACAAGATGTTCTTTCAACAAAGACAGAGAAACATGTGCTCTCTCTCACCTGTGCCTGTGGTGGATGTTAGGAATCTGACGAATGGCTTAATGGAGGTGTCAGTGATGATGTATTGAGTGTTAATTGTTGGTATATTGTCTCACAGTCCTGTGACTGAGACATCTTTTTTAGTAGAAGGAATTTTCACAAAAAATCTAGGGACGTGTAGCTATAGAAACAACACTTTTGCAGGACTTTTTGCAGATTCAAGAACCAGTATCTTTAAAATTGACACATGAACACATACAAACTGATTTAGACATAATGAGTGATGCATTTTGTTTTCATAAAAAAAAAAAAAAAATACATCATTCTGGTTTGCATTTCGAGTTTGGCCTTCGAGAACTAAAAAGCAATCACTCTCTGTAAAACACAGCTTTCTCTGAGTTCTGAGAAGTCTCTTCCTCTTTGAATTACAATCTAAACTCAAAAATGTCTTTTTTCATGAGCTGCTTTCTCTTTTGTAAACTGTCTTTGTATGTTTGATTTCAAACTACCTAGTACGACTAAGTCTAAAGAAGGTTACAAGCTATCTTTTAAAGTAGTACCCGTGACTTTAAGATTCTATGAATGCTGTTTGTTGCAAGTTGCAAATGTAGTTTGCACTTGCACTGGATGAATCTTTAGAAGCAACACACAAAAATGTCGTCTGACTGCTGTGTTGTATAGTTTCTTATTCCACGTGTGCAAGAGTTGGAATTGCCAGATGCAGAAAGCCTTGGATACTGTAAATCTCACATGACATATAATCATAACATCTGAGCTTGTGAAAGTATTAGTTAAAAGACTCTAAGATGTGGCACATTGATCCTGCAATCCATCATCAGTCAGTCTGCTACATACAGACTGTGAGAGGGAGCTGTTTGTCTGTGTTGATTTATCTAGGCTGCTAGCATGCGTTTACTGTTTAAACGAGTGCAAAGCAACAGGATGAGCTTTTTTGCATACAGACCACTGTTTGTCTAAAAGTAAAAACCTCCCCATTGCTTGAAAAATAAACATTCTCCTGTGTAGTTTCCCCACTTTAAAGTGATTCTTACTGTCAACACAGTTTTTTTGTCACTGTTATGTTAGAAGTCAAATATGCTGACTCGCAGCACGGCCGTGATGTCAACACACTGGAATGCCCCTTCATCTCTGGAGGGGTGGCAGGGCTAGTTCATGTTTGATTGACAGGTGGTGAGTCAGGCCGCTGAGCATGGAACGAGAGCAGAAAGAACCGAGAGAGAGGGAGATTATGAGTGATTGACTGCACCTACTGAGCAATTAGAGTGAGATTAATTGGTTGGTTGTCACTTCATTGGACTGTTATTAGTCTGGCTGCTCCACTCTGGAAACCATTTAAATGTGAGCTAATTGACGTAATTGTTCTGAAGAAGACAGAACTCCTGTGGTATCACAGAACACACTGGGCTTTTCCTCTGTGGGTTAACAATGAACTAAATGGTAATTGACAAAATGTTGCAATTCAGAGAGGGGAACGAGATGAAAGACGGCAGGAGAGGAGAAAGTCAGATTGAAAAGAGAGGAAGAAGCAATATTGTGGTGTGTGTGTGTGTGTGTGTGTGTGTGTGTGTGTGTGTGTGTGTGTGTGTGTGTGTGTGTGTGTGTGTGTGTGTGTGTGTGTGTGTGTGTGTGTGTGTGTGTGTGTGTGTGTGTGTGTGTGTGTGTCTGTGTGTGTGTACAGCCTGCGTGTGCATGTTTTCAAACAGCATGGAGTTGAGGTCATGGAAACTTAACTGCCTGTGTGTTTTGGCCTCTGGATTAGCCAGGACATGCCTCCACCCTGGCTGGAATGCTTCTTTATCACACACACACTCACACCAAAGACACAAACACACACGAACAAGGTCAGGCTGGGAAATTCAAGCAGTGTTTGAAATGATGTGTACCTCCACAAACCGGTTAAAAAAAGTGTAATATATTTATTAAAAGATCCTTCCAAAGCACTAACTCATATCACATCATATATTCTTGTAGCTCCGCCTCATTGTGTATTTATGATCTCACTAACTCGTACACTTTAAATGTTGATGCATCCTTTAATATTTCAATGTCTGGTGAATATTTGATTGATTTTTCATAATTAATGCAATACTTACTGCATTATATAAAAATGAATATATATATTTTTAAACCTCTCTGATGTGTGTGTATTTTTAACATGTGTGATAGAACATTTACGCCAGCTGTGCAACATGCATGACACTGTAAGAGATCAGAAGATACAGATTCTGAGTAAGCTGTCATGGAGATCAGATAACATGACAGGCATTTAGAATTTTGGCTAGTGTAGGATATTATTTTTTTAGATACGATATAAACCAATTTAAGACGTGGTAATTTCTCCAAATATCTCTAAAATGATCAGTCTGACAAACAAGCTGAGGAGCAGTCGATGTATTCACTAACATCTAGAGCTGAACTATGATTATTCTCACCTTTAAGTGAAGTAGTTTCTGTACTGTGTTTACAACCAGATCTATTTTTTGATCATAGAAGATCTTAAAAATTCTAAATCTTATAAACATTTTATCTAAAAAAATGTTTTTTAAAGTGCTTAAATAGTATCAGATGGAATACTAAAGTTTTTTTTTTTTTTAATAAATATATAAATCAACAATACTTACAGCCACGTACACATACTTCTGCACATTCATTCAAACACAGCATGACATACATAAAGAGGGTGATTAGAGACTTTTATTGGAGTTTTGTCAAGTTATTTAAGTTCATTTGGAAGTTATTCCCCTTTTTTGTGATAGGTCATGCCCCCTTTTTCAGCCGTTTTAAATGGACACCAGAAATACGCATTTACATACATACACTTGACCTTCATGCTAAATTTCAGTCTCCTAGTATGACAACTGTGGTTAAAAAAAAAAGGTTGAGTACTCTCTGGCCAACGGACCGACTGACATAGTGACCTTTAGAGCTGCTTGTTGCAGCCAAAAACCTTTAGGATAACCACTCTATTTCTGTTCAGCTTTGCATTTAGCCTTCATGGAAAATATGACTTAAAGATGAGTTTGAAATGCCTGTTAGGGTTAGGGTTAGGGTTAGGGTTAGGTTACCAAACAAATAGTTTTATAGCATTACTGACTGTACATTGCACCTTCATCATGTCCAGTATTTGACGTTAATGCAGTACAATATTTATTCCTGTATTATTTTAGCATGTGAACTGTATACACTTTGCATATTTTGAATTAATCCAACCAGTGAAAACAAGTTTGTAAAGAACTCTTAGTAACTGAACACACTGTTGAATACTGCATGTCCTGAAAAGATAAAAATCCACCCTTCCTCCTTGAAAGCATTACAGTAGGTTACAGTTGGGTATGTCTTGCCCTCAGTGAACAGGAAGCGTCTTATTTCTCCTGAGTAGAGCCTGTCCCAGTGAGGGAAGTGGCTAACCACATGAAGCTGCTGTGATCCAGTCTGTTTACACAGGGTAATTTGCACAGGTGAGAGAGGATGGGCTGCTTGGATGAATACAGCAGAGCCTTGTTTAGAGCCCGACCACTGGGGGATGGAGGTCCTTTGGAAAAGTCATGAATTCATTTCATTCATCAATCCCAGACTAAGATTTGTTCAGGCTTAAAGTCACATATGTAAAGCAAATATTCTTAAACAGTTTTATATATAGCTTTAAATAGAGTTGGTGGGAGCATTACATCAGCCAAGGACAGCCCTTAAACAGTCTGGAATCTGTCTTTAATTGTAATTGACCTGAATACATACATTATTACCATGAATTACTGTATGCACATTCAGCAGTTTAAAGAAAAATTATCTTGAAACTTCAGGTCAAAGTCACTTTTAAATAAAAACAGCCCGAACTACCTGTAGTGTTTGAGTGAAACTAAGTATAACCATTTACTAAAGCACTTTAGTAACACAAATTTAAGTACTTTAATTTTATATGAGATTCATTCTAAGCAGCTTCATACTTGTCAAAGGAATATACATAGCACTCAGTAGGGTTACTAGATATTCGAATTTCTGATCGTATCAGACACTGTTTGGACTTTTAAAATGCATGTAAACATCTTAGTCCTACATCGGACCAAAATCGGACCATAACGGACATCTCACAATCGGAAAAGAACACCGAGATAAGTCGTTCATAGTCGGCAAACTAACCGCGTGTAAACTCAGCCATCGTATCGTAATCGGATTTCGTGATTTTATACGCATGCTCAAGAATTTCCGCCGGGGCTTTCACCCGGAAGTGGAAGGAGACGACGTAATAAATAGTAATGTTGTTGCCGGAAACGACGTCCTTCTGTTGTTATCGCCGCAGCCAAAAGATCCGTTGTTCTTCTAATATGCATTAATAGAATGTAAATAATGCACAAAATTTACGTAGCTGTAGCGTCGTCCATCTCATCGTACGCCATCTTTGTTTGAATGCCGCCAGATAGTTTGTTGTTGCTGTGACGTGTAGGTCAACCGGAAGTGGCTCTATAAACACTTGTTGAAAGGGGTACAGCGCCACATAGTGTAGCGAGGCCACCATGCGATTTATATGATTACAAGCATATATACTCAGACAAGTGACAGATGTCCGTTCGAGTAGCAAATCGGTATATGGCTTAATCCTATCAAGCTATCCCATGTACAGTAAACACACTGACTGTTTCCTCCACTATATTGTCTGATAGACTTCATTAAAGCTTGTCCTAGAGAAGCATGTATCTCCTCTAGTTTGGTGTTTTCATAGTTGAGTCTTCTGATAAATTAAAGGATAAAGTGTTCCGTTGTTGTCTCAGGAAATCTACTCCTTCAGCTAAAAAACTACCTAAAACCCCTCTGTTGCATTAGCCCTTAGCTAAATCTAGGGCTGTGTTACTATGCTCTCTAGAAGTAAAGCAACACTAATATGATGCTTTCCTGAACATGAATCTTCCCAACAGTGTGTAAAAAAGTTAATTTTAATTTAAAGAGCCCATATTATTCCCTTTTTGGGGTTCATATATTTAATCTATGTACCTACTAAAGTATGTTCACAATAGCTAAAGTCCAAAAAAAGTGTCTGTTTTCATGTACTGCTCCTCCTTGCTCCCTCTACGCGTCCGTTGCTGACGGACTCTGCTGAGCCCCCACTGTTAGACCCCACGTGGGCCAAGTCTGCTCTGATTGGTCTGCTGATCCGCTCTGTCGTTATTGGTCAGTTGCTCAGCACGGTTCTCGGAAATGTCCCGCCTCTTTTACCATATTGGGAATGCAGCCACTGTCTCCGTCCGAGGGGAGCATAAACATTAGCACCTTAGCACTACTGTGCTACCACAGGCTACGGCATATCGTGGGCGTGCTACAGAAGTTAACGGGCGTGCATCATGAGCTGCTGGGCTTGCCACAATGAGCCAATGGGCTTAGATCAGTGATCTCACACTGACAATGACGTCGGACTGACAAATTTTTATCGAGGGGGGCTAGAACCGAGCGTTACATGCAGCTAATGCTACAGCTAACAGGAGGACGTAGGAGAAGCCGTGTTTCCGCGGACTTTGAATTTTTGCAAATAGATGTGCCTAAACATGCACAGGACACTTGGAAAACACACTAAAGAGCATATAAAACCAGAAAAAGCATAATATGGGACCTTTAAATGAAATGTTATAATAAACATAAGAAGCAGAAGAATATTAATTGAAAGCCACAATGAAACACTCTAACTCTAACTAACACTACTACTGGTAGTAGTAATCTGGGAAGGAGAGAAAGGAGAACGACGACATGCAGGTCAGACTCTGAACATGGGCTGCCCTGCACTTCAGGTAATTTGTTTTTATATCCCAAACTTTACATAGAGAAGGTTTTGGATGCAGCATTTCTACTTTTAGTGTATCTTTCTATGTTTAGTTCTGAAAGGGTCTTAATACTGTACACTCAGTTAATACCACTGGCACCTTTTGTCAGTGACATAAATAATAGCAGAGGCTCAGTGGTTAGCTCTGTCCCTTCAAAGCAAAATTTTCCTGGATTTGATTCTGACCAGAGTCAGCTGTGGCTTTTTTGGGGAGTTAGCTTGTTTTTTCAAATGTTTGTGTAGCTTTTGACCAGGTGTTCCAGTTTCCATCCAGTTCAAAGGCAGATCAGGTGAATTGGACTGGAAAGGGACTTCCCCAGAGCATGCAAGGCTGGGCTCCATATATATATATATTTATTTTTTTTTCCGCTGAATAAATCATAGTCACAGTTCAGGGAAATTATATGGTAATGCAATGTTTTAAAAGGAGCTATTTCAATCTGGTGCAAAATAGATTTTTCAGGTGGTCAAGTGGGTTCATTAGGTCCGTTGTGTAGAGTGTAAGATTTGTAATAATGTCATGGAGTTGTCGCTGGTGGGACAGAAAACACACTCTTTTCCTGACACAGACCACACAAAACCACACAGAGACACAACTTTGTTAACAAAATGACATCCCTTCCAGAGCTCTAACAAACAAAGACATATTGGCACACTTACTCCAATGGGTTTCTATTGAAAACAAGGGGACCACAACCATTAATATAAAACGAGCTCTAACCACACAAACCAACCATAGGATAAACATATAAACCATCATTCAAATACAACAATTTTCTTTTCTTTTCTCTTTTTTTTCACAATATCAATCGCTTAACTTAATTTAAGTGTAGAGATATTACACATAAACTAATGCAATAAACATCTTGTAAGTAAGAAACAATCAGGAGGGGGATCATGAAGGCTATGTAAATGTTGATTGTAAATTGTGATTGTAAAATGTATATTGGATGGTTTAAAAGAAAACGTTTTATCTTATACTCTTGATTTTAGGCATCTATAGGTGTTTCAGTCTGAAGAATAAAGACATTGACTCTCTTTGTGGAGTAAGACTACGTTCAAATCATCACATCTTTTTCTTCTAAATACTCTAAATTTGCGAAAAAAATACAAAAACTGGAAAGAGTTTTACAATTACCCCAAGTCAGCGGACAGCAGCCTTGATAAACACATTTTAATCATATAACAATATTCCTTTCTTCTATTTGGGCACTTTTTTTTATTTGAAGGTTGATTTCCATCTATTCTTTTTAGTTTACAAGCCTTTCAATACTTCCATTATCACTTCTTTATTCTGCATCTGTGACCTCCATCCTTTCAGTCGCTCTCTTGATTTCCATCATCAGAGTTTGCTGAGGCCTGTTAGCTTATTTTTCTGTCACTCTTTCACTTCATTTCCCTCTAACTTTCTATCTCTTTCCAAGGTTACCTCACTTTCTTTTATCCTCTTCATAACCATCCATCCATCCTTCCTCCCTTGCTCCCGTGGATTTGCCTCTGTTATGAGGTTATTTAGACTTGTTTACAACCCTCCCTCTCTCTCTTCTCCTCCAATCTTTCATTCATACATCATCATCACTGAGCATCCATCACTGATACAGCCGTTCCTCCGTCTTTATCATCCGTCTTTTAGTAGCTGTTGTTTATGTCTGCTTGACTCGCTGCCATGCTGTTTACTGACCGTCCTTGCTTTCTTTAGAGTATCCTCCTTCAACTCTTCTGCCCGGCCTATTTATTATAACTTCTTTCATCCATCCATCCATCATTCAGAGCAGACTTTTTGAAGCTTGCTACCTATAAAAATCAGCACTTTCTCTTTCTTTTCATCCCTCCATCCAGCTCGCTCACCTTTGCTGAAAGTTAGGTCTTGTTTGCCGCTAATTCTTTCATCCTCCTCCCATTCCTCTCTATCCATCTTTCTCTCTCTCTCTCTCTCTCTCTCTCTCTGTTCGCTCTCTCTCTCTCTGTAAAGTTATTTGAAGTTATTTGAGGTTTGTTTGTCCAACATTTCTCATCTAACACTCCCTCATTCCCTACCAGTCCTCTTCTGTGTCTATTCCCCCTCCCTCCATCCGTGTCTCTAACCTATGGGGCAAAAAAAAAGTTGTTTCATTTGCAGCTTGCTTTTTCTAAGATCACATACGGACAAACGTTGTGGTCGATGCCTATATCTCTCCTCAGATGAAAGGCAGCGGGGAGAAAAAAAAAAAAAAATATCTGACCACAACAAACTGAGCCAGACAGTCAACACCAACCCACATAATGAGACTGGTTGTGTGTGTGTGTGTGTGTGTGTGTGTGTGTGTGTGTGTGTGTGTGTGTGTGTGTGTGTAGGGAGAGTATGAAGCGTAAAGTTTGAGGGGAGACAGAGTCCAACACACTCAGAAATCTTGTCAAATGTCCATCTCACACTTCAGAATTTATTATTTCATTCTGGTTGATTTATGCAGCAATCCTAGGTCAAATTCAGCTCGCACACGGTTCCTCTGACTGACCGGCTGCCCTCTTGTTTCTTTTCAAAGTGTAGAATTTCTAGACCTTGAGCAAAAATAGCGGAACGGATGAAAGAGAGAAAGGGAGAGAGAGGAGAAGAAACACAGCTGAGGTAATAACCTGATTTCGCCTCAGTTGGTTTTGATTTAAGGAAGGAAGAGTGTGTCAGAGAAAACAGCAGGCGCTCTCCTGTCTCGATTTCGTGCCAGATTTTTTGAAGAGAGAAGCGAGCGAGGGATGGAGGCAGAGAATAAAAAGGAGAAACAGACTGAACAAAGAGAGGTAGAGACAGTGAATCACACCCCATGCCAATAAAAAAGAAGTGAACTGACACAAAGAGACACAGATACCATTGAGAAAATGAGCTTGCTGCAGAGGGAGACAGGAGAAGGGAGATGGAGAGTGGGAGGGTATTACCAAGCAATGCATTTTTTATAGCATTGAGAACAGCCGTACCAGGAGCTCAAACAGAGATAAATACCTTCCCTCCATAATTTAAAGCCCCATTTTTTTTATATAATAATGTAGCAACAGTGTGTTTATGTTTTCTACCAGGATGATTCTTAATCAGTCAGCAAACATGACACCAGAGAGCAAGGCAGAGACCCTGAAAAATAGACAGGCAGGGACAGAGAGGCTTATGGGTAAACACAGCTCTGCACGCCACTCACACCACACACACACACACACACACACACACACACACACACACACACACACACACACAGCCAGTTGATTACCCCAGGTGTCTGTATTCACACATGAGGAGCGTTTGAATTTTAAACTCCTCCAAAAACATGTGTCAGCCTTCGCCCATCTGCCTGTCACCCCACAACGCCCTGACAAAAGCACGAGCGCAATTAATGTAAAGCTGTGCCGATGTGCCAATTTAGCCCCAATTTCCTGCTTACAGCATCAGACCTTTCTTTCAAATGTGTATTTTTTTAGCATAATATATGAGGCGTGCCATTTTCCTTGCCAAAAAACCCCATCTCCATATCAATGAGAATGGCCCAATTTGCAGAATTTTGCAGCACATCCCAATTTAGTGCTTAAATATTACAAATTTAGCAGTCTTATTCAAATGTACATCTCCACGAGGAAAGTGGCTACTCAAATCAATATGGACGGCCCATTTTGCTGCTCATATTCTTAAGATTTAATTTTATTTTGGCTTGTTTTCAGAGAAATCTGAAAAAAAGTATACGTCCCATTCCAGAACACAGATTTTGGTTTACTAACATTTTTTATGTTCCTCATATTGGAAGGTAAATGCTTAACATGAGTTATGTTGGGTAAATAAACAAATGTGCTTTTCTTTCCTTATGATATCTTTAGATGCATTTTCTTGGATTGTGCTAAATGCAGATGAATGTATTTTAAACTTATGTAACATAATGGAAGCTGTAAGTGATACAGTATGAGCACAATACCTTTCTTCAGCTCTGTTCAGTATAATGAATACACTGTCATACATCAACAATATCACAGCACACCTAAAAATGGAAGGGGATGGGTCAACTGTTTTTCCCTTACAATCCCAGCCTTTGATCCATTTAAACATTAAATATGATGAAATGTTTATCAAGTGTTTCCCCAATATCTGTGTTTGTCCAGTGCATAGGCAGTTCCCCATTGTTTAGTCTCTGTGCAGTTATATTTTGTATGATAATAATATATTCATGGTGCAGAAAGACCAGCATAAAAAGATGAAAACAACTTGTCCCAATATGCCGCTGATCATTACTTTTTGTGATGATGGAAGTGGTCACAAAGACAACTACAGGCTAAGAGAAAAAAAACAAAAAAAAACAATTGTATTAAAATTGCAAATTAAAAATGTGGGCTTCATGAGTTGGTGGGGAGGCAAGAACACTTTGTAAATAATCAAAGCTAAAATTAGATTTCAGTACATAGTAGGAAGTTGTTATTCACACTTGTGCCAATGGAAGCTGCAATTCAGCAGCTGTCTTGTTTGCAATTAGTCAAGCAATATTAAATAATTGTAAAGCAGACTATTCAAACATTAAGATAATGTGGGAAACACATCGTCCCAAAGTGTGTCAAAAAGGAAGTCTGTAATAGATTCGGTTAGCTGGAGAATAATTATTAACTATAATTTTGAATTCAGCAGTGATTCTCCATTAACAACAATATGGTCCGAGTAAAGCCATTGCAGAATGATATAGGTGCTGTAATCATATTATCAGCAAGCAAATTCAGATTGATTTCCCCATTTTTTCAAGTTGTAGTAGCCAGGCATTACCAATGTGAATTAGTCTGAACCCTCTCGGCTCATGTAGGATTCCTCAAGTGCCTTACATAGGGGCATGGATGTGAATGCCTTTAGACGCTGCGACCAATCAGAGCAACATAAGGTGACATGTTGGTGGTATGCTAGGTTAAGTAGCTAGTTACTATCCACAGTAGACAGTCATCTTTTATGACATGATTTATTATCCCCCACTAACATCGGACTGTGCCGTCCCAACCAACACCCGACGCCCAGCCACCACCATCGGACTGTGTTGTCCCCACAACCATCGCCGTCCTCAGTCATGCACATCCTGCTCCGACCCTACCATAGGGGCAAGGAAGTGTGGACAACAGGAACGCGAGGACTAGAAATCCTGCCTGCAGATTATCTAATATGCTCTTTTGTAAAGCGTCTCGATATAACACTTGTTATGAATTGACGCTATGCAGTAATGATTGATTGATCGATTGATTTTTTCATTAAGTTATGAACCATTCAATCGGTTTGGTTTCAACTTAAGATGTTTTCTAGTTGAGTAATCATTGAAGCTAAAGGTTGACTAGTCATTGCACATTCATGATATTAATCAAATGATCAAAATTCATAGTTCAGGAACAGTTTTAGTTCCAGATTGAATAACAGTCCATGGGAGATGTTAACGCAACTGTGCTCAAACAAGGAAGTGGGCTACTATATGGCGCAATTCTAAACGTCTGCTGTCTCTTCAAAAACAGATGTATCTGTGCAGCACAGGCCCATTTCATCCTTTGTGGATGTGGAAGTAGAGGGTTGTAGCTGGTGTCTCAGAAATAACAAAAACATCCACAGTAGCAGGATGGACTCTATTGTCAGCACGAGACATAAACAAGAGTAGCCCGGTTCATGACGCGAGTGGTTGCCATAGTTGTTTCTTCTTCTTTCTTCTTGGTGGATTTGCAACCAACTACATGCATACCACCACCTACTGTATCAGGCTGTGTACATACTCAAGTGTGCTCAGGCACAGAACTATCTCACTAATGTGAAAGCAGACCAGCTGGGGAGAGGCCCGTTCCCCAGCGGAGTAATCGCGCTTGGGCCTGAGACGAAACATTCATGTCTAATTTGAAAAATCCCAAAGCCTTTCTTTGAATCAACTCATTTTTTGTTGACTTTTGGGGAACCGCCATAATAGCAACCATCTTGGTTCTTTAAAAAAAAATGCCGTATTAGTGCTTCTTTGGGTCCCCTAACAGTAAATTGTCATATTGAACCTGCTCCATATTTGATAAGCAGTTGTGATTGGTCAGACCAAGGACAGAAAGCTGTCTGAACTTGAAGGGGACCAGAAAAATCTGCCAGAGGAATAAACAACTTATTCTCAGAAATGAATCTGGTTTCCAGGCGAAATACACACAGGGCTTAACAATGATCAATGTGCAGGTTCCTTTTGGTTGTTTGAGATTTTTTGAGAATTGCTTTTCAATTTTCATTTTAAGTACAGGGTTTGATTAAAATTCCAACCAGCAGTTTCAGAAAGCTTTTCAGGTTTTTGAAGGGCAAGTTCAACAGGGTGATTTTAATAAGTAAAGTGGATCAACAACTACTGAGGTTTCAGGCTTGGTTGTTTTGTTTTCTTTCCCAGGGAGATCATGATGCACCACGCTGACCTTGTGCATAATATCATTAATCCAGCTTGATTTAATTAACATACAATTCTTGTCTTTTTTACTCTGTGGCTTTACAGCTCCTCATACTTTATAACATAAGGAAGTAAATGCAATCAGAACAGCTATCCGGTTTTTTGGAGGAAGGAAAGAGAAGAAAGAAAGAGAAGAGAATGACTCAGAGAAAATACAGTGTTATTCTGTGAGCCAGCCTTTGTTTTCCCCTGTTTATGCTTAAATCCATGGTTTTATTGTAGCCTTTAGAAATGGTAAACAGCTCTGTTTTCCACTCCCTCCCTTTATCCAGTCATCCCTCCATCCATTCATCAACCTTTCTTCACTTTGCTACAGTTCTTTTGGCCAATCTCTCTCTTATTTGTCTCCCTGCCTGTTGGCTTCTTCCTCTGTTTCTTTCATCTTGGCCCAATAGGAAGAAGACATCCTTTAATGGCAAACTTCTTCTGTGAATATGTGTTACTTATATGATTTCGAACATAGTTATACTGTTCATATTCAGTTTAATAACAGTGCTGCTAGGAATGATTACTTGTAGAGCTTTGGGATCAACATCAAGCACGGCTCATACTGGGTGTTTGATGGGCTTGTCCACCGTATTTGTTAGCAGCTGTTGTTTGTTTACCCATTAGTCAAAGAAAACAGTCAGAGGTAAACAAAAAGGAAGCGTTTTAACTAAAAATGTGATTGACAAAACTGCTACCGTTTTTCTTTTCTTCGCTTAAAGGCTTTCATTTTTGTTTATTGATTTATGATTCATTTTTAATATTATTGTTGGTGTTTTGGTGTGGGTGATAAACACAAACCACATGCCAGTACAGTCCAATTAGCTATCTGCCATCAGCAACTTTAAAGCAACTTTTCCTTTAGCCTATAGTAGCTTTAGTAATAAAAGAAGTACATTTAGAGAACGTATTGCTATCCAATGATGTGTAGGTAGCTTTTATAATAGCAGCATTAGTTCATATGTTAGCAGTAAGCTAATCTAAAGCTAATGCTAATAGTAGCCTTTACAAGCTTCACTATGCACTTTTGAGCTTCCAACATAAACACATGTAGTGTGTGTGTGTGTGTGTGTGTGTGTGTGTCATAGCTGTAACTGCAGCAGATTAAATGTACAGTAGAAACACATGTAACAGTATCATAAAGAGACAGTGGTATTCTTTCCTACACCTATTCTTATTATCAAGGGCACTTACAATGACTGAAATTAAAAGTCCCATTAATCCGTCAATGTAATCCCTCTGTTGCACGAAGCGCCCTTTTCAGCCTGACTGTGGATTAGAGAACACTGAAACCCTGTGTTGGTGGTCACTCGTGTATAACACCTCATAAAGATAAAATGCTCTGTGTGTGTGTGTGTGTTTCCTTCTGTGCTGGTGGTCAGCATTGTCAAGCACCGACTCAGTGTGTGTGTGTGTGTGTGTGTGTGTGTGTGTGTGAGGGTGTGTGTGTGTGTGTGTGTGAGGGTGTGTGTGTGTGTGTGTGTGTGAGGGTGTGTGTGTGTGTTTGTGTGTGTGTGTGTGTGAGGGTGTGTGTGTGTGTGTGTGTGTGTGTGGGTGTGTGTGTGAGTGTGAGTAGTTTGTCGCACATGTGGATAATGTGCCTCTTTTCTTCCTTTATGCTTACCTGCTGAAGGGGAAAATCCCTGTAAGGTGGTCTTCCCGCAATGTGGACTACAGAGAAGGGGGCCTGTAACAGAGGAAACAGTGAATTAATAAAATAAGCCCCCTGAGTAGAACACTATTTAGTCAGAGGGCTCAGAAACGTGGTGGTTGGGGGATTTTTTTAATGGATAAATCAAAGGAGGGACCAAAGATAATGTGCCAACATTTGCAAGTGTTAAACCCTAAGCCATCACTTAAAAGTTTGGCACTTGGAATTGAGCAAAGCTTGGTACAAGCTGACCAATTTTCATTCCATTATCTTTAAATGAATCAGACAATTTGTTTCAAGTTTTGTCTGTTTGCTCCCCACAATTATACAGAGGGATTATTTGCGGTCATGACCCTAAATAAGCTTCTTCTCAGTATGATTCTAGAAAACAACACTGTTTCACAGTCGTTTTTTTTTCTTTCAGAGCAAATTGGTTTCGGAGACACTTGATTTTGTGAATCACCCCTCTCCAGTAACTTAGCATGTAGGTCACACTGTGTCCTTTATTTGTATGTGCAATATCGCTAAGTGTCTATAAAATTCTAATTCCAACTCCCACATCTGAAAAAGAGAGCAAATGCATATTTTGACCCCCCCGCTTCCCATTCCCCTCAGATCATTTGTTAAACGCAAATTGGAACTAGTGGGCAAAAAATGCAGATGGCGAATGGTAAAATGAAAGAGTAATAATAATAAACATTTATATCCCTCTGCTGCAGTATGTTAAAATCTATACTGTGGAGCCTGCACACAATCATGAAAATCTATTGGTCAGAGATGCACGACTAAACAACTCTCTCTGGAGTTTGGAATGAATGTATTCATCATGCACGGTTGTTGCTTCCCAAATGGGGACAATTTCAAAAGGCAGTCCTTAACATAAAAAAGTCACATATGAAGCCATGATGCATACGGTGTTTGTGTTTGTGGGCAGGATTCTCAGAGTTGACAGTACATACATATTCCTGGCTGACTTTCATAGCCCTGTAAATGGGGCCCACTGGTCTACAAAAGCAAACAAGAAGATATTCAGTTTCAGCACCGCCGTGAGCTTAATGTTTATGTTTTATTATAAGGCATCCACCAAGTCAACATGTGTTCAGAACTAAACACTCAAAATACTTATAGGTCTGCAGTGGGCTGCCATGAGGCTCCCTTTGTTAGCAGATTCTTTTTTTTTTTTTTTTTACAAATAATTTTCAGTTTCATTGGATTGTTTTTATCTCCCTACAATTCCCGTGTTACAATGTTACAATAAGTGACCTACTTCACAAGCGAGGATCAAGTAAGGAACAATGTGAGTAATGTGAGCAGCTTCAAGTCAGATTCCACACGTGGTGCAGACAGGCAGTGCACAAGGTGTATAGAAAGTATTGAACTTTGTATATATATATTATTATTATTATTATTATTTTATGATCATAAATATCCTAATCTACATCAACATCCTCAATACTGTCATCATCAATATCATCGTCACCAACTTCATCAACAGCAACAATATCATTAAAAGCAGAAGCGAAACATTTGTTCCCACTAGATTGCTTAGCTGTTGCTTCACCTCTGACATGCACTGCTCGCATTGTAAACTCTGCAGTTCAACACGTCTTTTGTCAAGGAACAAGGTGTTTGTTGGTGGGAATGTTTCTATTTTCATTTTGTAGCGTGACAAGTATCATTCACTCATCATTCTGTTGGCATTGTTTGAATGCTAGGCATTTCTGTTCGTGTGAAGAGCATGGCTGGTGAAATACACCAGCTGAAATGCAAACTGTACATTACGTTTGTAGACGTCATCTCTTAACACAAAGTTATTTCTTTAGTCTCCAGTTGCTCTAACTGTAAACAATGACGTACACATGGAAAGGAAGTTTGGCTTTAAAATCCTTTATGGCTAATCTGTATAGCTGCAAGCTACATCATTCCCCCCAAAAAATTGCCACCCCCCTCAGGCTATAACCCTCAGATGATACCCACTGGGTTTCAAGATTGCTTGGAGAGTTACACCAAAATCTTCCCATTACAGTAGGTCAGCACTTCTTCAAATCATTGCCTAGAGCATGTCTCTGTTTTAGCAGGCCAGCTTGAATGTTTCCCCAGCCTACTAAACACAACTATTTCCAGCAAGTCTTGCTGTATTAATGGAGGATACATGTACCAGGGTAATGCTGTAAAAAGCATGGGTGGGCACGCACAAAGTGGCAGGTACAGTGCAGAACAAAAATCTCCTAATCCACCAACTCTTTGCTATTCATTATTATTTCACAGGGCAGCCGTCCCAAATACATAAGGCCCCTACCCTGCTCTGCCTTGTCTGCCAAGCTCCAACTCCGGGTTTGATGTTCCTCCAACATCCAACAGGCTATGATTATTTCATTCCTTTTTTAACATAACACATCAATTATTCAACCTGCGCTAGACCAGATTTGATTTTTTTGATTTAACTTAAATGACTGTGTGTGTATGTGAGTGTGTCCGCCCATCTAAGATAGGACTGAATATGAAATGACCACGGAGATAATACCACGTTCCTGCGATGATTGATGAACGGTGAAAGGGAGGAGTAGAAGAAGACAAAAAAGGAAAGTATGCTAGAATAAATAATGACTTCATTAGCATAGGATGGCAAATGCTGCTTTCACTTTACAATAAATTGCCTGCCATCCTCAAGGCAAACTGTCCACACAACAAGTGTGTGTCTGTAAGAGTGGATTTTTTCAAATCAAACATTGGCACATCCATTTCCTCCAGGTTTTTAAATTGCAGTTAAGGAACTTTAAATCCCCATTGAAAATCAATTGTAAACTTTAACTTTATGAATGTAATAAAGTCCTAAAAGTTATAACTCAGTCCCCAAAGCCTTTTTATTGTTAAATTAATTAGCTTTCCACGCAAAAGCATCTCATTAATTCTTACCTTTACAAAAAAATGATTCCTTTATCCTTTGGCCTCATTTCCCTCTGTCTCACTCTCTCTGTGTCTCTCCCCTGCCATTCCTCTCCTCTCCCTACATCCTCATCTCTGCTAATGAGCCCACTTAAATCTCTGCCAAAACACAAACAGCAAGAAGAGAAGAAGACAAAAAAAAAAAGAGAAAAGTACCATGCTTACTGGAAGCTCTGTTTGTTAAAGGATTCATCATGTGAGCTGTTTTCAATAAATAATAAATGCAAACGCTGACTTTTGTCTGCAGACGAGACTTCGGGACATGAATTATGGATTGTTATTCCTGGATAGGGCAATACAGGGACAGGGTGGCAGTGTGTGTATGAGTTTGTGTGCATGCGGTAAATCCCGAGTACACACAGTGGATGAAGCTTCTGGGGTTTACAATCAGCGCAGTTATGTGGACACAACTCACTGTGATTACAACACTTAAGACATTGATTTATGTGCAAGGAGATTTGCAGTCCAAAGCTGATTTGGACTTTTCTTGAAACTTTGCTCAAAAGGATCAAAACTCTCAACACTCATTGATTATTAGTTTATTCTATGCCAATTAAGTATTCTGATTTGTTGGGTGATGAGTAATATGTTATGTTGTTTTTTTATTTGCCATGGCCATTCCTGCACATTTGTGTTGACACAGTATTTTTCCATTTATCTCTACTCTCTCCTCGTTTTCCTGCTGTTTCCCACTCTGTAATCATTATAACAACAAAGGACGCTACACTCCTGCTGCACAGTGGAAAGGTTCCAGTGGCAATGTTTAAATGTACGTGGCTTTTTTCCTGCTTCTCGTCTCTTGTCACCCGGGAGAATGAGTGGAATAACTTGATTGAAAATCAGGAAAAAAAGGGAATAATTAGAAATGGGAGAAAGGCACCCATCCACCCGCGACAACAATCATCCGTGATCTCTGCTGTCATTTCACTCCACAGTAAATAATTCATCAAAAAGAAACAAAGGGGAAACAAATATGCAAATAAATCCCCCGGAAAAAAAAAAGGCCAGTAACATCAGCCTACACCGCCACATGGGAGGAAGAGTAGTGGATTATAATCATCGCAGGTTATGACTGTGATGAATCTGAATTCCTCCTGTTTCATCTACCTTGACAGTACTGAAGTCACACATACACAGAGGGTGAAAAAACCTAGAGGGATTTGAGGTTTTGATTGAGGAGGGAGGGATGGATTAAGGACAAGGGGAATGGAAGGATTGAGGGAGTAGGAGGAGGAGGGGGAGATGCAGGGAAGAGGGGTAGTCGAGATTGGGGGGGGGGGGAGCAGAAGAAAGAGATTTGGGAGGGGAAGGGAGGAAAAGGAGGGAGGGAAGCTTTTGAGGGTGTATTCGACAGTGCTGTGAAAGGTAGCCATCAAGGGCTTTGATGAAAAGTGCAGGCCTTCTAAAGCTTAGGAGTGACAGCATATGATTTGGTCAAAGCATGAAGCTTTTCAAAGGTAGACATTCACACTCCCATTCATCTCCCTCTCAGATTGAATATAACTTCTTTTTTTTTTCGGCTGAGCTCCGGCAAAATTTTTGGAATTGGTTTGACAGATTGACTGCATGTGGTATTGTCCCTTTGACTTACAGACAGTAGGATGGCTGGAAATGTAGACATCCTGAAATGAAGGGGAATTACAAGTAATGTTTCAACGCACTGTCCTGGATCAGCAGCTGTGCAGAAGGCCACATTTTAATGGAGGAAGTGACATAACATTTGTAATTATAGGCTTAAAAGAAACCTCATTATGGTTGCCCTTGGTTCTTTAAAGGCAGCAATGTAAAAGTGCTTAATAAAAGTACAAGCCCTACATGGAATCATTTGAGTGTGTTTGATTGACGCAGTCCAAAGTTGGTCTGTTAAAACATTCAACTGCATGGATTTCTTCCAAGTACACTATCTTGATTTCTTTTTTAGAATGAATGAATTTGCACATTTTACACACTTTCAAACAAGCTTTTTTTTGCATCATTCATGCTGCCAGTGCAACCCTTATGGATATTATAGGCTTTTCCCATAATGGATAACACTTTAACACATGACCACTGCTCTGCCAACGGGTCCATAGTCTTCTTGGAGTGCTGCAAATGCATAATGTTGGAAATAGCATGCAATTTGACACCATAGGACAGAGACGGACAAACACACTCATGATGCTGCTCTTTACATGTAAAAGCATGCATGTGCGGAAAATTGCACACACATGGCTTTGAGACCCTTGTCTGATAATGGTGTCTGGTTTGATCTCTCTGTGAGACACACACACACACACACACACACACACACACACACACACACACACAACTATGCACAGATAATAGTGTCTAATTTAGGCCCTCATATCTGTTGAGTTCTCTAGAGGACTAGACCTCATCAGGAATATATTGGTGACCTACATACTACAGTAGAAACACACACACACGCGCACACACACACACACACACACACGCACACACAACCATAACTGCACATGTTTCTATGCTAGAGCTCAGACATGTACAGTTGGCATCTAGAGCGGATGCATGCATGCAGACACAGGCACAGAAACATGCCTGTATAAAGAGGGAATAACTAAGCCCACACAATCAGGAACACACAGAGACAGACATGTAGGCGTGTAAACATGTCTATATGCTGTGTACATGTTTGTGTACACCCACTCCACTAAACTCAGACGACGAAACAGACGCACTCCTACATCTTCTCTGAAAGGTCAAAAACGTCCTTCCAAAGCCCTCGTGAAAAATAAACTTTTTAAGTAAAAACATATTCATAATTTATGTTGAAAATTGTGATGTGATGGGTGTAAAAGTGTTATATTCATTAGACTGGTGAAGTGGAGGTCAAAAGCGCATTGTAACTTGATGCTTACAGCCTGAAGTGTTCACACTTTACTGCTTAGGGCAGATCTGCCAATGACATCATCAATAGTATCAGCATGTGTGTAAGTGTAGAGGATATGCATATGCAGTAATATGCATTCTGTTAAGCACAAGACAGACCCTCAGTCACCATTCATCATTCATGGGCATCATCTGTCAGTGTCAACGTCTACTAAATGACCTGACACAAAGTGAGTGAGAGACAGAGAGAAAATCTCAACCAACCAGAAGGCCTGAGTCACAAATAGTTATCACCACTGCACCAGGACAGAGAGTCAGTCAGGGACAACGAGTAGGATGTATACGTTGGCCGACAAGTGCAAACATACTGCAATGATTAAAAAAGAAATGATTTGGAGTAACAGAATGCATATCCAAAAACAACCCAAAATCTTCCACAGGAAATCACATGGTAGTAAGTAAAATAATACAATGTTGGAAGGATGCTGCAAATAACAAAACATCCTGAAAAAGGGGTCAGACTAGAACAAACACAGCCCCAGAGCAAAGTGATGACTGGATATGCAGCGTTTTTTTTGTTTGTTGCATTTGGATAGTTTGATGGCTTTTACAGCATTTTGGGGGGATATTTGCAGCACATTTCTATTGTTGCATTTGTTTTACCTGTTTAAATCCATTTCTTCTAATGGAAATCATTTGGATTGTTGGCGCACACTTGCACTTGTCCGCCAGCGTAGACGTAAAATCAAAACAAAAACAGAGAAAGAACATAAGGAGATCATTGCTATCTGTTCATCAAATAATTTTAATGATCCGGTAATGATTGGATTGAAACTGCAGAGAGGCTCCAAGGCCCAGCTGAAAGATATCTGCCAAAGGGTGGAGACAAACGCAGACATTTATGTGTGACTGTCTGCTGAGGTTGAAAAAGGCCAAATGGACCTGACTCACACACACAGTTGTGGTGGCTACACATAAAGGAGAAGGAACTGAGGTTGGACCACAACTGGGGCAGAAATAGGGCTTTTGAACCAGCATGGAAAGACATTAAGTATTTTCAAGTTTATGGGTGGTGAGAGGGATTCGGCTCAAGGGAGATGAGGTCCTGACTCATGCAGAGTGGTGTCTGTCTTTTGAAATGTAATGGTAGCTTTTGAAGCTAATGTAGCACTCAGTAAAATGGAATAAAACTACACATAGGGCCTTATGTGTCTTTGTGATTTGACAGGTAAATTGTGCTTGGATAAATGTTTCAATAAAAGACCATCCTAGGATAAATAGACAAAGATGTTCTTTCATGCCTCAGAACATATGATAAACCACATCTTTTGACTTATCACACATGTAGCGTCCCCCAGACATGTCTCCTTAAACTTCTGTTTCTTGTTACATGTTAAGCTAAGGACGCACTAAAGGTTGATCCTCCTTCAGCAATAGAAAGCGCCTAGAAGGCAGCGTCAGTCACTGATTGTGTAATTATCTGCTGCTTTAGTAAATCAGACGCTAATTACAGACAGATTGCATGCCCAAATTGAATGAAATTTGAGCTGTGCTTTCATGTACATAAATCTGGCCCTTAGAGGCAGGAGAGAAGAAAGTTTGAGCTCAGTAACTTGTTTGAGATGATTATTAAATGTCTGAGTACCAGACAGACACGAGGGAACCACACGCTGTCCTTAAGGGGGGAAGTAAATTAATATCTACTCAGTAATTGTAGGCACAAACAATGAGGCTTGTCTGCTTAAAGAAACACGAAGCCTCACATACAGGACTGTGTATATCAAAAAGTTGACACAGCAGTCTGCAGTTTCTACTGATGGTACCATATCACAGGATGGAGGAAGAAAACGTACACAGTACTTCCTCATGCACATTCCAAGAACAGTGAGAATAAAATATGACCAACGTTGTGAAGAAGTTTCTGCAGGCTTCATGACCTTGCAAGAAAATAAAAAGCTTCCCTTTTTTCTGTTGAGGGAATACAGAAATATAGCAGGGACAGATCTGCAGCCTCAAGGCGAGACAGAAAGAAGACACAACGTCTGTGAATCTGCACTTTTCTGTCTTCTGCTAAACACGGTATAGATTTATACAAGGTGCCATATAGAACAGACACTACAACAGAGAAGAGAAAATCCACATGTTCAGTCTTTATTACCTGTGGCATGTAGGTTGAGTATGCAATATCTAAAATCAGTTTGACCTTAAGTCTGTGTGAAACTAAAGCCATGACTTAAGAAACCATAGATAGTTTTTTTGTGACATGGCGATATGTTTAGCCCTGACTTTATCGCTCATGTAACCACATAGTCGATATTGTTTTGAAAAGCCACACAGAATTGGCTGAATTGTAATATGCTTTATTTGGTGATGCTTTGATTTTTTAACCTGGAGCCACTATCAAACAACATTTTGGTCAATTACCAAATAACTGGGGGGAAAAACACCAACCCCACCAGCATGCACTTTGCTTTATGTTTATTTTTAGGGAAAATCATTTGAAACAAAGAATACATTTACATGCTAAGTATCAGTTTTCTGGTGAACATATTCTAATCCCAACTTGTCTGATAATTTGATTTGGTCTGTGGCCCTAAGTATGAATTAAGTACCACTCTAGCATCTGATTGGCAGATAGAGGTCACAGTCACATTTGGTTGAGATTTGGGGGGGTAGGGGGGATCATGGTTGCGATGCGTGCATTGTACATACCTTAGGTAACTTAACCAGATGAGATATGTAACGCATCATAAATGACATAACTAAAGTGCACTGCATTAATTCAAAAGAAAAACATGTCTGAAAAGAGATCAATGTTTACTATTTGTTTACAACAAGGATAATAGCGTTTTCCTAGATTAAAGCTCCGTGTCTGATTGAGCAATCCATCACCCTGAACCATCGCCCCAAGTGGACTCTCATGGTCTTTATACTCTAACCAGACCTAAACACCACAACAAATACATAAGGCAGAGAACCGCATCCAGAATTAATGTAGAGGGTAACATATAAAGACATATTAAGACAGGCTTAGCCTCTGCCTTCCTCACTAACTTCTTAGCGAGGTTTCTATTTCCTGTTTCTGTTTGTTTCAAGTGTAGCTGTTTATTCAACTTTCTTCCAACAAACTGTATGTTGATATAACCAGTAAGGTACATCCAGTTCACTTGGATGCAGAATCATTCTGACATTAAAATATCAATCACTTTCAAACCATTATCACTATTTTTGCCCAATGTCTTTCATTCCCTCTTATTACTACTACTACTGCTGCTTCCCTCTGTTTGGGCTGAAGCAACACAAATGTAAACTGTCATGCCAATAAGCAAGTTGTATTTGAAACAATACAACTACGAGATGCACTGTGATGTTGATGTGTCTTTAATGCTGTTATTGACATAATATTAGTCAGAGAGCAAAGGAGAGGTGTAAATGTATTACAGCAGAGAATGTAGAAAAGACGTGCACAGAGAAAGACATGGGTGAGCAGAACGTACAGCATTTTATTATCATACATTCCCTGTGTGCTACCAAAGGGAAAGAGCTGAGCCACCGTTATGTAAACCCGAATGAAACATTCATGAACAAACCATGGTCTCACTCTCAGCCCATCGGGACAGTGCATGAATGACCCATATGGCGGGTTGGCTACTATCTAAAACTCATCTACAGCAAACAGGAACACTTTGAAAGGTTCAATATGCAGGGCAGATATCAAACCAGGAGAGAGTGGTGTGTGTGTGTGTGTGTGTGTGTGTGTGTGTGTGTGTGTGTGTGTGTGTGTGTGTGTGTGTGTGTGTGTGTGTGTGTGTGTGTGTGTGTGTGTGTGTGTGTGTGTGTGTGTGTGTGTGTGTGTGTGTGTGTGTGTGTGTGTGTGTGTGTGTGTGTGTGCATGTGCTTTTGCTGTGGGAGGGAGGAGGCAGAGAAGGGACAACCTTTTATTGGCATGAATGGAAAGGATCATGTGCTGCCAGAGCAAGTAAGGGCATATTCAAACCTTAAGGGAAAAAAAGATGGAAAGGAGTGTTGAGGGTAAGGGGAGAAGATGAAGGACAGAAAGAGGAGGGGGGGGCACTGTGTGTGTGTGTGTGTGTGTGTGTGTGTGTGTGTGTGTGTGTGTGTGTGTGTGTGTGTGTGTGTGTGTGTGTGTGTGTGTGTGTGTGCGTGTGCGTGGAGGGGGTGGGGGGCGGGGGGTACATAACGAGGAAGAGAGGAACGAGAAGAGAAGCAGGGATTAGGCAATAAAAAGACAGATGAGATCAAGAGACGTCTTTGACACGCTCAGTCGGCGTATGCTTTCTGTGAGCCTGGGAGTAGCTGAGCTAACCACACACACACACACACACACACACACACACACACACACACACACACACACACACACACACACACACACACACACAGAAAAACACACATATGCACTTGTGCTGTGATGTGGTTAGCTGTGACTTTGTCTCTGACTTGGTGTATATATGAGATGTTTAGAAAGGGGCCATACTGTAGGAAGTTGTGCCAGATTCCCCAACACCACACCCCTCCATCATAAGGAGGAGAGGACTTAGTGGGCTTTGGTTCTCTGTTGTGGTTTCTTTAATTCTCTGCGTCTCTTCTTTTTTTCCTCTCTGGATCTGGCTCCTGCTCTATCTCTGTCCTTGCTGTCTGTTTCTCGGTCCAGCGCTCTGCTTCCCCTTGGCTTTTTCTTCAAATGTACTTCTCTCTATCAATCTTTCCCTCATCCTTAAGCCATCCATCTCTTTCTTTCTCACATCCACAAACTTGCATTGATCTGAGGGCATGATACATTAGGGGAGGTTTGAAAGCATTGCAGTTGGAACACTAAAGTTGGGACACGAAAGGAGAATGTCTGTGCCACACACACATGGTTAAAAAAAAACCTGATCCTTAAAGCATGTGTAGGCCTCAGTGCTGTAACATGAACACAGGAGTTTAGATTATGACTGTAATAAGTAAAGGAACCTTATGCCAGTTAAACCACACCGCTCTGTGATCATGAGGTGGTGGGCTTCAGTGAGGTTGAAGGCTTCTGTTGTGGTTGCTTTGTACTTCTTTTTTTTTTTCCAAAGATTATCATGACATTCACTCAACATTTCTTCATCACTGAAACAATGTCTCTCTCTCTCCCTCAACCCAGTATTTTCTTCCTTTAGAGTGTGATTTCAATATCCCTTAGTGACTTCAATTTGGGACGTACAATAACCAGAGCTACACTGTTTTCCTTTGATTTCCTCAGACGTATACAGTATATATATATATATATAGAGCCATCCCACCTCCTTCCTCATTGTGCTTATACAACCCTTTCAGAGAAAAAACAATCAAATGTAAAAAAGAGTTTAACCTGCCAACTGTGTCACAAATCCACACAGTTCAGATGAAAAGCAATCCCATACTAGTATGTATGTTAAGCCACACACTGACACACACATGTAACTAAACACACACACAAATAGGGCAAGAGCCATTGGTGCACTTATACACACGTGAAGTCAAACAATCAGAGTTTCAGTCTATATAAACACACACACACACACACGCGCGCACACACACGCACACACACGCACACACACGCACACACACACCATCCACCCACACGTCCCTTCCTCCCTGTTTCCTAAACCTCAAACACCCACACACTGCCTCTTGATTCAATTAAACTACAGTCAAGCTTGGATTGTGACATATACCTCCATGGAGGGAAGTGGGAGATTTGTGCGGGGGTTTTTTGTGTGATCACAAAACTTCATGACCCCTTTGCCCCGGCCTTTCCTGCCCATTGTTGTAATGCATGTGGTGCATTCAGACCAATTGCCAAGCAAGTATGTGTGCCTTCAGATAAGTCAAACATCATTTTTATTGTGATTAAATTGCAATCAAGGGAAGTCAGGGTGATGAATATGACTTTAATAACAGGCTATCAAAGAGCATTGTAATCGGCGTGCTGTAAAACGCAATATTAAGCTCATATTTAAAGCCTGCTCTCAGCTGAGTGACTCCACATCCGCACACTCAGACACTGAGATGCAGGAAACAGACAGGCATCGTTCTCATGATTGTAATGATTTCAGCAGATAATGTAAGTGGAGAGCAAGTCGCCGTTTGTTAGTCGAACTATATCAGAATCAACATTAGAAAAGGCAGCCAGCTAAAATTGAGCACTGCTTTTGGCCCACAGACGGCACTTTTAAGAGCCCTGTGCATCCCAGAAAGTGGGTGAAATATAAATGCTGATTTACTTTAAGCATATTGTCTGTCTGATTTGCTATTTTGGAACTAACACAAACACATAAATGATGCAAATTCTCTATGTTTTTGACTCCTCGTTAATGTCAACCAATACACATTTGCCTCACACACTGAAATATTGTCTTCATTCACTTTTATTCACCAGCTTTCCACTTCTAACCCCTTTCTTTCTTTCTTTCTTGCTATTCCTGTCAGTCTGTCTCTTGTTCTTGCTACTCATCTCTCTCCTCTAATGAGACAGGGACCGTCCTCCCTGTAGGGAAAGAGGTCAGTGCCCCCGACACACACACGTTCACGCACACACATAAACATGCAGGCACAGACTGCACACATGCATACACATGCAGACGGGACACATGCAGACATGCAGACATCCATGCAGATAAAATAACAAGCCCCCAACCCCTACTGCCGCACACACAAATGTGCGCTGCATACACAGACACACACATTGACCCAGAAATCCCATCTCTATTATGCAGAACATCAGTTAGCTGATGGCGGAGCTGATTATGCAGCTACCCTCCGCTAGCCCACAACTCCCTGTTGGATATCTGCCTTTAAAACCCCCAATCCCAAATGTCTTTTTAGCATATCAATAGAGAATTATATATTCCTAAACAGTAGGACTTGCATACATATAGCTTTCCACAACTTTCTCATCTCAGTGTCACAGTGTGAGTCTGTTTCAAAAAGACAAATTTAGACAAACATTTCACACTCATAGCATCCAAAATGAACATTCAGCCGTCACACTGATGCATACAGTCTCCTTGTGGAGAGTTGTTTCTCCATCTATGAGTATGTTAGTATAAATCTTGAATAAGCAGGTGCAGATACTATTTTTCTAGGAATGAAAATAAGTAATCTAACTTGAAATGAGACTTTTCCCTGTTGTTCAACTTGCCCATTAAATGCTTGAAAAGTATCCTTAAGCACTCCAATCAGCAGTTCTAGTTCTCTTTGCCAACATTGAGCTTACAATAGTTTGAGTGACAGGCTGGCAGATGCTTGGAACCCCAGAAGTGAATCGTAATTGAGGCGGCAGCAGTTCAAACCTCAGTTTGGTTAGAAAAAATGGTTACAGTAGTACAGAAGGGTATAAATCATCAGTTTTTACAGACAGTAAACATTGAAACGATTTAGATCTAGTTAAAGAACTTTAACCTTTGGTTATAAGGTCAGCTATAACACGAGTGCTAAAAAAGACAGCTTTAAAAAAAAGGCCAACTGGGTGGCCATGTATAATGGGGTTAGTTGTTCAAGCTTTGCATGTGCCACAGTGTTAATGGATACGACCTGACCCAATGGTCAGACTTGCATATGCTGTTGTATTGAAAGGTAAAAAAAAAGACGTATGAAAGAAGTATGATGCAACTGTGCTCCGTTTATGTGGTAATAAGTTGTATGTGGTGATGTGGTAATAAATATGGTAAGTTAGAAATCTTATAAATGAATAGAATATCAGAATAAATTTGATGTAAACATTTCTGATACTTTGCTGATCAGTTCAGCTGCTATGGTGGAACATTTTTGTCTTTATTACAGTCACAAAAGCTCTGCAGTCTTGCTTGGGACTGCCCTCTTATCTAACTAAGGCAGCTACATTTATGGAAAATGTGAGGCCATGTCATATTTACCTATAGGGATAATAATAATTTTGTATTTAATAGTATATTGTATATCACTTTGTATCGTCTTGAACCTCTTGGACTGTACCATATCTTATCGTATTGTATCATGTCGTATCGTAACACATCGTATTGTAAGGTGACTTATCGAGTATAGAATACGGTTGAAGCAAGTGCTGTAGTGGGTCAAAAATGATCTTGAAGAAGGGGGGAAAGAAGTTTATTGTGAAGAAAGGCAGTCTGAACTGAAAGTCTGAGGCACTCTGATGCAGTATAATTATCCTTTACTAACTTTATTGTAACATCCCTGTTGATAAAGTATTTTTATACTGCATCAGAGTGCCTCAGACTTTCAGTTTAGACTGCCTTTCTGCACAATGAACTTTGTTTGTAAGGACAGTCATCTATTTATAAGGTATTTATGTTGTGATAAAATGGAATTAAGAAAAACATGTAACACAGATTTATATTTCTGTGTCAAGTTAAATCGTAGTTGTCTTCAAAAATGAAAAAAAAACTGTGCATTTAAACTGTGAGGGAAGAGCCTTTTTAGTCCTCCTACACTCCATTTTTCCACTTTTTAGTCTACACAAATTTTAACTTTTAAAAGGTCAGTTTCTTCATTTGAATTGTACTGATGGCCTGTCTCACTTAACAGTGTGAGTGCTGAAGGGTTATCATTGCAAATTGGAGAGAAAATAACCTGGTGCCAGATGGATGAGATAAAAGCTTCAGAATGAAAAGAAAAAAAGCTGACAGTCAGTCATCTTTTGCTGCATACTGCATTCATATGAAATCTGAAATCTCCAGCACAATGTGAAGCAGTCAGCAGCAGCAGCAGCACAGAAACTAAGTTCAGATCACTCTACAAATACCCCGGCCTGCCCGTGTCTCTGGGGTCCGGCTTTATAGATTGGTGCAGTGCAGAGGTGAGGATTGGTGACCCCAGCAAAGATTGCTTGCTAAGCAAATAAGCAAAGTAATCTGTTTGTGAGTGTGTGTGCACATGTATGTTTCCATACGTTTAGATACAACATATACTTGTGCATGTGTGTGCCTACATGCATTAAACCCTCTGCAAATTGATGTGTGTGTGTGTGTGTGTGTGTGTGTGTGTGTGTGTGTGTGTGTGTGTGTGTGTGTGTGTGTGTGTGTGTGTGTGTGTGTGTGTGTGTGTGTGTGTGTGTGTGTGTGTGTGAGCTGAGAATGTTGTGTCTTTGCATGTTCATTGATAATGCCATGCATTGCCATTCTGCATGTTTTAGCTCGGTAATTGAAAGGCCATCTGTGGTCTACTGGGGAGGTTTAGTAAAGGGTAAACTACGAGGCTCATTATTTTAGTAGGAGGAAGCCCTTGGAGGCCAAAACAAATTAGTTAGTGTCCAGTTTAACCTTCAGGAAACTCAATTCCAGTAGGTGAGGTTTGCATGTGCAGCTATGTTCTTTAGGAGTGTATGTATACTTGCATACATTTTCCAAAACAGCTGTAATAAAACAAAGTCGAGTTGACCTGTAGTTATGGGAAGACAAAACAAGCAACTCGTTTGTCAAGCTGACAATGTTGTCCAAGCCAAAACTTTGTCCAACAGCATGCATAACAAATAATTTGATCGCACACAGTGAGTGCATGTCTGCTGCGCTGGGTTTATAAACATGGAAACAGGCCTGACCTGCATGTCTCAGCAGTTTCCTGTGCAAGCCGAGCTCTGTATGTGTTTGTGTCCCCATGGTTCTCCTGTCACTCCTCGGGCCTGCAGAGCAACCCATTCCACTCTATTAATGTGTCTCAGTGTCTGTGCAGCGGCACATGTGTGCCCGCCTTCACATGTATGTGTGTTTCCATCTGTCTCCTGTCACCAGCAGTAGTCGCTGCACCATTAGGACCTGTAAAGATCAAAGGTCATTTCTCCAAAGGTCCAAGGTCACCCTTGAAAAGGTGAAAGGTCAGCAGGGTCAGGTCTGCTGTGAGGTGACATTGAACAAGCACACAGCTGAAGGCTCGACATCTTGCACCTTTGGGAACTTAGAGAACATCCCACGTGGGCGGACAGAGTGTTCAGTATAAAGACATACTTGTCTTTTAGAGAAAAAGTGACATGGGAAACTGTCCTGGTGGAAAAGACAAAATCCAAAAGAATCTTTGAGAAGTAATGAAAGTCTTAAGGGAGAAAATTTAGAAATGGCTGGATTTTAGTGTTTCTAGTGTGGTATCAAGAAACACTCGAGAAATGCACCCCTCCTTTTCTTCAACCCAGGGAGTAATCGTGACAGAATCATTTAACAGATTAAACTAATTACTTTTTTGATACCTGCTTTAACAAATTGCCAATTAATTGTTTGTAATAAGCTGTAGCTGCTAAATATACTGCACAATACAGAGGAGGATTCTGAAAACAACAAATGTCTGAGAGATGAGTCATTTGGAAATGTCTTTCATCAGTCTGTGTTTAAAAGACGACTTGAAAGTAGAGGAAGTCCAAGTTCACCCTGGAATTAAGAATAGGGGCTGTTTGGCTTATATACACAGACATCCGTTAACATCCACACACAAACACACCAGTAGCGTGCGCCCACACATACACACACATACACTGCCCAAACAAATGTCTCACCCAAGCACCAAATCAACCCATTCACCCGGCTCGAGCAGTTAAAAACAAAGTTTTTTCCCTGCAGCTAAACTCAGGCCTGACCATAATTGAGTCTGCGCTTTCAAGTGATTTTTTATTGGATTCCACTTCACTACTTTATTTTATAGTTTTTATTTTGTTTTCTCTCCTGCTGTGATTTGTTTTATTGTGTGTGTTTTTAATGGTTGATTCCTGGTGAAATTAATAGCATTATCTGTCTATTATGTGTTTCTCTGTTTTACTATTTATTTGCCCTCAGTGTCTGTAACAAAACTGCTTACAGCACGAGGTCTTTGAGTTTGTGATCACTTTGAAAACAGCCTCACTTTTTATGGGATTAAAAAGTGTAATTAACAGACAATATTGTGCTGCTAAAGTGGTCCTCCTCTTTTCTATAAATACTTTTTAAGTACTTCAACTACATAAGAAATTGGATGCCCTGTACATAAATGCTTTGACCAGAATCCATGGACACACACACACACACTAATGCACTCGGCTCAGACAGGCATAATGAGGGTTAATATAAGGCTCTTAGTAGATGTTATCACTAAAGAACAAAGTGATGTTATCCAGCAGGGAAAGAAGCTTCTCTGCTGCTTTTCTTCCTCTTGATTATGTTGGCAGGAAACTATTAACTCTGTTGCCAGTTTGATACTTGAATGAAAAAAAAGCGGTCTTGCAGTAATCAATAAAAAAAATAATGTTATTGGCAGTTATACGTCTGTGTAGGTTCTCAGTCATCCAGGTCATGGTAAATTCAAAGGCAACTGGACTGGTTGGACGTTTCACCTCTCCTCCAATAGTTTTCTTCACTTCTAAACTATGTGGCGGACGGAGCTAGAAATGTAAGCCTCTGTGGGTCGTTAGCATGCTAATGATCAAGGATTACTCACATCAGAGTCGTTAGCTGAGACCTTAACCTAGTTTCAACTAGAGTCCTTACCACCCCCAGTCGCATGTGAGTCGTTGGAGTCACATGTTCCAAGGTAGACCATATCGGTAGTAATGTTCAATAACAGTTTCCTTTATTTAGGATTTTCACTCCTTTGGGTAAATCAGTTTTTGCAACTTGGAGGCCTCTGTGAGGAACTTGTTTGTTGTTTTTTGTCTGTTTTGGCGCCCCCTGTGTCTACCTGCTGATTTTGTCCTTTCCATGTGAAAGTATTGCTTTCTGACAAAACATATCTAGTCTTTCTTTCTTCAGTCAGATCTACAATTTATTGTGAATCTTTGCTGTGTAAAATATAATAAAATGTTTTTATTATACTCTGGCATTATAATGTCTGCACTAAAATAATCAATCTTGTTGCTGATGTTTTTGTTTTTTTTGCTTTGTAGGTCATATTGAGGCATGCACATTTTTTCCAGTCTGTTTTATAACCACTTGACTCAACTTCACAAGAGCTTTGAAAAAGCTGTGTTGATAAGGATCTATGGAACAGATATGGACATGTATTCAGGGAAGAGCTACCTCTACTACGTGATGTGTCTTGTAAATATTCCAGACAGATGTGATGATCAATTTTGAGAACATTCCCTCATCGTCCACTCGTGTTTTCATTCCCTGAACTCCTCACTAAAATCACTAAACCTCTGAATTTCCTCTCAACCTACACGGACCCTTTCAACCCCAGGGTGTTTGTGTGTGTGTGTGATGGTGTTGGAGTGTGTGGGTGTGTGCATGAATGTGTGTCCATCTTCTCTGCAGTTGAACAGGATGTAGGAGGTCAAAGGAAGGGGGTCAAAGGTCCAAGCCTGACTAAATAATTACCAGATACTCTCTGCGATTACACGCACGCACACACACACACATGTATGCACAATCACTGAATCAAAGACAAAGCTTCAGGACTATATGGTTTGTTATTTTTGAAATGTCTGGATACTATCCTCTGTGACCCCCTTAGCTTGTACACACACCTCCACCTTTACACAAACACACACTTGAGTATGCTCTCTTTCCCTCCCTGTCTCAGTGACACCCACACACCCCAACAACCCCACACACTCCCACCCTCACCCCACACAGCCCGAGAGTTTGTACCACTGACAGCCTATCAGTCAGGAAACAGAGGGGAGAACAGGAGACGGGAGCAGGACAAGAGAGAGAGAGGCTGGGTTGCTAGATTTAGCCTGTCAGTCAGGAAAGGTCAAAGGTCACGCTGAAAGCCCATTGACATGTATACGCACACACATGAAAACACGCATGTGTGCACTCACTCACACGTAGAACAGGGTTCATGAAAACAAGGTCATATGTGGAGGGCAGACAGCTGGCTAGGTTTACAGAGAAAGAGAGAGAGCAGACAGCTGACAACTTTTACTAGCGTCTGCCCTTTAAATAGAGACTGGAAGAAAGTTTAAAGAGGGCACAAGTGGATGTTTACATCAGGGCAGAAAGGTGCAGGCACTTATTTCAATTGTTCTGAATTAACTCAATAAGAGTAACATGCTGTCAAGAATTCATGAGCACACAGAAAGACCATAATTTGATCAGTGAAAAGAGGCAAGGCCTAATGCATTTGGATCAGATTTAATAAAAACTTTTTCTTGATTTTTTTGCCACAGGCGTCAAACATTTCAACCCTTTTTTCCTGGCATCCTTTATAAACTGTTAAAACAGAGGAAGGAAGCAGGTAAAACAAACCCACTTCTTGTGCCAGATCCTCTGTTTTTCACTTCATGTCAGCGTGACACACCTTGTAATCATCGAGATCAGTCGAGACAAAACACACTTATTCACCTCTGGTCTCCGACTGAAAAATGTCATGTTCCTTTAAGTCCCATGCAGGGTCACAAACACACAAATAATGTCAGCATTTCAGACAGGTAAGGTTATTCACACAAAAAGCACGACCTCTAAACTCTTGCTTACCATATGGCTTACTGGTCAGGTATTTGTGCTCACAAGCTTTGGCCAGGACAAATCAGACGTTCATTGTTTCTGAGTACAGGAGAGTGTGGCCATGAGGGGAGAATGGGAAGAATTAAGATCAAGTGGGTAGAAGTGATGAAGGATTTTTTTTGTCTGAGATTTGTGCTACTGATAAACTCTTTGCTTGAATTGTTTTATGAACTCATTAGCATTAAATTAGTACTTAACTTAGTCTTTTCGGTGTGGGACTTTGTGGTTTTGCTCTGTAGTTTGTCAATAAGTGGAGAATTCACAAAGAACTGATTACAACTCCTCATAGCACTTTGCATCATTTAACTTCACTATCTTCCCCGTCTCAAGGTCCCATTACAAAGTAATGATGTTCTAACAAAAACACACTCATAAAGTTGTGCAGCTTAGTGCAATTAACCGTATAAGAGTCTGCTTGAGTAGAGGAGCTGGCATGTGTGACAGCTAAAGTCCTGTCTCCACACTTCAGGAAAAAATGTGCCCTTATAGGCCATGGGTTGAGTGATAGGTAGCCCAAAAGAAATAAGGAAAGGTATGCCAAATATTTTCAAACTGCAATTTCAAATAATTTCATTTCATGGGGCAAACAAAGGTGGATTTTATATTGCCATGATCAAAAGGAAAGCCTGGGTGTGACTCTTCTTGTTGGTAGGCTGTGCCTCAGACACACAATCTCTCTTGCTCTCTCAAATAACGCAAATAACGGCCGACGATCTCCTTGGTGTGTCAGGGCCTTTACATAGAAACGAGCAAGTGTATTTGTAGTGGCTTCTTTGATATACAGTAGCATCGCTGCAACAAGAAGCTGTTGCACTCTGCAGCACTGTTAGAGGTGCATTTCACTTTTTAGGTGTGCTTTTATAACTAGATGGGGCTTTTTTTGCATCATTTGCAATGGTTTACTGGCTGCATTCTTCAGTGAGTGAACCCCTCAGTTTACCCTTTGCACTTTATTGTCGACAAAGTTTTTGTTCTCGGATTGGTTAAGGGTCTGTTGGTGGTGCTCGTTGCATTCTTTTCAGGTAAAGCTTGTTAACATTGGTCATGCTGTGGCTCCAATATCTTTATCTTTCAGCACACAGCTATATGACACAAGCAGATTTGAGAAAAATGAGTCATAATAGTGTATAAAATACTGGTTGACCCATAACTGTGCAGTAGAAATTAGCAATAGTGAGCACCTTCATATATTTGAATGAAAATGTCCTGTAAAGCACTTAGCATTGTATTTGTTTCCCAATAGAAAGTATTTTCCTGAAGCACTACTTTCACCTGCAGGATCACCACACTGGGCCCCATGTGAGGTCCCTGCAGGTGAAACCCCAAGGAAGAAAAAAAAAATGGAATAATGTGACCATTCAGTAGAACACACAAAGAGCCAGGCTAGACAGAACAACATGGGTGGTCAAGGTAGAGCGGCCAGGTGGGTTAAAGAGGAGGGGATGAGGAAGAGGAGAATGGGAGTGGAGCATGTGGTCAACACAGCGGGAAACCCTGTGGTCATTTCACCCATGGACACACACATACACACACACATACACCAATTGATAGACCAACTGATAGCATGAAAGATGCATGGTTAGTCAAACATGGAGACAAACAGGGAGATAGGCCAGAAGCCAGATGAACAGATAGGAATGCATGCAAGGCAAGAGTCAAAAACACACACACACACACACACTCACAAACTGGTCAACCTTGCCAGACAGGCTGAGTTTGCTTCGCCTGTGGGGTTGATCAAGGGTAAGCTGGGATACAAAGTGATTTGTCTTATTAATGTTCTCTGTCAGGTTTATAAAATCTCCTTCTTTCTCACAACTCATGTAAGAGTAATGCTTTCCTTGTGATTGTATATTACCATCTTATCTCCCAGACCACCATTGATCATCTGTGTCCAGGAAAGCTGAATAATAAGCAAAGGTGTGTGTCTTTAAAATTTCAGCAAAACCATGTGCTGTCTAAAGGTCCATATGTTCTGAAGCAATACAGGTATGCAGGTAATATAAAGCAATGCTAGGGTTAATATTTCATGTGTAAGAGCCCTTATATTTTATAAGGCTGTGTCAAGTACACCCTACAAACCATCCATCCCAAAGGTAATTTAATCTCAGATTCAGCCTCACATCTGTGTAGGGCTGTTTTCAATGCCATTCCTGCCCACAGTTCAGGTTTTTAATAAAACTCAAACCATCGTGGGACAAAAAAAACTCGACATATTGCCCTTATGGATGTTTTTAATCTAAAGAAATGCAAATACAGGTTCTCAGGTGTTTACTGAGCAACCTTTATGCGACTCATTCAATTCCTTTAAAGAGAAGACAATACCATCCATCAGTTTAAAGTATTAAAGAGGAGATTTAACATTGATCAAATCATTTTGCATCATGTTCATGTTGTTTGTAATGGAAATAAACACAAACCAGAGATAAGACCACCAGATCTCAAAGAGGAATAGTCATAGTTATACACTTTACCTAAAGTAGTTAGCTAATCATGTCATGGCAGACAACACATGAATGGGTCCATAGAAAGACGTTATTGAAGAATACATCATTTCACACTTAAAGTTTACTAAAAGACCACTTTGCAGTCCAACTATGACCATAATGTGAGGCAACAAAAATCCTGGTTTCTATTACAGTTTTGCCTGATCCTGAAACTTTAAATAATATGTGAATAAAAAGATGAACAAAAGTGATATTATGATGGAACAACTAATAACGAGTTGACAAATCCAATATAATTGGCATATTTGTTTGGAAATGCAAGCTACAAGAACATGTACAAAAACATTTGGAAAAAAAAAAGAAAGATCAGTAAAGGAGAAGCACAACCCCAAACACAGGGTACATGCATAAACTGTAAGCTAACATATAGCATCTATGTCATAGACTCAGTGTGGTCACTCATTGATTATGGAAGACCATTGCTGGTGGTCACCATATTCTACTATACACAATACTCACAATTTACCTAGCAGCAGGCAAATAGGTGGAGTTGAGGCGGGCCTTAAGCCTTCAGACCCCCCCCCCCATACAGTTTTTAACAACATATGATCCACATGATCTGTATTGAGCATGAATCTTTTACAAGAGGCATTAGACATGGATACCTCTGCTTTTTTTCCCTTTTTTTTGATGTAATTTTGAGATGGGACCTGATTCTGGATTCCTTTGGTAAGCCTGATTCCCTCCACTATTCACTTATGTTCTACTTTATTCCACAACTTCACCTAAAAAAACACTGGTAAAGAAACTACAGAGCCAATGCACGATTGACAAGGAAAATGTAGAACTGCACAGTGGCTTCTTACTGGAGCAGTGTTATCTGCGTATCCCTATTCATCTAAGCCAGACTATAATAGAGCGTTATTACGCTGTGGTGTGACAATCCAATCTGATGGCAGTAAAAACTCCACCCAACCACATTGGGAGTGGAAAGATTTCATGCAAACGCCTTCTCGCTTGCTAAATCAGGCGAGGGGGGGGAAACGTTGCATTGCACAATGGCTCTGTTGTATTATTAGCCCCCTCAGAGGAAGCTGCAATTGTCGGATCGGGCTCCAAAAAAAAGAGTCAAGTAAGTCTGGGAAAATATCAGCTTCCTGCCCATGACTTCAGGATTTATCCTGACTAAGTGTCTGTGTCTGCATTTTCTGCCTCTCTCACTGCTTCACACACTTTCTGACCCTGTTTCCCCTCCTCCTCCCTCCAACCCCCCCCTCCCCCCCCCCCTCTAGAGTTATTTGGCCGGATCCTTGTTTACCCAGATCAAACTTGTCAGGGTAAGCCGAGTGTGTTTAAACAAACACACGCGCACAAACTCATGCACGCAACAGACACACACCAATCAAAATTAGCTGGCATCAAGCTAACACAAATTTAAGACTTCACTGCTTAAAAAACATCTGCACCGGTATCTGATTCTCATAAACTACACCAGAGATTACTGCTGTAATTTATGCTGACATAAATAAATCATTTGAATCTGCATTTCAGTGTGTGTTTGGTGTGTGTGTGTGTGTGTGTGTGTGTGTGTGTGTGTGTGTATGTGCACATGGGAGATGAGTTGCAGAGCGAGGCAGGGAGGCTGAGAGGGAGTGATAGTGAAATGAGAGAGAGACAGTATTTCATTTATTATTATTATTATGGGCTCTAATGGTCAGATTTGGTTTCCCAGGAGCTTTTCTTAGCCTCCAACGTGCAGTGGGAGCAAGAAGCTCTCAGAAATGAGAGGGAGAAAAAAGAGAGGGGGAGAGAGAGAGGGAATACCAGGACATTTCCATCCAACTCATCTGGTTGGTAGCCAGTCTGTATCTCCCCGGGGCTGCGCACACTGTCGGTCTGACCTCAACTGAACTCATATGTAACAGTAGTCCTACTGCTGATGATGTGGAGTTGAAAGAGAGAGAGGGTTTGAAGAGATCTACAGAGAGCGAGGGAGAGAGAAGGAGGAGAACAGAACTCCCTACTTATTCCCCAGTGAAAAGGCAAACCCCAAGTCAACCCATCTATTCAATTACTGTAAAGAAATGTGATCAAATTGATTTAACTCAAAGAGGAAAACTGTTGAGAGATGATGGTAAATACTTGATTGGTATTTTAAGCAATCAGTATTTAAAAAGAAAGTTTAAAGTTATGGGTGATAAAAAAGATCTATAGCAAAAAAAAGCATACTGCTAAGGTCATTAAAATGTCATCACTGACAGATGTGATGTTACTTTCTTGTTGAAAGTTAGAACAGATCGCAAACAAGAGAATACTACATTTTGTATGCTATGCTAAGTTTAGCTAATAATTTAAGCTTAGCATAGAGAGTTGTCATATCATTCTATTCAATGGTGCAAGTAAGCCATTTGTTTCAGATTGTCAAACTGTTTTAAATGGAAATGTTTCTCAAATATTGTTTAGTATTTTTATAGTTCAGCTTTATGATTAATGGAAAATGTTTTTCATCAATCATATTGTTTATAACTTGATCATTGTCATTGTTTTATTATTTCTAAGATATTTTATTTACACATTTGATTAGGTTTTTGCTTTACTGTTATCTACCTCTGGTAGCTTTTCTTTCTTCTCTAATTATTTATTAATGTGAAACTCCTCTTCTTTGATAAACACTGGTCAAATAGGTATAACAAGTTTTTACTATTGAAGCTCCTCAGCACATGAACGGTTTTACAACCTTTAATACAAAGGCACATAGAGACACGGGGACAAAAGAGTGGAAAGCCACAAGTGTAAACATTCATGGGTATGGAAAGAGTCCAGATCTGGATGGATGGATTGAAAAGAGTGGTGGGCGTTGGAATAGGAAGGGAGGACCAGAAGAAAAGATATCAGAGAGAGTGAAACACCAGGCAAGAAAAAGCCGAGTGGGTGTTCATGAGCCTAAGACACAGTGAGGGGAATGATGGAGTTGGCACAAGGGAGCAAAGGTAAGAGAAGGCGAGTGATGAGTTTGCAGGAAGAGTTCAGGAAAGGCCTTGGATCCAATCAAAAGACTGTTTTTGATTCTGTTTTTTCATCTCACCCAAAATAATGTTTCAACAGTCTCTTGCTCATAGCTTAGCACCAACCTTGGTCTTTGAATGGGTACTCGTTTGGAGGAAAACACTTCTCCGTGGCCTCAGATGAACTGTGTGAACACTCAGTGCAGCTGTAGCTCAGGGGAGCGAGCTTGGAGAGATTAGCTAACCTTGTTTCACTCCGGCAAACCATGAAAAATTACTCAGTCTTATGTGGGTGAAAGCTAGGAACCTGCTTGTTAACATTCTGCTGATATTTAACCTCAAATGTTACTGAACCGAACCAGTTTAAGTCCCAAGAACGAATTAAGAGCAAATTAATGTTGGGTAGATTTAGTTTTTCCTTCAAAGCTTTCCCATAATGATATGAGACACTGATGGAAACACCAGAAGATGTATTGTAGAAACTATCATATATTTAAGATATCTTACAAAAAGAAATTACAACAGAGTATCCTCAGTTCACAATAATTCTCCTAAGAAATAAAATATTGATTAGGATCAATATAAAGAGTGTGGGCTGTGCAAAAACAGGAGAAAAAAAATGACTTCTACAAGCTGTGAGGTCTCATTGGTAGCTGTTAACAAGCATTATGCCAGAACATGCAAAAACAAGCTGCCTGCATACAATTCTGTATGGTCATGCTTCATTACAAGCACATGCATAAGTGTCCCACATGTGAAATGGGTCACAGGAAAAGCACCGTGAAACAAACATTTCCTCTGAGAAAAATTGCATGTGTGTGTGTGTGTGTTAAAAAAAGTTAGGCTTGCAGATTTCCTGCAAACCGTAAACACACGCACACAAACTTTCTCTTTCAGAAAAAGATACAAATGTTAAGTTTCTCAAACAAAAAAAAACAAGTTGTAAATACACATGAAGGCCGTAACAAATGCACAACGCAGAGACCTGCATGTATCAGGCTGTGTACAAACTCATACATATATGCATAAAGGTTCTCACATGAACACACGTGCAGTGCGGCTGTCTGCCTCCCACATGCAGTGTCTGTGACGCAGAGGAAAAGTCATTAGACCCACACTTCCTCTCCAAGAGAACAGAAAGAAGAAAAGAGCATCTCACATGAAACACACAGGAAATGTGTGGGTGACTGCCTCTATGCATGTGCATGTGCGTCTGATTGTGTATCTATATGTGCACATGTACACCCCTGGTCTGACTTTCTGCCCCTAGGACTGGAGACCAATGTCTTGTAATTGCTGCCCTTTGATTGCTTAAATTGAATAGACTACGGCTACAATTAGAGCCATTTAAACACACAGCAAAGGAATTGGCTCACTCAGCTAAATTGATTTGAGTTTTCAGATTTCTGTGTAGAATGATAGAAGGAACTACTGTAATTGTGTATCTGTTTTGAATAATGATCATTTCAAAATGTGCAGCACAGCCAAATAAACAGCTTGAGATTGTTCTGAGTCGTAAAAAAAAACTGACTTGAAAAAACTACGGCATACCCAATTTACTTTATAATAAAGATAGATGCACAGTATGCTATAGGCAGATTTTAATCTGTATGCTGGATCATAATGGATGTATTTCTTTAGAGACGGCGACAAATAGTACAACATCTGTGCTAATATATGGCTCAACTGAAGATTTTTGAGTTCAACAAGTTTCATTTCTCCCTATGCAAAGGTACAAACTGTTAGAGCTTCTGCTTTTTCAGAGCACTCATGGTTCTAATTGTGTAACTAATCACTTGACATACAGGGTGTGTGTGTGTGTGTCTTCCTACTGGGGCTTTAATTTTGCATAAGCACCTTGTGTTTCTTACTGTGTGTGGGTGCATATCTGCAGCCTCAGTACTGTACGTCTGTCTCTATATGAATTCGGTCTATATGTTGCTTGAGTAGGTGTTTATATATTAATATATGTGTTTTTCCTCTCCAAATTGGCCCAGAGTCAACTTAAATAAATTCTCCACTGCAGCAGTTGGAGGAAAATAAGTAAGGAAAAGATTCAAGGAGCACTGAAACTAAAAGGCGCGCAGGAGTTTATGGAGATATAAAAAGACAGAAAGACAGCAAAAGATAGACGGAGGCACAGGGTGAATCCTGGGGTTTGAGCATCTGTTAAAGCCTCAGGAAACTCAATCAAGTCGGGGCTGAAGGTGGGAGTCTTACCTCTCTGCACTGAATCATGCCAACATATGGCCCGCACACACGAATACGTGCACACAATGTCAACACAAGACAACACAGGTGAAGGACAGCTTTCTTGATTTCCACACAAACGCAAACACACACATTCGTTAATTTGGACTCTGCGTCTCATCTCTGCCTACCTCTGTTATGAACATCTGTCACCTCAGCAGGATCCAAACTGCTAATAAACATGCAGAGGCATTCTCGCATGCACACACACACACACATCCATCCCCTCTCCCACTTACTCTATCACATGCCCACCTCCTTCAGTCAAAATAGAGGGCTAAATTTGGCCCAGTCTCCATGTGTTACTGGTTAGGTATTTCATCACTGTCTCTGCACACACACCTGCACCCACAGCCACCCAACTCCTCATCTCTTGTGTTTTTATTTACCTGCCTTTTTTTGTCTTTTTGTTCCACCTTTGGGACACAGAACCTTCCATGTTCATACTGTAAAATTTGCACTGATTCAATATTAAGCTGTATAATGTTGTAAGAGCTCAGACAGATGTTTCCCTAAAGAACGCCTGGAGTATAACTTTCTTCACTGCGCACAACCAACAGCCGCTCAGGTGCTGTTTATTGGCACGCGAAAAGAGGAAAAGGAAAAAGGTTTCTCGGTGTAAGGTTCACCTGTGAGTGTTGCAGACAGAGCTGGAAATCCCCCCAATGCAGCATACACTTAAACATGCAGGTGTTTCTAACTGTAATCTTTAACTGTTGAGCTCGAGGGGGGACTCTTTGCTTTGCACTGTTCAAAGGGATATTGTACTGCAGTGTTGTGAAGTTAAAGTCAGTTCATAGGGGAAGTCTGTGTCCCTCTTCTTCTTTATGCTCTCTGGTCTCTGTTATTCGATATATTTAACAAAAGGGAACACAATTTTGGTTTACTGTGTTTTTATCAAAAAGCATGACAACCATGTGTTCTACATCCCCTTGCTGTTTTTTTTTTTTCTTTTGCATCCTGAAACCGATACATTTTGGTTTTCTAGATTATATTGCGATGGATTATAATGAGACGAAAGGTCACGGCATGGTGTTAACCACTGACACTGAGTGACCAAATGTCAACACACGTAAAAACTGTTACTGCTCTTCACTTTCACAGTCAGGTTTAGTTTTGCAGTTACATGAAATCATTAGTTGAATGTTTCCTGTTTCTATCTGTAAAAAAAAACTCACACGACTCGTGTGACAGTTTCACTCTAAACTTTGCAGAACTGCAGCTCAAATGTCAGCGTCAACTGTGAGATCCGGCGTATTGTTTTGTGTATAATGTAGGGATAAAGATTCAAACAGGTTACCCATGTTACAATTATACTTTAATTTACATTGGACAGTTTCAGATTGGCCTCACTGCCTGCAATGTATTTAACATTTACTTTTTTATTTCTAATGTTCTTTGGGGGGGATAAGAAAAAACAACAACATACTTTCTTTGGATCAAACAAGTGTTTTTCATCACCAGGCATTGCTTCTAAACACTGCTAAATTATGTGTATATTCATAAATTCTGTGTGTTTTTATGCATTCAATGTTGCCATCTAATTACATCATAAATACAGGGAACCTGGTAGCTGTAATTCAAAAGGTTATTAGTGTATATTGCTAGTAAAAGAAAAACACATTAGCTTAGTGCCTCACCTTGGCAATCCAATTCCCCTGCACATTCCCTTTGTAGAGGTCTGGAGCCGGTGAGGATTCCTCCAGTGTTAATTAAACCGTCTGTCTTGGAGAGAATTAAGGTCGTGATCTCCCAGACCTCACCACTCCCACTCTCCCTGAGAAGAAAGAGAGAAGAAAAGAGACTTAATGAAGGAATAAAAGGATGAAATGACTTAATGAACCGCCTAACGAGGCCTGTGGACGTTTAATAAGGGCTTATTAAAGCTTAATTAGAGCAATAATCCAGCTTGTTTGGAGTCACTCAGTGTTGACTTGTGGCTGATTGTGTTTTTATGGCAACTAGATAAACAAGGAAGCATTGTCATTCCACGGGAAGGAAGACAAAATCAACAGTGTGTGTGTGTGTGAGTGTAAGTGTGTATTAGTAGCTACAAAGAGAGATTCCAAAAATGATTAGGTGAGAGCCTCAGGTGACCTTGTGATCACGCAGAGGCCCTGAACTCATCATCTGGTCACATGTTGAAGTTTAATTCAGACCCACCGTCTGACGCTCCTCCATATCCTCCTGAACATTAAAACAACTAAACTGAAAGCAGACCTCAAGATTAAGAAAGGCAACACCCGACAAGGCCTTAGTTTTCAGTTATCATGATGTCCAAGCATGCTAAAATTGTGAGCGCAGCAGGTAATTGAACCCTTCACAGGGAGTGATTGGACAGGATTATGAAGTGTCTATATGCTTACAGTATTCTCCTTATTGTTCACCTCAGATGTCAGTACATAGCTTTCTCCTATTGTATTTTTATTCACAAAATGCCCTAATACAGGTAGCAGTGAAATCAACCCAAAACACCATTACTAGAAATTCCTCCTATTCTGCCAAGCTTCTCTGTGGCACCCTCCTCACCTGATCCAAACCAAGAATTTGAAGTTGTGGGAAAGCATCCAACCCCAGCAACCTCCTGCTGTGTCAGACACATGTGATGGACAAGGATCTGATTCCAGGATCTGAAAGTTGTACAGTGTTCATATGTGAAAGGGGCTTCTGACTCCCTCCCATCACTATCTGAATGCGGTCTCGTTAATTTACTAATTACATAACTCTGAGACAAACATCTTGACTCTGAGATCATATTTTTGGATCTGATACAAGGAAGTCCCTTTATGAACCAAATGAGTCAAGTGGTTGCAGTGGTCGATGATTCAACTGCCAGACCTCTTTCCTCTTTGGTTTGAACACAATCATTTCTCTGTAGACAAAAGCCTGACTCACGTGAGTCAGAGACCAAGTTGCATTGAGACTGTATGGTATACAGAGCACATGGGGGCTTCTCATATTTTATTATTCAGACAGTGATGCCATCACCCCACGGAGGCCTGACTCAATCTCCCAGCACGTTATAGCTACTTGTACTAGAATGCCAAACTGCTCTTATCACTAACACTCTGCTCTGTCTCTCTTGAGTCATTCATTTTAAATCAGTGATTCAGATTGTTAAAGCCCACAGGCCCATGTATGGGGGGAAGGAATACCCAGGGGTTCCAGCTTTAAAAGGAGTAACTCACACTTCTTCCCGATCCTGTGAGAACCAAAAGATGACCAATCTCCTGAGCCATACATTCAGTATGCTTGTAAAATGTTGATTCAAATGGATTACATAATACACATGACCACTCTGTATGTACCGTATTTGTCTAAATGAGACGATATGCAGACTCTGAAACCAATGGATAAAGTCTAACACAGCCTCTAGGAATGACGGTCAATTTATTAAGGGCTTTCAGTGGAACCAGGGCTTGATCAAATAAGTGATAACAGGCCAATAAAACGTCAAGGCTTTTTCCATTTGCTGATAAGTGTTTGCAATCTGACAATCAATTTGTGTGATTGATAATTTGAAGTTTGGAAACGAAGTCAAAGACAGAATTGCTCGGTTCCCTGATATTTGCTCTTAGAGATCATAACAAGTCAATGCACAAGACATTACTCTATGAACTGGGACCTGTATCAGTAGGCCTCAATGATCCCTAAAATATTTTCTCTCTTTCTAACTAATCTAGCTTTTAACTGTTATGATCTTAAAATATGACCGAAATGTGTGGCTTTGTGAGAGAGACTAGTAATCAGCACAGCTATGAGTAATAAGCTGAGGCACTTTGTCAATCTTACTTATCACTGACTCTTAAAACCCTAATATCTCTTTGATACAACTCATTTCAGATCCTTTGCAAGACAAACACTGAAGGGGAAATCAAATCTGTGATGTCTTGTGTCAAACTTCAATCAATTTTATTAAGAAAGTAGCAGCAGAGCCCTCTCAGTTATTAGAAGTCTTTTCATGTAGTCAGCATCTAGTGGTCATTAGAGGAACTGCAGTTGAGAAACAGAAAATAAGAAATTAAACTAATACATTTTTTGACTCATACATGAACAGAAAAAAAAAATCCCACCAGCAGAAGATAAATATATGTGTTTAAACTTCATGCATTGCAATAATTTTTTGTATTTTTGATTACAATTACTTTAATTTAACAACAAAAATGGATGGATGAATACTCTGCAGTAGCAATATGCATGTGTCCTCACACACTCCTACACTTTTCTTACACATTAACGGCTGCATTAGATTTAGGTAAGATGGCATCAGCTCACTGGCAGATTTCTGTGAAAACATGCCACTTGCTGTGTGTACGTGCATGCATGAGTGTGTCTCTGGATGTTGGGCATTTGTCCTTTTTTCTGTGGAACATCATTGACCATAAACACACGCACACGCACACGCACACGCACACGCACACGCACACACTCACTCTCTGCTTAGGAAACCACTGACAGCTAACAAACACACCTCTCCGGTGCTGTGGTCATAATTTCCCACCATGCTGTCACTTTTAGGGTGGCTTATCCACCAGGAGGAGTTCTACACACAGCTATTTAAATCAGTTAGCTCTTCCCCTAGCCTGCGGGATTTAATCCATTTTGCCTTCAGCACTTTTGGTTTTATTTTATAACAGATGACTGATTTCCCTCAAGCACTTATGGCAGATGAGTCCATGCTTCCAAGTTTCATGAATTTATGTTCCAGAATCAAAACCATTTGGAGGGCGGAGGAGGCCATATGAGTTTGTGGAGTTTTAGGGTTTTTAACCTTGAGCTCGCCAATGTGGTTCTGGTTTTTAAAAGGCTTTCAGCTCTCTTGTTTCCTCAGTTTTATATCAGTTTAGAGTTTTACACCATGCTCCCAATGTCTGGGAGTTATATCATTTAGCCCGAGGGTTGACTGAAGTCACACTCCAGAGGGTTATTAACCGATTTTTAGACATTACAGTGCAGATAGACTTGGAACACGGTGCACAGAGAGAGTGTGTGCGTGTGTGTGTGACAGCATTTCACCAGAAAGGTTTGAACCCTCACAGTCACAGTTCATGGGCCGTGTCTCTGGCAAGTGTGCCGCTCTGTTAAAACACTTCAATCCCCTCTGTTTCCAGAACGCCAAACAGCTGACGATTCTTGCAGAAGGGCCAAATGATTTCCATTGTTGTCATATATTTCCCCTCTGCCAGACATATGTCAATTTTATGTCAGAGGATTAGGGACGCCAGCCATTGTTCTGCAGCATGAGAATGATGTCGACTTTCCTCCAGGCTCCTATTTTCTCTGAGATGGAGACGGCAAAGCAGCTGACAATTCCTGCAAAGATGCTAACACATCACATCTACATAGACTTCCCTGCTCCTTGACTCTGTCAGTCCAAACCCCGAGAGTTATGGAGGAGGGAAAAAAAATGATGTCATCTTTCCAGCAGGCCTTTAAATCTCAGAGTTAATTTGCAAGTGTGCTGAGCTCCGGTGGATGATGATGATGATGTTGGTGGTTAGAAATGTGGTGATGATGATGGTGCTGGTCAGCCTGGTGGACATGGTGGTGATGACACTGATGATGTCATCTTCCCTGAAGCCATTTCCCTTTTATTTTAACAACCTGAATAGTTCTCTGCTTCTCTCGTGATTCTGTAGTAGGGGGCAAACCAAAGCTCATGTGACTTGGCTCATTTAGCTCTTTTAATTATAAAAACCATGTGGGGTAGGCATCAGTGCTCATAATGTCTTCAGTAATGTGAACGTTAATATTAATGTCATTAATGGACTGTAAATTGGAGGGCAAATTAGGTTAACTTTTAAATATAACATGCCATTCTGGTTCAACAATGTTCAACAGAAAATCACATCTAATTTCTGATGTTAAAAAAAAATGTTATGCGTTGAAAAAACATTGCAGAGTGTACTCATATCTACAGCGAAATGACATCACTGCATCACATAAACAGTACCAGCAAATCCATGGATATCAGTCTACTCTATGAAAACTTATACATTTTTATTTTTCTACAGGAACGGTGGAAAAATACCTCGTCAAACAGCTCCTACAAATATTCAGTGTCTTCTTTTGAGATCCTTTTCTGAACAAGGACATAAAGTAAAACGAAAAATGTGCATACTGTGAAAATAAATAGCATGAGCATTGAGCTAAATGTTTTGTCAACAAATACAATGTGATGTTATTTTTTGTTGGCTGCACAGGGAGGCTCATATCCACTATATGCTGTCTGTGGAGATGCCAAGTCCTCCCACTCCTATTGAGCAATGGATGCAATGTTAATTTCTTTCAATTTAACTCCCTACACTCCTATGCTTTAAATCCTGTTTTGTATTTACAAACCAGGTCGACTGTGTGGATGTCAAGTACTCCAAGTAGGCAACTCTTCTAATCTCTTGCTGTACTTAAATGTTGCCTTTTTTTGTGATCCTTGTCGTCATTTTTTAATGAAGCCAAAGACAAATTTTGCACATTGGGGATGAATACAGTATTATTCTTTTCTATTCTAAAGTCTAGGTATCAGAATTGAGTCTGAGTTATTCTGAAAGGAGCCGACATCATAGGAGTTTAAACTGTACAGTGCAGTATTGCAGAGCTAGTCTTCCTCTATAACAATACTCACCACTGATGGGACTCTGCTCACTGTTTGTATTCTTGTCAAAAGCAATTACTTCAACATGCTCAAGTTTCATATGTGACTGACTAACTGTATGTCATCAGGAACCTCGGCTCCAGACACTCTGTAGCTGCACCAATGTTTCCATTGTTGTCAGTCCATCTTAATTTCCACTTATTTCCAAAGATTCCCTGCTATTTTCCAGTTCCACCCCTCTGTGTTAGCTCTGCACTATAAATTATGTCACTCTGCCACTGGGCTTCTTGCTCATTATGGCTAAACTGATAACACATGCAGAGAAGCTGTAACTGTTAAAACATTTCAGCACTAAACAGCTGACTCTGCTGGAGCTTTTAAAGGGCTAGTGCATGCAAAAATCAATTTGGGGCTTCAAAATCAATTTCTTTAGCCATGTTGTTGTAAAACACATCAATACAGGCCAGAATGGGAACATTACATTCAAAATGGATTGAACGCTACTGCTTCAAGCCTGCGAGGTTCAAAGCTTTTACTTAAAATCAAATCAAACACACATTTTGATTCTGGGATGGGAGTTTTCACCCTGACTTTGATCTCTCACTGGTCAAAACGCTAAATTTACCTTTACAAAAAGTGTACAGCAAAGCTAAACTCCGTCACGCAGTCAGTGGTCAGCTTTATCTCGGTTTGTTTCCATTGGTTTCAGTTGTTCTCCTCCATTTCCTCCACTTTCCCAGTTCCACCCTTCTGTGTTAAACTATATCTAGTTTTACACAGGCCATGATGTCATGCTGCCTGCGGGGCTTTCCCACATTCATGGCTCAGCTGATAACACATGTGGTCGAGACCTGTTAAAACACATGGGTGTGTAGCAGTTTGAAAACTCCGAACCCGTGTCAACCCTCCCTGAGAAACAGAATGGGGAGGGGTTTTTTGGCAAAGAGAAATAGGCCCCTCTTTTCCCCCGACCAGCAACCAGCAGCTTTAAAGCTCATCTAGACTGTGATTACTTTGGCTGAGTACAGTAACCCAACCCATGTTGTTGCAGGCAGGCTACAGCTGCGCCTCACTCCTAAAAAATCCAAAAATCACCTCATAGTTGTTCACTTTACCTTGCTGATTTACAAAAATACAAGCTGCACTTGAATGAATCTGCAGGAGTGCAGACACATTGGAGCTGTTGAATTCCCCATGCTGAGGTGCCTGAGATATGTAGCTTGTGGTTGTGCACTTGATTCACACTGCTGTGCAAACCAAACACTACTGCACCAACAACCCAGTGAAAAGTCAGGTGCTTTCACTGAGTTAATCCCTGCTGTGTGTCAGGGTAACTAAAGTAGACTCTATACATGCAGGGATGATTTGGGGATAACGTCTGACTCACCAAACTGGTCTTTTGTGGTTCTGCAGCACATAAGAAGCCTGTTCTTACTCTGTGTATAACCAAACAAAGTCTGGTACAGAGTTAAAGGTTAATTTAGTTTCATGCAGCTGTGTAAATTTAATAAAAACTGATACTAAGTTTAGCAGGAGGGGAGGGAAGGACACTGAAAAACTCCCTCTAGACCACTTACAGGATAAGCTCAGCTGATACAGACCCTCAGGAGGAAATGGGACTTGTTTATGAAGGAAATGACATCATCAGGCCCGGATCAGACAATGACCTCATGCTAACAAGATAATGTCTGAGAGTGAGAGACAGAGAGAGAGAGGGAGAGAGGGAGAGAGAGAGAGGGAGAGAGAGAGAGAAAGAGAGAGAGAGAGTGAGAGAGAGGGAGAGAGAGAGGGAGAGAGAGAGAGAAAGAGAAGAGTGTTTACTTTGCATGTACTGAAGAGAGGTGAACGAGTGCAGCATGGTTATTTTAAACCTCAACTAGATGTGCTTAAGGGCTGCTATGCAACATTGGCTGGTTGTTATTACCTAATGCTGTCTGTCTGTTGTGGTCTGTTTCTTAATTTTTAGCTCTAAAACAGATATTTACTGTAAAGAATTAACAGGTTGTACCGGTTACCTCATATCTTCTAAAAAGTTATCAAATATATGGTGTTTGATGATCGAAAAAATAAAAATGCTATTTTCTCAATATATACTCCAAATACTCTACATATCAAGGACTATTGTTACAGGTGGTTGGGATTTTTTAGCACCGTTTGATACTATACATCCTATGTGTATCAAAGCTTCAGGTCTCTGCCGTTTCATGTGGATTTAATGGAGATAATAAGCATGAGCAATGGGAGCTTCAATAAGATCTGGTGATGAATTTTAATGAATGAATAATGCATGACATTTAATTTTTTTTAGACAACCTCGTCTCCCGAGGGATTTGGATAAACAGGATTTTCCAGAAAGTAAAAATTATTAAAAGATAGGCAAGCTATTTCTGTTTCTCTATTGTACATCGCTTTAAATGTTGCAGTTTGGAGTCTTTTCTCACACTAGGGACCATTACAACTATTCCAAAACAACATTCTGTTGCTCTGCACTTTCTATAAACTGCTCTGTGATGACCTCTAATTGTCCTGGGGATTGGGACAGCATGATTGAAAATAAAAATCCTTCACGCCAAAAATATGACTGGAAGGGGTTTGGAGGAGCTGTTGGACCTCCCAAGAGCAGAGCTGGACTAAAGCCCAAAAACAAAGCTTGCTGCTGGGTTAAGGATCTTCGAATATGCCCTGGATTATGGAGCCAGAGAGCCAGAACATGCCCGGGGACAGTGGTGGAAAACTAATACTGATTTTGGCCATGCTGGGTTGTATGAGAGACAGTTTGTTCAGTGTTGTCAGAATAACGACAGTATTCAAGGGATGAAAATAAAAGATTTTAACAGAGAGACTTTGCTGTGCAGACAGCTGTTTTCTCTGCAGTTATCCATGAGTGGTCATCTCACATAATTAGAAATGATCACCACTGCTAGAAATGAATTTCAAAAAAGAGTTATTTCGTGCCTTTTCTGCTTGAATGGGCAGAGTGTTTGGTAAATCAGCAATTCAAATGTGTGGCACAGTTACTGGCATGGCAATCAAAAGTTTAAGTGCAAATTAAGTGCAGATGATGTGAAAAAAAGGGTCATGTATTGGGAAAGATTTAGAAGAAATGAATGTAGGCCTGTTCCTCACATTAACAGCACAATGAAGGTTTCAGTGTCTACACTTCAAGTGAAACATTAGGATAAACATTTTAAATAGCTACCAACAGTCTGCATTCTCATCAAAAAGGCAAAAAACTAAACATAGCAACACTCTTTTTTTAAATTGAATTTAGTGAAAGATTCCACAATTCCTTCAGTAATCAACATTCAAAACCTGAAACTTAAAATTCTAATCAGACCATATATATAGAGAGAGATTGCATCACTGTCATGGCATTGAAAGTATTAAACAAATACAAGTGTCAAGTGATATAACATACTATTCCCAAACTTTACAGGCCCAAGTAGGAAATCACAATCTCTGTGCAGGAGTGTCTAATTAGGTTTCCTTGAAATGTTATTTACATACTTGATGACAGCATTATCAGGCGTTTTCCCCTTGCAGATCATGGTTAGAGCTGATCAACATTGTGGTTTTGATTTATTGGAAAAAAAATTGCGGTGACCTCGGGATATATAGAGATTCCCCCAAGACCTCTTTTTCTTTTTTTGTTACCTAGCCAAACCAAACCTTAGTTATGACTCAGGAAGTGAAAATATCTCAGGTGTCCACTGACTGTCCTTTGCATGGTCACCTTTAGGCCCTGTGTCCACACAGAAAGCGCTTCTTGCGCTGGTAACGCCCACAACCTTAGTGTCCGAGCGCTTCTCACCAGCATTAATTAATGCTATACGAAAGTTAACTTCTGCTTCCCTCAGTAATGACAATAATCTTTTTGTTGTTTTAGATAGCTCAGTGTGCTTAATCTTTGCTTTAATTCAAGAAAATATCAGAGAGAAAAATGAAAGTAATGTAAAGGAATCATCTCCTGGCATTGGCAGCAGCTCTAGACTCTGTTCCCTTGAAAAGACAAGTCTGATCATCGTCTCCTCCTCGCCATTGTTGTTGACAAAACTGATATCAGAAGTCCCGCCCCTTCCTGATTTTGATTGCTCAGTCAGGGTGAACTGACATTGACGAGTGCTGCGCTGTTCCAAAAATTGAACTATTTTCAACTGGGAGCACTGCGAGTGACAAACATTGAACTACATTGGGTTTGTATTGAAAATGGGTGCTACCAGCGCAAAAAACGCTGTGGGGTTGGGTTTGGGAATAACATATTCTACATTCACTTGAAAAAAAAGGTGTTTCATATGACCATAATATGGCATGAAAAACAAATTAAGGTAACCTCTAGGAGGGGTAGTTATTGTGTTGACTAATCACTTGTGAAAGTTTCCACCAATTCTCTATTTACTATATTTTATTTAAAGTGTAAGGAGAAGGCATCATTATAAAAGTGATACAGGTTTTATGGAATACTTTTATATACCTTTGGTGTATTGAGGGTAAAAGGTTTCATTTAAGTAATGAAGTGGGCCAGCTGTAAACATGATATTCTTAGTATGCAAAAGAAGGTAACAGGAAAGATGAGGCAGGATTAGAGTAGTGCATTACATTTTTGAGAATGCGCGAAATGATTAGAATATCAGGATGTGATCTTTCGCAACATTGCATACGTCAACAATAATTTTTCAGGCAACATTTTTAACACAAATTCAAAGTGTTTCTCATGAAAAAAAATCTTGAAGGCTTGTCAAGGATTATCTTCACGTCTGACGATGACGAAGTAGAGGAAGTTCATTTACACAAGCAGAATGGTCCCATCTGGCCTGATTAACATACTACACGGCTAATGCTAACTTTTAATGGTGTGATCATCTCACAAGCTCATTTTCACTGAATTCTTAATGCAGAATTAGCATATTAGAACAACATATTGTCTCTCAGTCGCCCAGGGGCCCGACGCAAGGTGGTGTCAGATCAAATTTTTGTCTCAAGCTGCAGTTTGAACAGTAAACAGAAGTGTTCATTGAGACAAATATGAAGAATATCATGTCAAAGCGTGTGTCCTTGGACAATAATGTAATTTCATTCTTACAGAATTGTCAAACTTAATCATCATCATCAATCTTTAATAAATGTCTTCAGAATAAACACAACATCTGTTATAAATATGTGTTGAGGTGAGTCAATCTGATTCCCTCATTCTGTTCAATGGGTTCATGTACACTGCATTTAAAGATATCAGAAAGCCATTATTAAGCTTCTCCAAGCATTTTTTAAACCTTCATAGCTCTTAGAATCTTCCTGTCTTTTTGAAGCGCTGAACTTCCGGAAAGCACATTGTGAGATTTTAAATTTAATCACTGAAATAAAGCAACACAGACTGCACTCCCTCTGATCCGCCCCCCACACATCAACCCGCCCCTCTATGCACGCCTAAAAAAAAACTGTCCTCTGCAGAATCTGTCGCACTAATAAGTCACAGCATCTCTTCAAGCAAGGAAGAGGAAACATAAAATAAAAATGCAAACGCCGGCAACAGCCTTTTAATGTTGCCATAAATCACAGAGGACCATCAAAGGTGGTAGCTGTGGTGGGATAACTCCTTCTGCTAGCACACTTCCACAGTGACACACACAAACACACACAGAAAGATGCATAAGAACGGTAGAGATACAGAGAGATAAGTGACTTTTTAGGCGGGAGAAAAACACTGTTGCTAGAGAAATAAAGAGACAACCTTGTGCTTGCCTTCTCAGTTTAAATCCTAAGATCAAGACTGTAAAATATGCTTGTGCAGCAAACACTGCAGCTTTATGAGGACGGGAAATGTTGGGATACCATTTTTACCCTTTCCAATTATAATTTCAGTGGCGGACTATGGGTGTCAGCCAAAACCTTGCACAGATCCAAGCAGTGTTAGACTTAAAACAAAGCATAAGTGTAATTTCAAACCATCAACGGTGTTGATGTGATATGATTGCTGTCATTTTTAATTGATCAGCTCAAAGAAATCAGCTGCAGGCTACAGCAGGCTGCAGGATGTTACCAATGTGTATTTAACTAGAACCACCATTGCAGAAATGCAAGTTTGAAAATAAAGTCGAAATTTCACAAAATTGTATTTCAGCTTAATTCCCGACATTTTGACCTTTTTTCTAGACATTTCAATTTCATTCTCAAAATTGTATTTTAACTTCATTCTAAAATCTTGACTTTTTTACTCCACATTCCGACTATATTCTGAACATTTTGCCTTTTTTTCTGACATCTGACTTTTTTTCTTTATATTTCGACTTTTTCCTTACATTTAAGGCCTGATTTACTAAGATCCCATGTAAATACTATCAAGTATGTAACCACATTACTCACTGCTTCTCAAAGGTAATACTTTGCATGATACAGATCAGAGCTTTGATGACTGTCTGTTGCCCTCAGTCACACAGGCCTCAGGCCAATATTAGAGCTGATAATAACGCTGGCTATTAGAGACAGACAGGCCTTCTTTTTCAGCCCAGCGAGAGGAGGAGAAAGAGGGGTTGAAAATGATAGCAGAACTGAGGACAGGTGGGGAGAGGGTGAGGGGAGGAAGAGAAGGGGGGGAACATATTTCACCTCCATTCACCTGCTGACACAGCCTCTCAAAGAAACCTTTCATTAGACCTTCAGAACAGCCGGCTTAGTCGATCCAATGCAGTCAATTTAGCCGTCATATTACACCGGCTCACTTTCTGCTCTTTCATCTGGGGGATTTTTCATCTCATGATTTTCATACGGGAGGATTGGCACAAGAGGTGCACGTGGGGGAAGACCCTCAGAAGTTGAACCATATCTGTTAAGTGTTTTAAGGTTTGCATGGTTAACATGCACAAACCTGATTGCAGCCTAGCAGACAAAGTGCTTTAGGGGTAACGCCTTGAAACAGAGTCTCCCAGCAATTCATCACTACTAAGTGAGGAAACTTTGCATTAAGTTTTATCACTGAGGTATATTGAATTTAATATGATCCGTTTCTCTTGGCAAAACAGCTTAAAATACCTCTGCAGACAGCCAGTGTTTCCATCACTGTGTTCCCAGGCTGAATATAGGCCATGACCCACATTTGATTCACATAATCTTGGCACTTTTCAGGATTTTCTTTTTTTTTAAGTTTGGATTGACAAAGAGCTGAAAAGCCAGGGTTCATAATGGTCTTAGACTTTTTTCATATCTGGGTTCGGTGAGTTGAGCTTTGCTGCAAATCTGCGTGCTTCACATATGTGATCTCAATGGGTCCTTTCACAAGGTGATAATTTAGACTGCCAACACCTCTTTTAAATCATTAACTTAAGGAAAAAGTAAGCCAAGAAAGCTTGTTTTTTTTGCAGTAATAGGAATTCTGAAAGCATACACAGACACAGGAGGAGGGTGAGTGAGAGAGAGAGATGCATGGAGAGAGGGAGAGACTCGTAACAGTTCTCACCTTAAAATAGAGCACATCAATAACATGCTGATGTTGATGTAAGACTTGAGAGGATTGGCTGGCCTCGCTTTCCACAGAACAAGCTCAAACTGCCCTCCTGTCTCCCACAGAAGTGTTTCAGGCCACCCACATATCATATAGAGACTCTATACACTCGACAGCTAAAGAGTGAAGTCAGCAAGTTCTCATACCATCCGGCTGCCGCTCCCTTTCCCTCTAACTCTGTCTGGTTAAATTCACTTTTACAGCTTGAACTACTTTAATGTATGTAGAAAATCAATTGCTAATTTCTCTCTTCTTCTTTTTTTTAATATTGTTTTTATTGATTTTAATTTTAAAGAGCCCATATTATGCCCTTTTTGGGGTTTGTATATTTAATCTATGTATCTACTTTTGTACCTTCACAATAGCTAAAGTCCGAAAAAAGTGTCTGTTTTCATGTACTGCTCCTCCTTGCTCCCTCTACGCTCTGAGTCCGTCAGCTACACTCTGCTGAGCCCACACTGTTAGACCCCACGTGGGCCAAGTCTGCTCTGATTGGTCTGCTGATCCGCTCTGTCGTTATTGGTCAGTTGCTCAGCACGGTTCTCGGAAATGTCCCGCCTCTTTTACCATATTGGGAATGCAGCCACTGGCTCCGTCCGAGGGGAGCATAAACATTAGCACCTTAGCACTACTGTGCTACCGCAGGCTACGGCATATCGTGGGCGTGCTACAGAAGTTAACGGGCGTGCAACATGAGCTGCTGGGCTTGCCACAACGAGCCAATGGGCTTAGATCAGTGATCTCACACTGACAATGACGTCGGACTGACAAATTTTTATCGAGGGGGGCTAGAACCGAGCGTTACATGCGGCTAATGCTACAGCTAACAGGAGGACGTAGGAGAAGCCGTGTTTCCGCAGACTTTGAATTTTTGTCTAAACCTGCACAGGACACTTGGAAAACAAGGGCATATAAAACCAGAAATAGCAGAATATGGGACCTTTAACAATCAAGGGACTGAGTCAACTACAGTCCACAAGTATATGACCACATAAATGTTGGTTTTAGTTTGACTTTTGGATTAAACCAACTGTAGAGAGAGGAGGGCTGTTTTTAAGGTCTGCTGTATAGCATTAGCTAGGATGACGTTATTACTCCTCATTATTTACAATAATAAAATATAAAATTGAAATGTTTGAAAGAAGTCTGTCAAATTTAAAAAATCTGATAGGGCTCATGTTATTCTTTAAGGGGTGCAAAGAAGAAATGTAGAGGTGCTGAAGCACCCCTAAAAAGGGTTTAAAATCAACCATGCTTTCAGGAGTACAGTGTATTCTATGGATGATGATGTATTGTGTAATTTTATTTCAAGCATTAAAGTAAAAATACGGACTACTTCCCATTTCTCTTCTTTGAAGGTAAAGTCTATGTCCTCCTCCCACTTGTGCCTCACTCCCAGTGCCTTCCATCCTTTGAGTTGAGAAATTCCTGCATAAATATAAGATGTTAACCCTTTGGGTCCCTGTTTGTCACACAAATGTTTATATAAAGGCAGATCTTCTGTAGGTGGATATTTTGTTGTCATAAAAAAGTGCCTAACCTATATATATATATAATAAAGGAGAGTCAGGAGGGTTCCATCCTTGGACAGATTTCCAAAAGTACCTTTTATATACCATAGTTCTGTGATATCATCCCTAAGAACTTCAGACAGAGCTGGCTTCATGTGGAAGAGAGAACTATTATTGATAGACTGAATACTGTTTGTTACCAGATCGGGTTTTGTAGTTATAGCCAGGAGGATTTTCACAGAGCTGATGTACTGAGTCCAATTTTAACTCTTTAAGGTGATATTGTTCAATTTGTTTCCACTGGGTGGGTGGGCTATTAAGCCACCAGTCTGCTAAGTTTTTAGAGCTAACAATCTGTGATCAAAACCAAATCAAGAATTCCTGAACAAAGTGGGAATGAAATACAAAGATAATGGAGATAAGGCAATCTCGAGTGGGATACAAATGGTAAAAGTTCTGAGGGATGGATGGAACTTTTCTTTTGGATGCATCACATTTTGGTATACACCTTGGGAGCACCGTGGCTTAAGAAAATATCAGTATCAGATTTTTTATTTGATGTCTACATTGTCTAAATGATTTCTTTGTGTAAAAAAGTAGACCAGAAGCAGCCCGTTCAAACATAATAAACCAGCATCAAAAACAACATTAAACTGAAAGTAGATGAACTTCCCTGCTGTGGCAGTAACAGTAACACAACGCATGGCTCTACCAATACCTGGGTAGTATTCACTGCTTAAAGATCATGAGGTCTTTTTTAACGTTAATGTTAAGTGAAATAATTAGCACGGCTGTTGCTATGTACTAAAACACCCACAGCATCACACACGGGGGGGGGGGGGCTTACATAACAGACCCCTAACCCAGCTACAGACCAGGTACAGAAAACAGTAACTCTCTCAGAGGGCCATAAATGTGCTTCTGCACTGTCAGAGCCCAACCAGAGTCTCTGTTCTCCCAGCAGAGAAACAGAGAGTCTGACAGCAGCTTCTCATGGATGGTTAGATCTGACTTCTATTTCTACTCCAGCATCCATGCTACACTGAGCTGTGGTACATCACCCCCCCTCCTCCTCCCATGTCACACATTAGACAGCACCATGCTACATGGCTTCTTAACTTCTCTCTTGCATTATAGAAGTGTTTTATCAGGGTGTTAAAACCCTTTAGTTCACTTAAAGATAACTTTACATTGCTGAAGCTCCTTTTGACGGTGACATTTAAAGTTACAGCAAAAGACAAACAGCTTCACTTGAATCCAATGTGTGGCAGTAAAGAACTCAATTTATTTTTGCATGAATCTCCAGGGTTTTCATTGGTAAGTCACAGAGTTTGCAGCTCTGTCTGCTTTTTTTCAAACAGAGCAGGGCCAGAGACACCATAAAACTGTGAGGGCCATAATGAGCTCTTTGTTACTCGAATATCAAAGGTTACTACTTTAACAAGTGAACAGCTTTTTTTGTGTAGTGTCGAGCCGAGCTGGAACTGGGATGTCTGTTTGAAATCAACATCGGGTTGCCTGTGTCCATTCCTGTTTTATAAAGATACATTTAACTAGAGACAGTTTGATTGAAAATACACTTTAGGTCAAAATCTCAACTCAATCTGAGTTATTTTTGCCATCAGGTCGCAGATACAAGTCCCTGACCTGGAAAAAGGGCACGCTTCAAAAAGAGCTTTGTCCCCTCAGCTGATGAAGCTTTCAACAAACTGCCACATTGAATGTTATGTATGCTGTTATATATGCTGGGTTATGTGTTACTATTATGTGAGCTTCTCCTCTTTCACAGCACGTGTTTACTCATCTATGTATGCATCAAAGTACCGACTGCTATATTCTACTCACTTGGTGCTGTTCTGTAGCTAAGCTTGACATCTGACCCCAATAAAAACAATATAGCTAAAGGGGTCAATAAAGCAGTATGGTATAACTGCTACAACATAATCAAACATGAAACTTCTTTGAAGGGAAGTGAGGATCCTTAAGTTGTTGAACTACTCTTTCAGTAGGGCTGTCATAGAGGTGTGAAGACTGTGCAAAGATGCAGACAACAAATATAACTCAGTTAGGTCTTTTCCCGCATCCCCTCCCTGTATTTCATTCTGTCCAATTCATAGATGCTTCTCTTCCTGCCATCATTTCTTGACTTTTCACAAACACATGCTGTATCCGCACTGCAGTGTGTTTTTTCCTGCCAAACACACCTACACTACTTGGCAAAGCAGAGGGAACAAACCAGCGAGACGACTCACATTTCAGATAACAGGAAATATTGTTCAGTGATGATGTCATGTATATCTGTTTAGACAAAACACAATCAAATCATATCATCCTGAGAAATGAAACAAACACAATCAGGGCCATGGAAGGTCACAGTGTGGCCACAAAACTGTACACACACTTTGAGACATTTGTCCACAAAGATTCGGCAAGGAAAACAAAAAGCTGACACACACACACACACACACACACACACACACACACACACACACACACACACACACACACACAGTTTGGCCACCCAGGATGAGGTAGAGAGATGGAAACTTTAACTGTGTTTATAACCTAACTCTGGATTATAGGGTAGACTGAGAGGGAGAGAGGCGTTTCAGTTGCTCAGCTGTAAATAATTAAATGCAGCCCTCCCTTACTTTTTTTTTCTCTCCTTTCCTCTGCCTCTCTTCACCACACACACAGACACACACACATACACCAACATACACACAGTTACCTCCATTATCTTTATTATAACTCCCCTTCCTGATATATATTAGATGTGGATTTTACAGAGAACAAGCACAGCAGGCTTATCTTATTAAAACACAAGGTGTGTGTGCGTCTATGTGCTTAACAAGCTGTGTCAGGTAGACAGGTTACACCACCACTGATAATCACACCACCAAGCGCTCGCACACTTCCACCCTAACAGTTAGTCATACAGTTTGAAAATACTTTAATTGAAGCCAACTCCACAACTAAAAGCGGTCTTACCACTTGCTTATTAAAGGATCGGCTTTGAATGTGAAGGAAATCAATTAAATAATTATTTGAATAGCTTGTTGATATCTCAAAGAAACAAAATTCTCATGCTGTTGCATTTGAAAGTATTCTCTTGCTTCTGGTCTGTGTCCCCTGTATCACCTTCTAAAGACAATCAGTTTTTAAATATGGCTCGTAAGGTTAAAAAAAAGGACTCTTATAATTACTTTGGAGAAAGTCTCCATCCAAAGTTAGACCAGTACCAGTAAAGCTCACCAGAGCCACACAGTCTTGGACATGGGGCAAATTGACTGACACACACACCCAAATAGAAGGTCAGTCACCTTTCCTCACAAAATCAGTTTCGGCTGCAACAAGGAACATTTCGAAAAGTTTGAAAGCCACTGTGTGAAAAAGTCAGCTGCAAACCATTAAGTGTTGAGGCTGCAGACTAGCTGCCAAGTCTTTAACAGCATGTCCTATTGGCAGAACGAACACGCAGCTGAAAGCCTTACAGATGAAAGACTTGTGCTTGTACAAAGCCTGAAGCTCATAAAAACATTTATAGTGTGAACATGGCTGCAACGATCACTTTAGGTATGTAATCTATTACATAACTGATTAACGGTGGAAAACCCTTTGACCCGACTCAGAAACAAAAAAAATATAAACAAGGAGTTTTTCTAGCTTTGGTGTTGAACCCCAATATGACTCCACTCAAATGATTCTCCACATGACAAATGCAGCCATGTTTTAATGAGCCTGAGGGCCTGGATGAGATGAACACAAGCAATACAGATGAAGTGCAGTGACTACTGACAAGAAACTGCATTTATCAGGACAGCCAGTATATCATACTGTATTTTGTAGTTCACACTACAGATTCTTAAAAATGATTTCTCTTCCATGCAAGTTGTAGAACAGTTCACATGGCCATGTTTCTTTTAATATTGTAATTGTGGCTTTCGTTGCCATTCTTTTGGATGAGGTTTTTTTTTTTATATTGAGGCCAAAAACTCATCCCATACTGAAACAATACAAACAGAACACACACACACACACACAGACAGACACACACACACACACACACACACACACACACACACACACACACACACACACACACACACACACACACACACACACACACAGACACACATCATTGCCATTTCCTGAGAAGCCTGCCAAGCAGTGTTCTTCCTGAGCCAAGGATTTGCACTGCGAGGGGTTAAGGGTTCAGTGCATGTCAGTTGTGCAATTCAAGGCACACACACACACGGAAGTACATCTAATTCAACAGTACATGACCTTTTGACCCCGAAAAGGCCTATAGTTGTCATAACCTCTTGTGGAAATTTAAACATTGTGGACTCTGACAAAGAATAATCATTTATATCCATCAGCTACATCTGATACAATAGCTAACCTTTGTCTCTCCTGTCCATTGTATTTTTAGATTATTCTTCCCCCTATAATACTCATTGTGTGAAAAACATCTCTAATTCATTTGACAAATTAGTATTTTAGTAATAGACTAACTTTTTCATCATCAACGTTACTATGTCTCTCAAATCTTCCTCACCTACTGCTTTGATGTCCTGTTTATCTCTACTCTACTTTCCTCATTAACCTCTCACCACTGCTTTACCTCTTTGTGTCGACCTCCTTTTTCAAGCCTGGCACAGTGTCGGTAGATGGCTGTTCATGAGTCTGGTTTTGCCCAAGATTTCTGCCTATTAAAAGATTTTTTTCCTTCCACTGTAACTTTGCTAAATGTTGCTAAGTGCTGTACTCATGATGGATATTTGTTGGAAATGAAAACAACCAACTGAAAAACGTGCATGAGCAAAAACCATTAATTTAAAACATTCAATAAAGACCCCTTGAAATGCTATAGACTTTAAGAAGCATTAAACTTCTTTCATAACAATAATCATCAATATGAAAGAAAATAATCCTGTCTGACCAGTTTTGTTATACAGAATGCATTGATCCAACTTCTAATGATGATAAAATACCAGGGCAATGGGAATCTGCAGATATCTGCAGAGTACTGATTTGATACCAGTGTTTAACAAGCTTTATAAAGAAGCGTAATGCCTTATTTTGTGAAAAATACTTTGGTGATTATTTATGGGGAAGGCAAAATCAAGCTTTATGTTCACACTGATTTTATAACCTATCTAAATCTGTAACAAATTTGCATATACTGTCAGAATCCATTGAACTTAATGTTCAAAAGATGACAGTTTAGCTCCTCCCATGTGGGGAAGTTTGCTTCTTTATCCATTTAGTAAGCTGGCCACCAATCTCGCTGCAAACAAATAAGGAAGTATACACAAATAGACGTACTCCTTAAATAAAAATAGATCAGCCAAGAATCAGCCAATATAACTAATACAATACACAGCTACTTGATATAAGAATGGTATCTGATCATCATGGTGGACCCCCTTAGTTTGATGACACACAAATACCTTATAAACGTAAGTAAATGAAGAGAAGTGAGAAATCCCATACATCCCTACCATCTAGTCTACTACAGCCATGCAAAGCACAACGACTTGTTGGAAACTTTCTGGAAACAGGGAGTTTGGTTATTGGAATTTTTGTATGTGACCAACATTGACTAAGATTTTTATCACTGCAATCAGTACAGAACAACATCATTTGTACAAATATGTCATAGTGACTGAATAATTGTACTTCTTCAAGTGTAAAACTTACGTTACTCTAACATTTTATTCTTGATGTGTAATGGGGTTTTGGAGTCAGAGGATTGGAGGTAAGGAGGACAGGATGACAGAGGAAGAGAGAATTAGAGAAGAGAGGTATCTTGCCAGAGCTTCAAGTGTTAATCTGCAATGAGACAGAGAGAGGGAGGGAGAGAGACAGATACAGAGAGAGAGAGAGGTCAGGGTTGGCACGGGACGGCAAACTGTGTCAAATGAATGACCTTCCTCAGACCTCTCAGATCAACCTGGCCAAGTTTGTCTTCCTGCCAGCTCACTCTCCTTCTCTGTCTCTCTCTGTCTCTCTCTCTCTCTGATCTTCCAGCTCTCTCTCACCCCTCCTCCCTCCATTTCCTATGCCATCTCTCTATCATGTCCTCCCCATCCACCTTCATTCATCCCATCCATCTATCTGCATCCACACCCCTTTCCTTTCCTTCACTCACTCCTTCCATAAGTCTAACCTTTGCAATGTCAAGTCCTTACTTTTTCATTAAGCTCACACAATAGACCTGCACCCATTTCAGTCTTTGTCAGGCACAACAGTAATGATTACAATCTCAATCTTCTAAATGTCCTCATGCAGGAAATACTCCATTTCATTTATAACCTTTAATTTCGCTCTCAATCGCCATAACCTTTCATTCTGTCCACAACAAAAGGACTGTTATGTTCCTCCTGGCATGACAAGGATTTATAATAGGCCTTATCATAACAAATAATGGAAATGCTTCACTCTGCCCTTTTACTGCATTTCATTCCAAGTGATGATAATTATGATTAAAAACACTTTGGATAACCAGGTTATTCCCTTTAATGACAACTGATAAATTTAAGTTTGGTTTTAGGTCAGCATTTGATGAGAGGTCAGTTAATTAAAAAAATCTCCGATCTACCTAAGACAACGTTGTGCTTCACATAATACTGTTACGCATTTTAATAAGTATGGGACTTAAAAGAAAAAGGATGTGACCCCTTTTGAATCCCACTCACTCAAAACAAATCCACTGTGTCAATATCTTTCACACCAGATGCATTTATTTTTTATTTTTGTGTAGACAAAAAAACTGTGGGTAATTTTTTTGTAATATCTCAAAACCCCTAACAGGGTTAAACTTGTTTAATAACCAAAAGATCATGACTTCTGTAACCCCTTTTCACTTCTCTATCGTATGCATTGCATATACAAAGTGGACATAGTCTCTATTTTTAAGAGTAAAGCTAATGCAGAAGTGGCAAAGACCTCCTTTTTTTTTTCTATTGGCCAACGGGGTGCGACACAAAAAATATCTGATTGTATCAAACCAGATGGGAGAACAGGTCTGGTTCTAGGTTGATTCTCAGTAATCATTTCCGGTTTTAAGTCTTGATCCCTTGTTTGAAGTCTTATAGATGATATAGATCTTTTTTTTTGAAGGTCCAATTTACAATTAAATCAATGATTCAGCAATTTATGCTTTAGGGAGTGGCTACCTGTTCACGACATATGTTACTACCACACTGGCATGCCACGCAAGATAGAGACGAAACAATGGGTATGCATACTCGTCAAAAAAAAAATCACAAAATGCTGGACTTGTCTTCATTAACTCATACGTTAAGAGAAAAAATACTACATCCTTTTTCTTATACAATCTGTGGCCACAAAGAGCCTCGTGGAAGTGTCATTGAACATACACCAATTCTTCTTGCCGCAGCTAAGTAACCAAACTATAACAATAACTTTTTAACATGATATCTAAAAAGAAGCAAACCAAGTAAGTTAAAATGCCAACAAGTCTGTGAAAAATTAACTTCCTTGAGGTTTTTGTTTGATGAAATGAGAGTCTTTGTTTTCAGTTTTGTATTTTAGACAATCGCTCTCAGTCAAAAATGCTGACCCTAACACAAAAGCTCATCGGGCTTACATGTGAAGTGTGTTTCAAAGTGCTCTCTCTCAGTGGGAGGTGTTTAAAGTGTGATCAAATGAATCATTATAACTGTCTGCGACACCTCTCACCACGTCTGGCCAAAACAAAGCCTCTTTCTGCGCGGCCCCTTATCTCTGCTATAGCTACCCTTATCTCACAATTGGGCCCCAAACAGATACACAATCATTATATACATCAGTGGCACCAAGGTGGACAAACACACACAATGCACACATATCACACACGTTAATAGCACTGGACTTGATCCTTTTTCTATCTGTGGTGAAAGACACAACACATTAAAAAAAAAAAAAAAACGGGGAGAGAGACCCTTTTTCCTCCATGAAATGAAAGGCTCATGTTGCAGCAATCTGTCAAAGCAAGCAAAGGTTCAACGGTGGGTCAGGGTACTGGGGGATTTTTTCGCCGTGTTCTCTCTCAAATTACACGGGAGAAGAGGGGGATATAAGGCGGAGAAGAGGTGATACTAGACAGCTGAGGTAAAGAGAGAAAGACGGAGAGATTCAGAGACAGAGACAAAGAGAGTATGGCTAAAAAAAAAATCCATATTTATGAGGATTTGTGTGCACATTTTCCTGCAAAATATGTTGACTTTCGCCACATTTTAAGATAATTAGGGTTCATAGACAAAACTGTTCAGTGAGAAAAAGAGGCCATAAAGAGGCAGCAAGGAAGAAGGAGACACCAGGTAGATGTAAGGTCAGTAGGGCAGAACCCACATCAAGGCAATATCTAGCTCTACAATTCTCGATCTTTTCCTCGGTCAGATCTTTCTCTTTCTCCAAGGCTCTCTCATTCCCCTCTCTCATCTTGATACTCTCTATTGCCTTGTCCTGTTCACTGGATCTTGCTCTCTTTCCCACTCCTCCTTTTTCAAACAGACACCAGCTAACTGAGTCAGTTCAATCACCAACTGGAAATGACCGCAGGCACTGGGAGAGAAAAGAAAGGCATTGTGTGTGACTGTGTGAAGGGGGGTTACAGGGAGGTAATGAGACAGAGAAAGAGAGTTGGGGTGGGCTGACATGTATGATAGAAGAAGAGGAGAGCGAATGAAAAGAGGAGACAAACGGCGACTGGGGCTCCTTCATCCAATGGAAGTTGGGGTTAAAAAGTCGAAGGCGTCATAAGCGTCAAAAGCAGACTACAGAGGCCATTCTTTGAGCTGTCTGTCTTCTCTTTTCAAATACAAGGCTATAGTGTGAGACTGAAATATGGTTCATTTCTGTGCAGTAAAGACCTTTCCCTTATATGCTTTGAGCAATACAGGACTGCCGCAGAGAAACACGTCTAACGCTTCTTAAGAAAATCAGAATGTGAAAAACCCTTTTAATATTCATCCATGCTATTATGGGGCCTCAGATGTATTGCACATAGAGACTTTATGCATGTTCTATATGACTGAGGCACCGTCTTTGACCTCTATACACATCACTTTGGTAATAACAGACATAAAAAGGCGTGTTTTCTGTTTAGGTTTTACAGACTGCTGCATGTTCAAAAGGAACAAACAGAAATCATACACATGCCATTTTAAAACATTTTAAAACGAGCCAACCTAAAAGTTAACACTCGCATATTGCTAAGCAACCACCTCTTGTTTAGCAAGTGTTCAAAGATTTTGATAATGGGAAGTGAGAGAGAGAAAGAGAGAGAGAGAGAGAGAGAACACCATTTAAATTTCAATTATTTAAAGGAATGTCTTGCACAGTTTGGCCTGTGTTATTGCACCAATATATTACCCGAATTTCATCCAAGCAATGAGCCATGCAAGGTTGTGCTTCACATTTTCAGAGCAGCTAAGAGTCATTGTTATGGTCAAATAACCGATAAAATACTTATTGAATTTTCTTTACAGAAAAAAAAAAGGGATTACTTTTTTTCGAATAAGAAATCTAGGAACACTTTCAGGATGGAGATATAGCTCAAAGTAGGAGAAAATAGTAAAACATGTAACCACATTTTTAAAACATCACCACAGGGGAAAATACAGAGGAAACTGTTCCCCCATTTTACCTATCACTTCTCTCCATATAACATCTGACAATGCTGAAGTGCCATAAAAAAATAATCTAGAGGGAAATAAAAGATAAGTGTGCCGGAGCACCATGAATACATTTCTCTCTGCGCTGCTACTCGGGGAAAATGAGTCAGGGTAGCGAAGTGGCACATTTAGGAGTTATAAACAACTCAGATAGAGATCACAGAGATTACACAGACAGAACCAAAACAGGGGAGAGGAGAAATCAGAGAGCACAACAAGGAAAAAGAGAAAAAAAGAGGAAATCCAAGTGAGGAAAAATGAAATCCAGCTTGGAAACAGAAATATGGATAGGAATGTGGAACAATGCGAGCCAAGGAGAGATATCTTTGACGCTGAGAGAAGAAAGGAGATGACACAAAGAGCATGGAGAACCAGAGTGAATGAGAGAAACAATACGAATCAGAAAGAGGAAACATAATGAACTGTTATAAACTCAGAACAATGGCTGCTTGTGTACGGATATGTTTCCTGCAATGGAATCACAGCTGTTTATCCCTCCGATTGTTTCTCTTCTTGTGAATTGCTGTCAGTCAAGAAAAACTAAGAAATGTCAAGACCTGTTTATAACAGTCTATATATCTGTTTATCTGTTCTAGTTGACATTTTGATCGCACACAAACTATAGCTATCTCATTCTCTATGTGGGAATATACTGTTAGCACTGGTTGAGTACACACAGATGTGACTGTGTAGTTGAAAAACAGAGCTCAACATTATAAAAGGATGAATGACTCAAACTGTTTTATTAAGTGCCAAAAAGTGATGCTTCTTCATGGCAACTGAAGTGAGGTTAAGAAAGTCCATTTGGTGTAAGAGTTTGATGGATTGCCTGAACAATCCAATGTTGTTTAACCTTACCCGAAATAAGCGATTTTTATTTTTTGTTGATTTATTTTGTTGCCGAACCAAACCGAGCTTCTCAAGTTAACCAGAGATTAGACAGGAATAAAACGGACTATTACCTATGCATCTATATAATATAAGAAGGGTATGGGGGGGTCATGGGGGCAAAGGGGTTTGTATTCGACAAGCTGTGGGAACAGGTTGTTAGGAGATCAGTCCATGAGTGCAGTTCTGTTGCAGGGGGGAAGACAGCTGTTGGGCTGAGAGGAACAAATCTCATCCATGTTGAGTTAATTTGGTAGTAATTCCATAAAGTATATTTGTATCTAAATAGAAGTAACCTCAGCAAAGAAAGCTCTTCACAGAGACGTTGTCTCTGTCTCCTGCCCAGGGACTACAGATGTAAATTAGCTTATAGCTAACTCTGGTACAGCTAATTGGCACACTGTCCCTGTCAAAATAAACAAATAAATAAATAAAAAGTAAGCAATAATACTCTTTTTTTGTGTTTCCCAAAAATCACATTTGAGTCAGGTACTGTTATCTGTGTCTACTTAGATTTTTGGTTGATGAAGATTGATCACCATCTCTCTGTTGGTCTGTTAAGCCATGTTTGCTATGACACCTCATGCTAACTATGCTAACCTTGTTTTAAAACAAAATTACTGCAATAAGTATGATGCTTTTTTCAACAACACCATTTTTTTATTAAACTTGACTCACAAAGTTACCCGTAAAATAATCTATTGCAACAATTGCAGATTGTGATGACTGTTCTTATATGCAGATGACACTATTCTGTTACTACAAAAACATAACGACCCTCCTGTTGAAAAAAACATTCTCATCTAAAAATAAGAACCTTCCTCCAAAAAAAGGGAAAAAATGAACCAAAAAATGAAGAGAGGTGAGGGAGAATCTCCCTGGTGAGATTTGCAGACTGGTATTTTCTCTGAGATTTGTTCTGTTGTGTTTCTCCAATAGGCTGTTGAGTGCTGTAGCAGGGGGATAGTCACGCTAGAGCTGTTTTGTATGAATAACATTTCATGTGCAATAATCTGTGTCTTTCTTGTCACAAAATTACACACACACACACACTGATGAGGAATGGCCTCAACCATGGCCACAATCACACGTACCTCATGTGTGATTGTGGCCATGGTTGTGTGTATCTCCTCTCCTGTTTCACACACACAAACAGACACACGGCCCACACAGACACACAGCGCTGAAGTTGAGTAGAAAGTAGCAGAAGAGACAGACAATTAAAGAACATGTGAGGGTCCACCATAGCAACCAGCTAACCCACCCAAACACATACATAAAGTAATAATCTGTGGAAGTTCCCATAAATAAATCAGTTTTTCTTCTCTGTCTTTGCATTTATTGCTTTGGTCTCTCCTTTAATGCACATGAGAGTTCTGCTCCATCACAAATAGTATTAAAATGATATTCTCCGACATTTGAAGAGGTACATTTCATTTTGATAACTTTTGTCGGTTCATGCTCGTCTTTATGCCTCACTACACTCTCCTGGTCCTCCTTTTACCTTTCACTCTGCCTGCACCGTGAAATGAACAAGTCAACACTGATCCTTGAGCTTGTCAAAGTCTGTCATTGTAAGAACTTGTGATATTTTAATGTGAAAGAATATCTGTATTTAGCAGCTTTGTATCACTGATGGATTATCGTTGAGTAGCAGTTCTGTTTTTTAAACAAGACGGGAATATGATCAGATGTGAAAAGACAAACGACGCAAGAGATGGAAGTGAACTAAAGCACTAAAAGGTAGAGAGTAGGGGGGCAAATCATTGAGTAAGAACACTGTACAGATAAAGAAAACAGGGGGAGATTGCAGTGAGATGGGACGTAGAACAGCAACTTCAAGCAAACACAGCAGATATGTCTGCAAATATTACAGTTTTATTTAACCAACCATTTATTTTAAACCAGCTTATTAAAAGTTGGATGCATTCTATAAACCGTGGGCTGTTATTGAACATGCATGATCTTGTTTGTGGGCATTGACTGTGCATTAATCCTAATAAATGCATTATATAATGACTAAACTTACAGAAGGTAATCTAAAGTGTAATGTTGATTTTTTTTTTCTAGACCATACAGATTGTATAAACAAATGATATAGATTATTATGTAAGTAAAAATCTAATCGATAAGTATTGTGGTACCACCTCTTTATAGAGCTGATTATGAGCAAAGCGTATGAAGATCCGAGCTCATGAACTACAACTTCCTTGATTACTAAAAATTTAAAGTACAAGAAGGTTATTGATAGTAGGCTCTTAAGGGCGTTTTAGTTTAAGAATACAGTTGTGAAGAATAAGACATTTGTAAAAACACATAAACAGCTACTTATTACATAGCATACAGGACAGACCTGTAAAAGTGCTTTAATTAGTTATAAAGATGTGCCACTGATATGTGTGCTTATAAGCTCATAATGAGTAGAGAATACTTGTAACCTATTAAAAATGTTACATTTTTGATTTTATTTCTTTAGCTCTTCAGGTTTACTGAATTACTTTGACTTCTTTGCCTCCTCTTAAAGTCCCCATGAAAAGTAACATATTTTTTTTATCCAGCATTCCTGTGTTTAATGGACATTTATTTGCCATTATCTGCCAAATATATTTCAATAAAGCATTATCTGAGTATTTTTACATCAAAATGACTGTATTTTCTCTTCCTGTAAAATGTTTCAAATGTCTCATGACCCATCCTGCACTCACTTTTTGACAAGCATTTAAAAGCTTTGTTGAAGCTAATGATCCAATTGAATTCATCCCAACGTTATGTCCCGCCTTCTGTCCTCTGATTGATTCTATTCAATTTCAGTTTGAAATACGTGGCGATGCGGGAGTTACTCTTAAAGTTCCGACTTTAAGTAGGTTGACAAAAAAAGTGACTGTTTTAAGCGTATAATGATAGCTTAGGAGTAAGTCACCTTTTGAAAAAGAGTCATTATGTCATATGAAATTATAGTCTTTTTGGACCAGTGACAAATGTTAATAGGCAGCCTTCCACTTACTAAATAATAAAACCTGCACAAATGAAAATGAATTGCCATTTTCCATATTCGATTAAAAAACGTCATCACACTCATTTAGTGTTACCTACTGTGCGTCTGCATGAACAATGAGATTTCCCTCTCGCTCTTTAATGTATTTGCACATTTCAACAACAACAGTACAAACAGGCTGTCAAAGTGTCGCCTCTCTCTCAGGGGCTTACAATATGCACAAAGGATCACTTTCCGCACATAATACATGGAAAATCATAACAGATAAATACAAATAAATGTCACTGTAGAGCTTTAACTTAATTAAGAACACTTTATTAAGACTCCTAATCTCACTCTGTGAGACAGTTGGCATGTGAGTGTGCATGTGTATTAGAGTGTACAGCGATGATTTTCCAGTCCTCCAATTAAGCGTCATAGCTGGAAAAAGGTAATTACAAAGCTAAGTGGGAGACTTGAAGTCATGCTGAGACACATAACTTACCATAGACACACACAGTTGTGCAAATACACAACAACACCACAAACTCAAAATGATCCACATGTAGACACTCTTTGACTAAATGTAATGAATGATTTATGTTAATTATGTATGGTACCATATATTATAGTGAGTTAGACTAACACAGTAACATGTTAGTAGACCTTATTCATAAAAAGAGAGACATTGATTCTTTAATGGAATTATAGACACATTTGATATAACAATGTTTGAGGCTATGTAAGTGTCATGGAATTTAGGTTGAAAGAGAAGTAAGAGAGGAAGACAGAATTATGTCCCACAAAATAAATCCTGAAGGAAATCAGTTTGAGGCTAAAAGGTCTAAATAATATAAAGTGAGAGAGTAGACGTAATAATGCTGTAAAAGACCGCTTGACACATGTTCATCCATTAGAAGCTATAAGAATGAGGACAAGTTTTCCTTTACCTGAACGTTAAATGGATTGTGAAACACAAACATGTGACTTTCACTTTTCTAACCAGGACCAGACATGCACATCCTGTTGATTTGTCAATACGGATCATCATCACACCAGCTGAGACGGGCCTGAACCACAAAAAAACAAGCAAACACTCCAACTCGTGCAAGCTTGTAATGATTCCATCACCGTGTTGTTGAAAGTGCTCCACACGTTGTCTATATCTACCTGATAACTTGATTAGCAGGTTGTTCTACACCACTGTCACCTCAGGTCATACAGATGTGCTGTGAAATACTTGTAACACCAGTTTTTTTAAACTGTTAGCGGAGGCACTAAATCCTGTTTAACTGGTGTTGTGTGTGTGTGTGTGTGTGTGTGTGTGTGTGTGTGTGTGTGTGTGTGTGTGTGTGTGTGTGTGTGTGTGTGTGTGTGTGTGTGTATGTGTGTGTGTGTGTTCTGTTTGTATTGTTTCAGTATGGGATGAGTTTTTGGCCTCAATATAAAAAAAAAAACCTCATCCAAAAGAATGGCAATGTGTGTACATGTGTACCCAGTAAAGACTTGTTTGGAATGATGTAGTAATTGTTGATCAAACATCTATACAGCATATTTACATGGCTGTCACTTTCATCTGATGTCACACTTGTGGTTGGAAGCTTAAATGCTGTTTCCATGCTATGATGCATGTTTCGAGGTTGTGCGGAGGAAAATTAGGCAATCTAAGAAATTATGTTAATTTCCTGGAATCAAGACTGATCATCAACTGAAAAAAAAAAACTGTAAAGTAAAAGTCTGGAGATATGTTTGATGCAGTCAGACACAGATTTAAGGTTTAAACTTGTGTCACTAAAAACTTAGAAACCCTTTTTTTTTTGCTTCTCTTATTTTGTCAGAAGTGATGTCAGTGTGTGTATCTGGAGTACTAATGACCAATGAGGTGATCAAGGTGTCCAGAATGTCTCCCATGAGCCACATAAAACCTTTCAACCACACATATGGAGCTATTTACATGGAACAGGTGGTGGGGCAGTGAAGACTGAAGAGCCTGACAAATACGCTCACACACACACACACACACACACACACACACACACACACACACACACACACACACACACACACACACACACACACACACTGTTTCGTTATCTCTGCACTGAGTTAATTTATGGCCTTAGATCAACATTAGAAAATGACACACCTGATAGTCAACCACATATCATAGCACGGGGGATAGAATTGGATGAAGACTGACGAACAGCTGCCTTGTAATTTACAGTTCTGTCATCACTGCAGATCGTACGAAACAATATGGCACGAGGATGTGTTTGACAACCTGCAGATACCACGTGATGTAACCACATGGTGCAGGTGAAGTCATGAAAAAGAAAGAGACGGGAAGACGCAGTTACTTCCAGCTGCTGGTTTATGGCATATAATTAAAGTCATAACCATAACTGTCATTCAACACAACGCAGCCTCATTGGTGTGCATGTGCTCACCAAAATGTCAGAGCGTCTCTGCTTTATGTTTTGTGTTTTTATGTGTTTATTTGTTCATTTCCTGGCTCACAACTGGTGAGTCAGACTCTGCCTTTACCCTGACAGTCCCTGCATAGAAATGAGAAAGCAAAAAATGTGAATGATTAATGGAATGGTTAGACAGATGAAGTCATGGGTGGGCATATTTATTTTTTGCAAGTTTAAGCACAAATACTTGAGTTTCTGCCTCGCTGTCCCCTTTTCATTCTAACACCTTCAAAATCAATGCAAACCTAACCAAATGTAAAAACAACCACACCTCGAGTGCATATTTTAACAATGTCATTTCCCTCTTATTTATGCCACTCTGAAGCTGCTGCCGCCACAGGAATGACAACCCTAGTTGGGATTCTGTCGCATCAAGCCAGCAGATTTGAATGCTAAACCCATTAGCCAAGCATCACTCACAGTCAGAGCTGGCGATGATAAATAACCCAACCAGAGAAATCTGATTAGGAGAGACGGAGGCAGGGGATCTGAGGGAATGAGTAACAGCAATGTCGCCGTTATCGGGCCGCAGTCAGATTGGAAATCACACACCGAGAAAACATGAAATGCTCAGCTGCAATGGGTTGTGTCGGCTGTTTTCCTAAAACATGGGTTAGGGCCCAAAATTGGGTCTTTTGGGGGAAGCAATTAAATAAAAGCTGAACTTTGTTGTGCATATTGCTAAGCTCTGACACACCACACTCACTGATGTGCACAACAAACAGGCTGGTTAATAGGTATACTCTTACCTGTAAGGAGAGGGAGTTTTTGGGAGATACTGGTGCCTTCAGGGTGAGGCTGCTGTTGAGTGAATCATTCACTTTTACTTGGCAGTCAAGCACATCAACACACTGAAACTCAAATACACTGTTTGTGTGCTGCCTTTCACTCTGGCTCTGTTTACTATTTTCATCTAGTTCTGGGTGGTAATCGATAAAAAAATGGAGCAAGACGGTTGATTATTCATGATATTTTGTTGATATCTGCCACACGGTACAGAGTAAGCTGACTGCTCTGAAAGATGATGACTAAACAGATGGTTTATAAAGGATTTCATCATTCATTCCTATGACACACACACTGCATATCAAGCCATCGTCTGGTGAACACAGATACCTTTTGTCACCATAGTAACTAAATACACGGCAACAAACACTGAGTTATTCACACCACATTTTAGGATTTCTTTGACCTTTAAATGATTTACTCTTTTTGATGCAGGTAGGAAAAATGTGTTTCTTGAAGTGCAAGCTGCAAGTTTTTGTTGATACTGTTCACAGCAGACAGACATGTTTCACTGTAAATACAAGGACTTGCCTCAGCAGTATTTTCACTCCTCACACTGCCAGACTCTTCCCAGGGATGACCAGTTACTAAAAAAATAAGCCAAACAAGATGTTTTTATCGTTAATTTGGCAGTGTGAACATGGGAACCAGATTTGAAAACAAAGTACAATTTTTCAATTTAGGAGAAAAAAAAGAAGTTCTGTAAATGATTTGTCTGAAATGATACACCATGTTTTATTATTTTTTTTAATGCATAGCATGGTACTTCTAACACCACCTGTTCCTTCTATAGCTGAAGCCTTTCCAAGTATTGTTTAAATATTAGATGATATTTAGTGAAACTAGCTTATTCACTCTGTTAAAGAGATTCATCAGGAGACACCACTAAAGTGTGTTTTAGTCAAATGTAGAGCTGGAACCAGATCGTATGCATTTAAAAATGAATACATTTAAGATGCAGCTGGTCTTTTTTTGTCTAAGGTTATAAATCACACCTACCAACACCTCTCACCAACCAACATGTTGACTGTTGCACATTGTTTGTACACAAAGACCAGTGTAGAAATGATTATTCTGCTGTGTCACATATTGTGTATTGTGGCTGTGACTAAACGAAGACATCACATGATTAGAAGTAACCATTTGTCTAGAAATAGAACAGACGAAACTATTCCCCATCCCTATGTCTACTTATGTTTACACCATTCATACTATATGTATCTACACCATATAAACATACTATATACTATATATATCTACATATGTTTACACCATATAAACATACTATATGGACATTTACATACGTTTACACCATTTAACACACGCTATATACTATATATTTATAGGGTGCATATTTACACATGTTTTTGAATCCAGATTTAAGCCATCATCTCTCTTCAATCAATTGTGTGCTACCTTATTATCTTCTGCCTCTCTGCTGCTCTCCACTAAGTTATATGTTAAGGCGGAAAACAGCGATTATTTTCTCTTTGTTCTGATTTCAGAGCCACATTTCGACGCACCGCCGCACAAAAAAAAAAAAGGTCAACCCAGACTCAGTGTGCAACATCTCAATGAGACAATCGATTCAAAGCGCTTAACCTGGTCACTCAGGTCGGATATACATTAACATTCATTATTATAACCCTCAAGGTCAAACTGAATGCAATTACATAATTTATCCCTATGTAGCAATTAAATCCATCACCAAAGGGGGATTCTGTGCAAATGAAAGTGCTGTAATCATCTTAATATCATAAATTAAAATCAGGTAAACATCTGAGTAATGAATGACTGCTGGGTAAACACACTGTTTTGTTTTTAGCTTCCAGTCACATGGCAGAGCAGAGCTATTTGAATCTAGTAGTAGCTTATAAAGGATACACATCATAATACATTTTATTGCTTTTCATCATTAACACGATTGTCCCCTCTGCAGCCAAGGGCAAACAAGCACATTGGAACATCAAACCATCAGTCCTTGTTAATTATTTAGCGCAATATACCCTCACCACTTCACCAACGAGCACATACACATTCCAGATCAAACATGGTATAGGTTGCATAAGCATTCCTTGTGACAAACAATTACACAAACACACATACATCGATTGACCTTTCCTGCTGAGTGTTATTAATACATGCAGGTCGTATTAGGAAAGGTTAACGAGCAGAATGGCCAGCACCGCTCACATGGAATACAAACGGACTGAAGTCTAACCCTCCCCATGTGAAAGGGGGAGTCATGTGACTTTCCCTGCATTTTAAATGTATTTACATCCTGAAATAATTCCAATTGATTTACAGTAACACCAAACAAAATGATGGCAATGATAAGCAATGTTTTAGGCATGACCAGCGTTTTTTTTTGTGAGTTCACACCATCATAGAGGACAAAAATCCAACCTTCTGTAACCTCTTCTTTGCTAAAGGCAAGGCTAAAATCATATGCTCTGTGCAGAAGAAGTGCTGACAAATGCTGATTTCAAGGCATACAAAAGGACCTTTACAGTATCTGAAAGCTGGCCCTTCAGGATAATAACACATTCTAGAACATCCCAAAAAATGTGATTAACCTGTATGTTTACAAAGTTTGCTTTCCTTTGGCTGATCCACATCTGAGCTTGTGTTGATTTTTTGTGTTGTGAAACGTGTCAATGCAAAGATGTTATTAATCATAAGCATTAACGTGCTCGTGCATGTTGCTCAAGCTGTCGCAGACGTGCAGGAATCCAAGAGAGCGCCCTTTACAGGCAATACGTTTCATGTGCAATGGTTCATTCACGTGTTGCTTACACATTGTAAATTACTCTTACGTCCACTTAACCTACTATTGACCTTTTTGACACTGCTCAGCCTCTGTCGTTATTTTTGGCCTTTCACCCGAGGCTTAGAAAGCTAGTAAGTGACCCTTATTGTTAGATTAGAAGAGGTCAAGAAATGTACCTTAGACGCTCAGATCTGTGTTTATATTCTTACAACAAGAAGCCCTGTGTGGATGTTCAAATCATGACGGTCCACTCTCAGGAGCACAAGTGATGCATTAGCGTGATGTACTCCAAGAAAAAAACTAACACCAGGATTTAAAATGATTTTGCTGACACATCATTGGTTAAATGTGTCCCCTGTCTGGTTGTGGTCAGAATTGTCCCCAGCCAACAGGGATGTTATGAGCACCTGGAAAGCACCTACTGTATACTGCACTACGACAAGGTGTACAGTCAAAGAACTGGTCATTAAACCAAGACATTTTAGAGTACAGGTGGTAGGCGTGACAGTCAAGTGGTCCACTTAGAGGAAACATCTAGTCCTAAACGATTAGCAGTAGAAAAGTCACTACTGTATTTTTTATTTGTATAAGGACTTTTTCGTAAATCTGACACTGTGCCCGCCCCCACCACCCTCTAGGAAACTAGATAAGAGAGTAAAAGCACAGTCATACTATAATCTGGATATCTGCTCTAATGTCAAAACACTCACCGCCACATAACTTACATGCGTAGCTAACAGATACAGCATGTGTCATCGAGGAAAGTGCAGCAAATGGAGATACCATATGTGGTTTCAAAGCAAATACTCAATACACATCACAAATTATCTGACGATTGCCTGTTTCTTTCTTGCATGGAAAATGTCCAGTCAGTCGTCTGTGCGTACATCTCAGATGACCTGAAATATAGCTCGTCTTCCTTTCTGCACCATGGAGCTTCCCTGCATGGCTCAAAGGTTTTAACAGTGTTGGAACAACTTTAAAACATGTGGAGTCATAGAAATAAATGTAAGTCACAAATGACTCGGAACATCTCTCTGTCCCCCTCTCTCTCTCTCTCTCTCTCTCTCTCTCTCTCTCTCTCTCTCTCTCTCTCCCTCTCTAACTGGGTCAGTGTGATGATGGTGTCAGTGTCTGGACTCAGCAGCAGCATATTTGCATCAGTCATCCCAACTAGACCGTGAAGAGAAGGATTTCCCTGCTCAGCTGTGCCAGTGAGTCAGTGAAATATACCCTCATAAAACCCTGCTGGACTCAACACAGGCCTGGGGAAAACTTGGATCCATTGAATGGGCTCAACTTCAGGCTCTCGCTTTTGGCAACACATACACACTGTAAGTGGAAAGTAACATCCCACAAGAGCAATACTTCAAATATTAAAGCTTATGAGACAAGGGAGACATCATGCTGTTTCATAGCTGTGTTTTTCATTGGTGGAAGCAAACGTTCAGCCAACTCATTGGTCATAATTCCAAAAATGCACTAGTTGTAAAATCTGACAACTCTAAATTATTGCAAGATTAACTAATTACTGCATCTTATGTGTGCACTGACAATTAAGATCAGCAATTTGTTTTTATATATTTTTTTGTTTTTGTCACACAAAAAGGAAGAGACTACATGCTACATTTCCCTCCAACATTTGACAGCTCTTGGGTTTATCACTTTATTTATCATTACGACAGGAGCTGGGCTGATTTCCTCACATGCTTTATCAAATTCACATTGCATTAAATGAAAAGTGGCAGGAGAGAAAACATTCAGTGCTATGAGCTGATTCAACACATGTGCTGGTGTGCTCCTAATTCTGCTGAGACGCCAACGCAGCCCTCTGGTGTGCTTTAAGGCTTGGGGGGGAAAAACTCAAGGGGTGCAGCCAAAGCCAATGCAACCAAATTCAGCCTCTAATTAGGCCTGCTCATCCAAATTTAGAGGGCTGTGGTGGGAAGAAAAAAAATTCCATGATTTAAGCAGCCTCGAGACATCCTTGAAAATATGGCTGTGATGGCAACTTTGGGGCTTAATTAATTGAACAGACAGGCTTGTCGGGTCATATCAGAATAGCTTGGGATACTGTTACAAAATAGTGATGAGGCTGAAAGGTGGTTAATTAACGTCAGAGGGAGACCTGAGAATAGTTAAAGTGCTACATAAGCCCCTTCTACACTTGCAATGAACTCCTGAAAATGTCCTAAAACTGTTCAGTTATGCTGAATGTGTGAACAAAAAAATCCACCTATATCCAGATTTTCTTCTGCCAGCCCCCCCTGGTTAAAAGTCTGCAAAAAGTCAGGGTGAGCAGATGTGAATGCAGCCGGCAGTATTCAAGAAAATCCACCTCAAGCGAGAGGCCGGGTGAGGTGAAGTTTATATCATCTGACAGGTGAGAAACCGTCGGGATCTTTGTGCAATTAATTCATTGACTTCATACTTTTATCTGCTTACTCGTTACAGTGTTGGACTCTGGTTCTTTATTCATCAACATTTGTAGTAAATATTACACTTCTTTATATCTTCTCCTGCCTCCTCAGACCCCCCCACCCCCTGCATCCAAAAGAAATCTCCCCTGTGAAAAATCTCCTGCTGTGAGGGATGTTTGAAAGGGGAACTCTGGAAAATGTCAGGGGAAGGCTGTCCCCAGGACAGCTACTGTCCTGGGGACAGCAGTAGCTCAGTCTGTAGGGACTTGGGTTGGGAACCAGAGGGTCGCCGGCTCAAGTCCCGGTGCGGACCAAGCATTGAAGTTGGTCTGGTAGCTGGAGAGGTGCCAGATCACCTCCTGAGCACTGCCGAGGTGCCCTTGAGCAAGACACCAAACCCCCTCCCCACCACCAGCCCAGGAGCGCCCACTGTGGGCAGCTCCATCACTCTGACATCTCTCCATTAGTGCATGTCCATAGGATCCTGTTTGTGTGCATGTGTGTGTATACTTCAGCCTGTGTGTGTTGCATGATAAACAGAGTGTAAAAACTGAAATCTCCCCTTGCAGGGATCAATAAAAGTAAATCATAATCTTAGAATGTTCTAGAAGTTGGCAAGGAGTACATGTGTAAAAATATTCATATTCACTTACAGACAGCCACATTGGTTTCTTGTCTCACTTTTCTAAGAGTGAGGTCGTGTTCATTCTTCTTCGTTAAACAGAAAATTTGGACAAAAGCAAAGTGTGGTTTTGCAGATTTCTCTCAAGGACTAAGGGGGGGAAATAACTGAAGATAAAGAATGGCTGCAACATAAAAGCAAAGATAAAAGTCACCCTGACTCATCACCTCTCCCTCCCTCTCCGTCTCTCAAGTCTTTGATTTCAACTTCCCCAAGTTTGAAACTGATGTGTTTTTTATCTTTTTCTCCCTTGGACTTGGGTCAACTGAGAGTCAGCCAGCTGGGCCTTGATCCTAAACTTACTCTCAGGTAAACTTTCAACTAGAAAAGACCCCTGTTGCTACTTTCAACTGTTCATCTCCCTGTTCGCCTCCTTCGCCACCTCTTTCTCCTCGCCGCCGCAAAGTGTTTGTTGATAAACCCACTTTAGAGTTCACTGGTCTGTCAGGAGATTTTAGTCACCTCCCTGCGCATATTTGAGTAATGGGTAGTGTGTGTGTGTGTGTGTGTGTGTGTGTGTGTGTGTGTGTGTGTGTGTGTGTGTGTGTGTGTGTGTGTGTGTGTATATACAAAGATGTCTGTGCTGTGGTTCTTTACCTGACAGATTAGTTTAAATGGCACACTGATATCACTCTCTCTGGAGCATTCAATGCATACTGTTGCGATCAGCAGGGTGCAACACAATTGTGCTAAAATGAATAAATGCACACACACACACACACACACACACACACCACACACACAAACACATAGGCAGTGATGATAACGCACAAATCCAAAAGAAACTCACACATTATCTGTCATTATCAGAGCAGGCAGCCACTCACATTTTCAGACTAAACTCCGTGTTCAGAACAAACTTAGAAACACACACATGCACATAAGCAGACGCAGACGCACAAACACATTTGATCAGCTACCACTCGCTGTGCAAAAAGGACAGTTCTTTTGCCAAGGCAAGATGCTGTTGGCGAACGCTGTGAGAGGCTGTCGTCTAGTCTTCTGCTCACTTAGCACTTCACACACAGTCTGTCATAGTCTGTGTTACTCACTCAGCAAAAGCAAGTGTTTTGTGCTAGCATCCAAAAAACAAAGTCCCGGATAACCTGGAAACAAAGTAAAAGAAACTGAAGAATTGACTGTAAGTTTTCAGGCTTGGATGCTTGAAGCCAACAGTTTTGGATTGGGCTCAGACTCGAAGTCAGCAGGATACAGAATCCCCCTGAGAAGTTGCTTGATAACTGATGAATGACCCCCGCAGGTAACACAACATTCAAGCTGCACAAATTTCATCCTGGCTTGCCAAGTAGAGGAAATGTTGTATCCTTTTAACCACAAGGGGGCCGCTAAAACAGTGTGAATGCCTTTTTTACTCCCCCTTAGCTCCGCTCTCTGTAAGCATAGTTAGATTTAAACAAAATCCACATGGAAAACACACGCTAACACAAATATTTTCACACTGGCATATGCTCAAAAATCCTTCACTTCCTTTCGCCCCTGCTTCTGTGTTGATTGTGCTGACACAAATACACCCCTCACCCACTGTCAGGCTCACATATGCACACATACACATCACTACTCCTGGAACAAACACAAAGACACACAAATACTCATTCTCTCTCTCTCTCTCTCTCTCTCTCTCTCTCTCTCTCTCTCGCTCTCTCTCTCCCCCTTTCTTCTCTTTTTCTATTACATACATACACACACAGTGCATCAGTTGTTCTGCAGGCACCAAACTAACACCTAACTATAAGACTACATCATGTGATTCTCTCAAATGGAAGGTGGCAGTGTGTGTGTGTGTGTGTGTGTGTGTGTGTGTGTGTGTGTGTGTGTGTGTGTGTGTTGTGCAGTGAATTTGTGAGACAGAGTGTTGCACCTGTAAGGCTAATGTTTAACTCCAGCCCAATTCTCACACATGCAGGCAAACCTGCTTCCCAGCATGCAGTCAAGTGCCAACAGTCAAGGGCAAAACACCCTCACGCACGCACACAATAGAAACAGTGTGACATCAGTATCACTGAAGGCCCTGTGATCGCACCTCACACTGCTCAGCACCGCTCTGCCAAAGCCTCTCTCAGGTGTCTTTGTCAGGCTGAAGGTATGTGATGACAGTATTCATGCGTGTGTGTGTGTGTGCAGTCACTATTAACACACTGTTAATGCTGTTACACCATTCATATCATTCATCAGATCATTGTTAACAAAGGTTCTACCCATGAATGAGTGAAGCACACTGTGATCGATGTAGAGAAGAGTTTTGTTGAATCCAGGTGTAGAATCAAACTAATAACAATTACTCACAGTACTGTAATGAATATATATATTTTTTTTAAATAAGTAATTTTACTTTTTAGGCCCCATGAAACAGACATCCAAGTGTATCTAACTGCTGTGTCGTAATGTATTTTCTACTGAAACCGGATAAAAAGGATAAAACCAATCAGGAGAGAGCAGGAGGGACATACCGTTGCAATGAATTTGATTGGATTCTTAGCTTCGACAAAGATTTTTTATTGGTTGAAAATTAGTAATCGCCCCTAAGTGTAGAATGAGTCATCATACATTTGAAACATTTTACAGGAAGAGAAACTAGAGTTATTTTGATGTTAAAAAAAAAACTCAGACAAAGCATTTTTGAAATATATTAACAGATAAATGAACATTTTATACAGGAACACTGGATTAAAGCCAGGAAAATGTATTTTTCATTTCATAGGGACTAAGAATATTTTGGAGGAAGCATTGTACTTCCTTTTATTAAATACTGTAACTGAGTAAAAAATAATGAATAAAAAAGCAAGATCCAAGCTTTCTGTCAGTGAAGTGGAACTGGCCAGCTGATTGGCTGACGCACATCACATGACAGTCAGGAGCACAGATAGAAAGAAGGAGATGAACGAGTCAGAACTAAACTATCAGTAGAGGTGTTAATATTGTTTGCTTATTAAATTCTTAATACATATTTCTGTTTTGATGCTATCGGGTCACAGGGAGAGTAATGAGTCCACATCACATCAAACGTTTGCTGTTGCATTGCACTTTATTAAGAAGGTTTTAATTTATCAAAATGCAGATTCATATTCTGTTTTTGTTTTTTCACTACACAGGAAGATAATTCATATTGCACTTTTGAGCCACACAGGTATGAAAGTACTCTAAATACATTTCAAACAAAATATTTTACATGACTTCTTCTCACTGTCAAAATAACATGTTATTAAAGTAACAGTACTTTACTGGAGTACAATTTACAAGTACTTTTTCCACCCCTAATGAAATCTGTGTAAATTATATCTACATAAAGTTTTCTCTTAAGGTTAAACTGTCTGTTTCTTACACTGATATAATACGCGCTTAACAGGTCCTGCAGTCATTTCAAATAGTACAATTAGATCCTTTATAAAAGTAGAAAAGAGGTCCCAGTGTTAAGTATGTGAAAAAAAAACAGACCAAAATGTCTATTCAAATCTCTCTTTTGTTGTTGTTTACATTCCTTCTATATAAAATCACTTTTCAACAAATACAATGAAAAGTGACAGAAAACACAAATCCCCCTGAGGGCAGCTTAGAGACTAGAGATTAAGTGCTTATGAGCTTTCATGAATATTTGCGTGCAGAGAAGTCAAAATATTTCCCCAAAATGAGATGCTGTGCTCAGTGTCAGGCCTCAGTCTGTGTGCTGTCTTGTTTTTCTCTGGCTGACCAATGGATGTGACCCCACATAGCAATGAGACAAACAAACAGACCCACGGATCAGATGATTTGAAACATTTAAGACATCCACTGTCTTTTTCTTCCTCGAGCATGTAGTCAGTCAGGGCTACACAATCACAGAAACACATTGAGACACACAAGACACAGTATACTGTAACAAAACAATAATCTTCATAAAGATCATCATATCAACAACCTTCTGCATCTCATATTTTGAGCTCCCCTGGTGGTGACAGCTACTGTTATTCCATAAGTCCTTCGGTGAGTATGTATAAATGCTGTTCTTATTTATACTTCACGTCATTCCTCTCAGTTTTATCCATATATGAATTGATTCTGAGAGGTCAACATGTATGCCTAAAGGCTAGGTTCTGCTCTGTTTTTGTTTTTTTAATCTGCTACCTCATTCAAATAGATTCCATAGACAAACAGCATAGAGTCTTGTTAGGACAGACAAATATAAATCTAAAAAAAAACAAATAGAAATGTAAAAATAATTCATGTTGCACTGAATCTTACAGAAGACAGTCACATACAGGGAAACAAGTGTTCAGACACATGTTCCATTCTCTCAGTTACATTATTTCAAATTAAATAATTAACAAACACTTTAGGTCCATAAGTTCCCCTCAAGTCAAAGTTGTATAGAGGGTGAATACATATGGAAACATATACATAAAAAGCTGCTAGCTTCCCAGATGTGATTAATGAAGTGAGAGTCTCAGTCGACCCCTCTGACCTGCACCGAGGCCGTTATAGGTCTGCAGCTAGAGAGCCTGAGGCAGTGTGCATGTTTGTGTGTGTTAATGGCCGAATGAGAGACAGAGCCCTGTGTGTGTGCATGTGTGTTTTACTGTCTGTTTTTTTATGTGTTTATGCATATGTATACTGCACACTGGGCATGCAAATATCTGTGTGTGTGTGTGTGTGTGCACGCACACTCACAGCAATATACCCTGAGGCGGTGACAGACGGGCTCTTAACCACGCTACCCACACACCCCACTGCCTCGCTTAATAGTGCATGAGATAAGAACATTTGGACTTCAAAATGCCCTCATCACCCCCACCACCATCAACACCCCCCTCCATGGGAAATTGAGTTTTATAGCTCCCCAGTTTGGGACAATGGCTACAATGGTTTGGGTGGTTGAAAGGAAATTTCTTGTCAATAATTAGATATTTTCAGGATGGCATGACTGTGAAACAAAACATAAACACAGACACTCACAGAGACAGACATGCCCATCCCACACTCAAACAGTGTGGGTGAATTTGCACACTCTACATACACACAGAGGCAGGCACATACTGTATGTGGGCAAACAGACATACACTGACACAGATGCAGAGACAGATACATGAACACATGGATATCAGGAGACACAAGCTAGGGAAACAAACACACAGGCAACGCAAAAAAATCAAGATTCATACATCAAAATATGCTGCACACCAACATTTTATTCCCTTTCCATCATATCATCTGATTTACGCACCCTATATGAAGGTTGAATCATGAAAAACAGAGTTGAGTTCAGTTGAGTCAAATCAATATATATGTTACTCCCCACAGAGTTGATAAAAGTCTGCAAGCTGCAAGTTATCAAATTCTGTTTGAACTTAAAATGATCTATGAATTTCACAACACTTGATGTACCTTTCCCATCTCTGGAATCTTTATTTAAACTTCCTCTGACATTCCTGGTACAGGTTTAACAAATGTGTTTACACAAAGAATTTACAAAGTCATCCAAAACTCTCTCAACAAGTTATAAATCATCATCCTTCCAATGCAAGTCAAAGGTAATCTGAGGAGTGAAACCTTCTGAAGCAGCAAACTCTCACAGAGATCAGATGAACACGTGTGACTCTGCGGGACAGTGACTCAGTCAGGGAGTGATGGTAGCAGCGAGTGCACCTGCACCTGCAGAAAGAAGGGACAATAAAAACCCATTGTGGACATGAGAAAGTAAAGTGTCCAGAATACGAAAAACAGAAGGAGATAGCACAGCATTGTAATAAAAATACACTGGTAAGAAGACACTCCAGCACATTTATGCTCAAGTGGATTTGCTGCAGACAGAGAGAGGTGGAGAGTGGGAGGAAGAGGCAGACAGAGAAATGTACAGAGAGAAATAGAAACAGACACGCAGCCAGCCAGAGAGTCAGCCGCAGATCGAGAGAAAAAAAGTGAAGGAGAAAGAAAAAGAAAAAGACAGACAGGCATCGAAACTGTGACGGGCAGACTTCATTGGTGCATGGGAACATAGTGCAAATACTGGAAGACAGCAATGCATACCAGCATGGAACAGGGGGGGGGGGGGGGGGGGGGGTAGAGAAAAAGTGACAGAGGATGTAGTGAAATGGAGTGTATGAGTGAGAGCTCGACACACAGACTGATAGAGAGTGCATACCTCTGCAGGGATTCTTACATTCTCGTCTAAGGGCACAGTCCGACAAGAAAAAAAAATGCTCTACTTGACAAGGACAACTTGACTTTCCTCCACACTTTCTTTAGCTTGTGAAACAGCCTGTAAACCAGCCTGTCAGGCAACCAGATTACCAGGCGTCCACACTGTAAAAGATGACGGCAGCAATCCATCAATTTAGTTGGATTAAAGTTTGTGCAAGGACATTACAAAGGGACTGCTCTAACTTCTGCTGTTACTTCTTGTCCCAGATTGCACTCCTCCATAGAAAGATAAGTTGTCACTTAGTGTGGTGTTTTCTTCAAATGAGCTGTTTTTGCTCTAACAATATTTTTGGATCCTTTGGAAGCTCCTGGGACACATGAGTCAGCACCAAATAACAGAATATTATCAGCCCGACAGACTAAGTGAGAAGTGAGTTCCTCCTGAGACGGGAATTATGCAGCCCCTTGTCCTTCAAGTGGATGCAAATTGGTACCTGAAAGTTTGTTTTATTTTTGTTTTTTTGAGCAACATTTGTGGCTGTCGTTGTCAAATTAGCATTTTCTGTGTAGCGTCATTTCTGTCAGTGTGGAGCGGAGTGAACTGGCGGTGAACTGAGGAGGAGGCTGGCTGGCTGGGTGCTCTCGCTGTCTTTAGTGGCACGGCAGCATCTCACAGTGCCTGCGTGTGATAGAGAAAATCAGACGGAGAAATTAAGTCAGAGAAAAAAAGATAAAGAGGCAGAGAGGCAAGGGGGGGCAATGAGGAAGAAAAGTGGAATAAATTAGAGGGCGAGAGGGAGGCGAAAGAGAGTAAAAAAAAAATGGAGGGGGGGAAAGAGTAAACACCTATTTGTGAGCGTCCTTGAGTCTGCGTGCCTTCATTCTGAATATCTGTGAGTCTGAGTGGCCGCAGTTCACTGTGTCAGCATTACCACACACAGCCGAGGACATCAGAGGGCTCACTAAGTAGCTGCTAAAGCTGCCTCTGTTTATCTGCATACAAACAACAACAGCAGCACAGAGACTAGCGCACACAAACACACACACAGTCGGGGGGGGGGGGACGAAGCCCACATTTCAACACAGATGTAGTGAACACTTGCACACTCACACATATGCACACATGAGTCGAGGCTGGAAGTGGATTATCTGCCCAACCCAACTGAAAAGTAGTCTGACTGCAGCACAGGGATTAACTTTGTTTCTGCAAGAATACTCAAAATTAATCTGAATTTAATTTTAGCCGCCAGAACGAGGCCAGACAAGTGCCTCCAGGCTGAATGAGATGGTGATGTGAAGGCAGGTAATTTTTGAAATAAAAGCAAATGAGTCATTTTAATGGACAATTAAGTTTGCATGTGAACATTCTTAATACCCTTTAGGCCAATTAGGGTGTTTGCAAGAGGGCTCTTTAATTTCTGAAAGAGAGTAAAATTAGTCCTGTTAGCTAGTTCTTAGCCTGAATTGAACATAGTACTAGTAGAGCACTTAGTTGTGACTTTAGGACTGTTCATTTAATTAGTAAGTAAAGTGTTTATGTATGTTTTTTGTTGTTTCTTTTATTTGCTTTTCTATGTGGTTAACAGGCTGTTTTCTTGTGTCTGGTTAAAGATAACCTGCAGACAGACTAAAGGATCACTCGTGTCTAGCCTCTGACAGCTACCTGAAAGCTAACACTGCCTGTCTGTCAAAAATGCACAAGCTAACAGGCTAATGCATAATTGAAAGTGTGACTCATGCTTACTCAGCTCGTTTCTCAGCTGAAGATGAAGCCTTGACCTTGTCTGGAAATGAACTCGTGTCCATTGTGATTCAGCGCTTGATGTTTAGTCTTAATAAGCGCAGTTTCTTAATGTTGAGGTGTTGTGAACATCGCCACAGGCTACAGCAAACACTGTGTGTGGGATGGGAGTGCTAGTGTGCTCAGATTGTAAGCGAGTCCCACACACACAAACACACACACACACACACACACACACACACACACACATACACATACACACATTACACACAGTTTGAGTCACAGTCTAATTTTATTCAGCAAGGACATTAACAAGTAGCATGAATTTGACCTTGTGAACTGGCCCTGGCACCACAGCAAAGCACAGAAGAGCTTAGGGCTGATGCATAGTAATTAGATGCATAATAATAAGAGCAGGGCATGACTTGGCCTTATTCAGCCACATTCCCACCAGAGATTACGTATTGACCTCATATGAAACGATCTGAAAGGAATTATGTCTGCCTTTATTCTCTGCTGAATCTTTTATATTGTCTATAAAAGCCTTGGCGTTAAGTTGCAATCTGGATGTTTTACGACCTTCTACAAATTGGACACATAAGTGAGGGATTAAAGCAGGTGAAAATAATGATTTAATGAGCTTACCATATGTTCAAATAGATATATTTATGTAAATGAGTGTGCCCATTATTTTAAAGTGCTTTCAAATTAAATTCAAACTCCTACTTTACTGTTGTGTGCCATGTTTTATAGAAAATAAGTTGGCTTGCATCCAGCACTATTCAGCATACAGACTGTATCCAGCATGGAGATACTGCATTATTGAGAGCGGAGTATTTACTTGGGTTTATTCAGCCCATTTCCAGGCACTCAGATTATGCCTCACGCTGGACCGGAAAATCGTGTCAGTGCAGATACTCTTACGGGAAGACAGTCATAGTCTGAGGCATAATCTGCCCAATTTTTTTACATCAACATCAAGGCTATAAACGGCATGCCCCCCCCCCCCCCCCCCCCCCCCCCCCCCCCCCCCCACCACACACACACACACAAACACACAAACATTCCCGGACATGACTGATCTCTGATGGAGATTTATATAATATGTGTTGGGCAATTTCTGATAAATTCTGAGTCAGACTACAATATGCTATTATAGCATCATAGCCTTCTTTTTTTGACATATCAGCAAAATATACATCCAAGAGATAAAGGTTGGATGGATGCATGAACAAAGTAAACAAAGGGATCCTAGGATAGGAATAAACCTTCATTCAAATGCATTGTAATGCTCTCAAAATACACAGTTTGAGTCATGGCTAGCTGAGGAGTACATATATTATAAAATAAGGTTTTTGAATGGCTGATCATCATTTAAGAATTGCTGTATTTGGTAACACGGTTATTGTGAGCCGCATATTGTACTGGGTTTTGGATCAACAATTTTTTTTGCCACTGACACATCGCAATCAGGATAAAATTTGTTGATGAACTGAAGCATTAAAAAGTTAAAAAGTAGAGCCCACAATAATATTTTATTTACTGCAATTTGGTGGCAGTTTCACCTCGTATCACATTGTATCCTTTAGCTTCTTCTCGCTGCTGTCCAACACCATCCTGTTGTCTTCTTCCTCTCCTTCTTCTTCTTTAACCTGCTGTCCGTTTCTTATTTGATTCACAGCACTCTCATGATGTTATACAGTAAGCAATGTCAAATCGAGGGGGCTGTACTTTCTTTAATTAAAATATTTCTACTCAGTGTCAACTATTCATTAATGGTATCACAAGAGTATTGATGTTTTGTCTCTCTGCCCTAACCTTCAATGTCTGCTTGAGATTCCTAGAAAATGAGTTTAATCGGGAAAACAAAATATGACAGTGACAGTCTTGGTTATTAAAGCAACATGGCTGTCTATGTGTTATCTCACATGACAGATTCAGCAAAAAAAAACAGAGGATACACAGATCTTCATCACACACGGACCATCTTTATGTGAAAACTTCATATTCCTGAATGCAGTTCAGTTAGTGTGCATACACAAAGGAAGAATAAGGTGTGTTATACCCACAAAGGCAGACACTGGGACAGTTTAAAGTCTGCTATCTCAGCTAGTGTAAAACATAATCTGACTTATCACTCCACATCCAGCTAAGCTCAAAGATATCTCCATCAGAATGGATCTGATTCAGCAACCATAGTTAACCATAGCACACAGTCCTGACAAGGTGTTTATCTGCACACACAAAAAAAAAGAAAAGATAGGGCAGTAGATAATATTTTGGATTAACCTGTTTAACTATTACTGCCTCAGTCATGGTGAGCACATAGCACACAAAATCACATAAACACATAAATATATTATTTCAGGTATTCATGTAAAGATGCGTTCTGTTAAAGACTGATATGATACCTGCACTAATCTGACAGCTGTATCTGAACAAGATTACAGCTCATGAAAACAGCTCTAAACTCTCAAATAGCCACATTACTGTAGATTATTATTATTATACTAGTGGGACGGTGCATGTCATCTTCAAATACCTGTTCTATATTTGGGTTTCGTCTGAAGTTCCCAAATGGATAACAAGTTGTTGAGTGGGAAAAAGGAGAAATCACTATGCTTCATGTCATAAAATGCATAAGGACAAGTTATAGAAGTGAATTGTATCATCTAAAAAAAAAGTATGGAAAGAAACAGAAAAAGAAATTCTAAAGTGACACTTCCAGGGCAGCAGGAGTGGAGTTTGTGCTCATTTACTGCATTCCCTTATGGATTCACATCATTGCAGATCCTCAGTCATTCTCCCGCGCTTTTATCCCTTTTATAAAATATTTGCTGTTTGGCTGTGATCTTTTTTTGTCTCGCAAAGTAAATATTTTTAAATAATTACTGTCAAAATATTACACGTTCTCGGGTAAAAATCAGAGGATGCCTGTTTCAAACGGAACAGGAGGCTTTCATTTGCCTGTCAGTTTGCAGACTATGGCTGGCTGCAAGTTGAGTTTGTGCTTAACTGGGCTGTGACTGACAGTTAAAGCAGGTTACTATCTAATGTAGAGACACGTTACTTTCTGGCTGACAGATCGAGTTTGTGGAAAGAAATGGGGAAAGGTGGAGCAATATTACTACATATGTGTTTATAAGTAGATAAAGCAGGTTGAAAGCCTTCATGTGTCTTGTATAATCTAAGCTTTTCTTTATCCAAATCTGACATCCCAGGAAAAAACCCTGGGACAAACAATGCTGAAACTTTTAACAGAAACACTGTCAAAGTCTGGTTGCAAAGGCAAACTTTAGCAGTCCCCTGAATAAAGTGAGTGTTCCTTTAAAAGAAACCACTATTCCCCCACAAGATCTCAAACTGAAGAAGATTCATCATGCAAATGTTTGCCAGTAAATGATAGAAGAAGCCGCTGATATATGCTAAAAGTCATCACTTTCACAACAACAAACAACGACGGTTATCTTCTATGTAGCTGAAAGGCATGACATCATAGCATGGAGCTTAGCCAGACGATCGTCAGCTGCACCCTGACCGCCCTGCACCAGTTAGGAAGAAAAGACGCAAGTCACAAGTTTGTGTGGACCGAGGGAGGATCAGCTAGACAGAACAAACAAAAACCATGGGCATCAGTCCTAATCCTCCCACTGTGGGAGGCTTGACATAACGTAGTGTACTCAAACATTTTGTTCTTTCAACAAAACGGGTTGGAGGGATAACAGGGTATGAAATAAGGCAGCGAGTCACTGGGTCATTGTGTTTTGCTTTTGCTTTTCAAACTGGTAAACATGGCCGATTGAGCAACAATTTCACATCTCTAGAACTGTCCACTTCAGAATGAAGAATAGATGAGACAGTGAGCTTTTCTGTTATTGATCCACGCCAACGTACTTGTTCTACTGTCTTAAAGCGTTTTTAGTCCTATAATAGATCTCCAGAATAAAATAAAGAATTAAGTTTGTGATTTTCGTAATGTCTTTGCAAGCTCATTTAAAGGCTGGGGGGGGAGTGCGATCTGGTTTACTGTAATGGGATTGAAAGACACACTTAGTATCAACTTTAAAAAGACAAATCAACAACCTCTGCTTTGATTATGTGAGAGTGGGGACTTTGTTAAAAAGACTTGCATAACTAGCGTGGTCAAAAATAGCTTTTATATTTGGACTGAACAAGGAGGCAGGTCCTCCCTTTACAACCCTTAAAAAACAAAGAAATGTCAAACAGCTCAATAACGAACAGACAGCCTCACATTAAAGGATATACAGGTATGATGCAAAAACAGATTCAGTTCAGATATAACAGCTATCACCAAAATGATGAACTGAATCCTTATCATTACATTAAACCTCATTAATCACATTATTAAAATCCATCAGTAATGATATCGCCTTACGGCATGGTATCTTCTGTATGCAAAACCATGAATTCATCCTCAAATGGCCCATGGGTGTGTGTGTTTGTGTCAATAAAATCACTGCTTCTTAATCTCCTAACTGCCAGACAATAACAGATTTGTCTGTGATGAAATCCAGGTCTTTACACGTGTCTGTCTGTCTATTTTCATACGAGTGGAGCAGCTCTGTTATTGTGTGTCCCATGCGGATACTCCTTATGGATGCTGTGTGTGTGTGTGTGTGTGTGTGTGTGTGTGTGTGTGTGCTTGTGTGTGTGAGAGCGAGCAACAGATTTAGCTTTGATAAAACCCCAGTCTTTAGAGGGATTATCAGTCCATCCCCAGACAGCAACATGCTGTGCATTTATGGAGGTAATAAGTTGACCTGTAATACAGACAGACAAACAGTTAAATCTCTTATTAGAAATTGTGTCCCTGTATGTACACCTAGGCTATAACAAAGCAGGAGAGGAAAGAAGTGTACTTAAAAGGAGTTGGACTGGCTGCTGATGAAAAAAAAAAAAACATCACGAGCTCTCATCCAGAGAATTTTGATTTGGCGCTCACCTTTATGTGTTGTCAATCTGTCATGTTATTGTCTGCAATAAAATCCAAGAAGGCAAATGTGCAACAAGCAGGAATGTCTGAACACACAATGTGGCACATTACAAGATGTTCACTTGTGAACCCAAACATAAAATCACTATACACCATCTACAACATCAAACTGCTGTCAGAGGTCAACATTTTTGTATTTTCTGCACTAAAATTGTTTTTTTGTTTTTTGGGGGGTTTTTACTCATGGCAGCATAATTTAATATTATCTGCCAGATGTTTCCCATTGCATGATTTGGGTAAAGGATATAAATCTCTCCAAAGGACATACAATGCTAGATTCAGGCTGAATGATTTCCTATCAAAGGAGTGAAATGAATCTTGTATTTGCCAAAGCAGATATTGTGTTCTTCCTGAGCTCATTCAAAAGTTACCTATTCAGGAAAACTCTTTTAGTTACTGCTCTTACTGCCCGTAAAGTATAAGGAAGCTCCGGAGGAATATGTTTAATGTAAAGTCAAAGTTGGACATAAAATGAGACGCCTATTCTTTCTTGGGGAGAGAGTCATATAAAGGGAAGAGAGGCAGAAATAACAAGCTCTATAAATCGTCCTGTCTGTCTCACTCTTGTACTTTTATATTTCTTCTTTTTCATTCTCTCTCTCTCTTTTCTTTACTTTCCAGCCCATCATTTATCCCCATGTCTCTCCTCCTCACTTCATCTCACTCTGCTCTCTCTCTCTATCCCTCCTTCAAACACTGTGCCTTGTGCTCAGTAATAAAGAAATAATTTATTCCCGTCCCCCAGAGCGGGTCTGTATTAAAATGCCAGTGGAGCACGTTAACTTATCTCGCGGCTACAGGCACCAAGTGCTAAAACTAAGCTCTGATAGTTTGCAACAGGATGACCACAGAATGCCTGTAGCTCGGAGAATTAGGGCTGTCGTCACGATTAGTAATGGTGGGCCTAATGTTTCGCTGTACTGTAATTTACTGTACTCTACTCACAATGTGAGTGTGCTGTGTGATTCACTGACTTGCACAAAGAGAGCATCAACCCAAATTCAGCCCATAGAGAAAACTAAATAGTATAACTGCAGCTCTCTCTGAGTAGTAACTCCTCTTGATCAATTTTTTTGTCAAGACCCAAAGAACATAACACATCCCAAATCTGTTAGAGCGGCTGTTCCACTTTGAAGATCTAGCTTAGAATGAATGTGTCCATCTGTCAGAGCTTGTAGATCAAACATTTCATTTACTCATACAAAAATAGTAGGAAGTCATTAAAAGGGAATGTAAACATACACCGCAAGAGGTCAAAAGGGTTTTAATGTGTAAGCTTGAAACCTCAAGTGATGTCATTTTGTTGTTTGATGAACCAGAAAATATATATCTAGTGTATACATCAATCTATTTTAATGATTCTGTGAGGGACTACATGCTGTAATGCCCACAAGCTGCATGCTAGCAATGCTAAAACAAAACCTGATAGCTTTCCTTGAGGCTGACCACAGGACGTCTGAGAGAATTAGGCTTACAGTACTGATTAGATGTTCTAGGCCTAATGTTGTATCCTGGTCTAATGCAGTTTGCATAACATCTGACCAGCTCATGACATGCAATGCACTGCAGAAATGTAACTAGAAAAAGATAGGATACAGAGCAAATGTTTTTCTTTACTGTAAGATTTGTGTAAATTGACTTCTTTGCCACAGTGCTTTGCTTTGTAGTCCTAATCAGACTCCACCAGAAACAGAATGAGGCACTTTATATGAGTGTAGTAGCAAATACAGATGGAGGAGAGATTATGGTGACACAGATTTTACTTGTGCATATGCTGCAGTGAAAGAGATGGTGTGAAACCATTGCCCATTTTAATGAGCATCCCAGCTTAGAGGGATATTGAGACTTGAGAGCTGGAAGATGCCACAGATTGTAGTCCTAACGTTGCACCCAGTGCAACTCACTGGATTAGGACACGAAGCTCAACTCCCACTGGGACATCTGTACGGAATAAAAACGCATGCTCTCATAAAGCGTCCAGCAAATGGCAAATGTTATGAAAACTGCACTGTGCTTGATAATAGCATTACAGATAAGCAATATAATTAAGCTGCACACAGTGGAGAGGACTGTATTGTAGCAGAAACGATGCCTATTAAGAGCTCAGTGCTGGGCCTGTCACAATGATTAGTTATGCTGAAGCTGATGTTTCAGTTTTACTCACAAGTTCATTAACTACTACTGGATTGAATCAGCACAGCTCAGTATTGTATTTAGGTAAATAGCAGGGCTGGATAGTTGTAGAGCTTCAAATGCTGTGGCAGGACTTCCTCTGGCAACACTTACACATTGAATGAAAAAGTAAAAGTGACATAAAAAATACTCTGATCGAAAAGTATCATGCTTATCAATAAAAGCAGTTATATCCAATATCACATAAACAAGACTGAAGAAATAAAGAGTAGATGAATCAACAAGATTCCCTTTTGGTGGATGGTCAAGATCAGATTCACTACTTCAGGGTTTTGTTGGGTAATGCTTAGCTCTTGTCAAATGTTCTGTGTATATATACATACAGATGATTTTTGTATTGTGCTGTATTGGTATGAGGATTTTTGTCGTACTATTATTTGTTCAGTTTTGTCCAATTGTTATTATTTGATGGATCATTGAAAACAATCTTGTCCTTCTTCATATTCTCTCAATGTAGGTCTCTTGTTCTGTTTTTTGTTCATGACTCAGCAGTAAAGAGTTAAGCTTTAAAAAGTAGTGTTAAAAAAATCTGTGAAACCCGGATTCCCTATACTTTTAGCCTCTCCACATTGCGACCACTAAACATCTCTCCCTTTGCTCTCTTGCATCCTCAGTCACACTACTTACTGCAGACGTATGAGTCATCAGCACACCGACTCCTCCACTGACCTATATCTGTCCCACCTGTGTGTCACTGTGCTGACTGACCCACTTTCCCACTGATCCGGTCATTTACAGGCGGTGACCTGAGCCTGTTCCACTAAAGCGGCAGGGGGGCCAGTCAATGCTGTTACATCTCTGGCTAATGGCTCAACTGCTAACAAGAGCAGAGAAAATGTTTTTTTTCTTGTATTTGATATTGCATACTAAATGAAGGCCATGATTAAGCTCACCTATTTTTTTTTTTTAAGATATGTCTATAGAACCATCAATTCATTTACATCTCTAGCATGTATCTCAGCCGGCTGAGCTTTGCCTCCTGATCATTTATCATCACAAGCCTGGATGTTGTTTCTCATTTAAAGCTAATGTTTCAGGGGCATATGTAATGTATCTCTGGCCAAACACTGATGCAAATCAAAGACGTCTTACCTCCCTCGCATTAGTTTCAGCGGTAAATAAGCTATTTCTGAGCAGACATTGCAGATTAACATCAGAGCGTGCAGCCCAGAGCAGCATCTCTCTGTATGCTGTTGCTTCTCTGCAGAAGAGAAACGCATGGTGAAAATGTGATGCTGCAGGACCATGTGGGCTGCCATGCACAGACTGTGGAGGCGGAGCTTGGATGCTGACAAGCCCCCCTGCGCGCTCTGATTGGCTCTCAATGACATCATTGATAAGGAGAGCATGTTGTGCTCTCTCTCTCCCTCTCTCTCTCTCTCTCTCTCTCCCTCTCACTCACATAAAGTAGGGAAAGCTGAGAGGGCTTCTTGCATCTCTGGTAACTTTTTATTGCAGACATGGCTGAATTAATTGCTGCAACAAAGGGGATAATTTAGATGCACATTCTTCATTTCAAGGCTCACTCTCTCGTGTTATGTCGTCTTAGTGAACCAAAGACATTGAGGAAAAAAAATATTTGGCTGGAGTCCACTAAACATTCAGCGACTTCACCGAAGATCAGATGTCATTATACATCCCATAAACACCTTCAGGCACAAAAGTTTTGATCGTGAACAAATAAATTAGGGGCAAAGAGACTGCAGTGGAAGAGTAAAAAATTCTGCAGAGACAAGAATATTTGCAGATACAAATACAGTGTAGCTGAATATATTGAATCAGAAAAAACTTTTGGTAAGACCTTAAGCATGTATGTTTCCCAAAATAGCTTATACAAATGTGCTTTTCAGTCATTCATTATTTATTATCCTATACACATGAACAAATAGACCGGTGCTCAAGTCATGCCATAATCTTTAAAATTGTCTATATTCATGAGTTGCTGTAGGCCAATGTGTTTCTAAATGTGTGTTCAAGCACTTTACAATAGTGAAAAGTAGTCACTGCAAGTTGTTGTGTCGTAACTGCAGGCAGTGGAGAAAGTTTTAGTATCCAAAGAAGATTTTTGAATAATAGTTGTTGTCTGAACGCATATATTGACTTCAATTCTTAGGAGGGTCGATCATGACTGAACTCACATGTTGGGAATTACTCTATCAAAAATTGTGATTGTCTCCAAAGTACCACAGTCTGAAGGAAAAAAGTATTTGACAATGCGCCGGAGCATCAATTAAAAGCAAATAAAAAAAAAAACTTTAATTAAACTTACTTATTTTGAAGAACTTAGAACTTTAAAAAACTTTTAGCCCATAAAAGGTATAGCCTCTCTCAAATGTGAGCCACATTTGGCCTTTGGCAACACTGTGAGTGAGTGAGTGTGTGTGTGTGTGTGTGTGTGTGTGTGTGTGTGTGTGTGTGTGTGTGTGTGTGTGTGTGTGTGTGTGTGTGTGTTGGCCCTCAAACAAGGGGTTGAACAAGTGCAACATCCCAGTAAAGTTAATAACACCTACCCATGCAGAGGGCCGAGGAGGATCATATCCCTCTTTCTCAGTAACTTGGGGCTTGGGGACGTGTCTTGAGGAGAGACACACTCCACATTTTTATAATCCTCAAAGTGTCTCCATGAGTTTTAGATTTCCAAGTGTGCCTAGAACACATCCCGCCTGGCGCTGCTGCTGCTGCTGCGGTTTAAATCCTTCTGAGATGAGTCTTCACCTTCTCCAAAAGAAAAGCTGCGCAGTCTCCTAATCCTCCTCCGCGTCTCCAAAGCTGCTCGATAGGTGACTCGGTACATCTCCCATGTGATTTCCAAATAATGCATCCTCAACCTCCCACAGGAGAAAAGCCCACTGCTGGTTAATCTGGTGTTAAAATCCAGCGTACAGATCACAGAGGAATCTGGTGAAAGATAGAAAGAAGTGTTCTTAAAACTTTATGTTAATGCAAAAACATTTTTATTAAACATATTCAAATAAAATATGTAAATACAAGTTAGATTATATGACTAATTATAACTACTTTAAAAACTTTAGATTTCTCTTTGTTAGGCTGGGTAAAAGTTGGTATGACTTCGAAAGTGTGTTGAAAAAAAGTTGAAAAACGAATATATCTAATATCAAATATTTTCCACACAAGAAATCTCTTTTTTTCTCACATTACTAAAATATCTAAAAAGTGTTAATTGCCCTCTATGTTGCCTAATAAAAGGTTTAAGGGTAGGGCCACTGTACAATGGAATGCAGCAAATTCAAACAAGTTGTTTGGCCACACCTTCACAAGATTCAGAAAGTTTTAAAAAATCGTCTAAACTAGATTATTCCAGTTTAAAACAAAATGTAAAAATCAAGGCCAACCCCTGAAATAAGCACCAAGTAAGTAACTGTTAATCTAGAAAGGATCCGGCGGCTTTAACTTATTTCAAATAAAAAAGAGAGATAAAGGCTTATTCAAAATGTGCAGATAAAACAACTAAATTCAAAGTGTTTTTATCCCATGGAAAATCATTTAACGCGTTTACAAAAGTTGTTTCCTTGTGGATTTACGCTCCTTTCTGCTGCTTTTCTTTGTATGGACTGAGAACAAAGGAGCCTTTACTGTAACAAAGAGGCTGCAGTGACTTATACCTGTTGCTCTCTCAAATACACTACAACAAGTTGCTCAGAGATTTTCTGGACAACATTACTTTGAATGAACATTTTTGACTCCAAACATGATTGATTGTTTGTGCAAAAAGTTTAATTCTGTTTCAGTGTTGTTTCTTGAAGACTTTACACCTGATTGCATTGTTCTGAATCCCCACAGAGCGCTGGCAACTTCGCAAGACCGCGAACACTACTATCAGCAAACTACTGCACGAGAAGAAAACTATAAACAAACTATTTATCAAGTGATAAAAGTCACAATTTGTCTCTTTTGCAACGTGCGTAAAAGCACTTTTCTCCGCAAACTTCTGACAGGCAGTTGCTTTGTCTTGTGCGCCGCAACATCCCCAAGAGACAAAGATTCGGCAGAAACACAAACTCCATCTCACCTCTCAACAAAATCTCCCTATCGACAATTTCAAAATATCATCTGCTGCGTATTATTTTGAAGATGCGTACCTGAGCATCCCCTCAAGTTCCCTCCTCAAAGCGCCCCGCATCAGACAAAGGAAAAGGGGACCGCTCCTCTCGCGCTCTCTTTCCTCGCTGCCTGTGTTTCTCTATGTCTCTCTCCCTCTCTCTTCTGCTTTGTGCTTAAGTTTGAGCGCTGACGCACCAACTACAGAAGCAACTTTTCCCTGGAAACAAATTCGACAATCGCAGCGGGGGTGCAAGCAAAAAAGACAGGAGTCAACTCACCTGTGGGTGCTGTGCTGAGCGCGCGTCACCATGCGTCGTGGTAAAAAGTTTGAGAGGGCACATCTAGCTTTGTGTTGTGGAGTCCCCCTTTGTCTACACGTGTGATAGATGGATGGGGCTCCTTTTGGCCGCGCCTAGTTCATTTCGCTCTCCAAAGAGTCCCGCCCTCTCAAAGTCAAACAACTATGCACACAACAGTCTATACCGGCTAAAACATTTGTCTGATTAGTCACAATCTGCGAAGTGGTCAGCTGTTTCATGGATTAATGTATTTGTTCTTTTAATTGTTTGCTTATTTAAGGTCTCGAACTTTCCTCAAACAGTTGATTTCAAGCTCCCTGTGATGCCATTTAAGTTGATCTTATTTGAATTAATTTAATTTAATCATTTTACATTTCATTCATCTGCCATCTATTTGTTTACTCTGCCTCTTTGTTTGCCACCAGCTTGCATCCTGCAGGTTTTTCTCCTTTCAAAATTGTCCCTCTCTCTGTCTCTCTCTCTCTGTCTCTCTGTCTCTCTCTCTCTCTCTGTCTCTCTCTCTCTCTCTCTCTCTCTCTCTCTCGCTCTCTCTCTGTCTCTCTCTCTCTCTCTCGCTCTCTCTCTGTCTCTCTCTCTCTCTTTCTTGTCAGTGGCTAGTTTGACTCCATTTCTTTTTCTCTGCTTGTCTTTTTGCTTAAAATATTTGTGCTGGACTTGCTCACAAAAACTTTCCTGGATGCAGCGCCTGGAGACGACCATTGTGTCTGGATAGCAGCAGCAGCAGCAGCAGCAGCAGCAGCAGGGGAAGAAAGGAGGAGACAAAAGAAAAAAGGTCTCATTGTTTCTTAATGCACAGAGGGGCAAGAAAGTATAAATAATGACCAGAAGCATGCGCTGCTTGTGTAAGGTGGAAACTCTGAATACTGAAAAGCCTCTTCTGGAGTCAGTGTAGGACTGAGAGGTAAAGAAACATCAAATTAATCAGAGGAACTCTAAGTTTATGGTTTTGCATGATAATGGAATATTTTGGTTTTAAACATTATCCTTACTATATTAGCCTATAGTCCCTTAAATATCCACCATGTGTATCCTTATGCATGATAATTAGTTCTTGCACTGCTACTCAGTTTTCACTATTCAGGTTGTCGTAATAACACTTACTCCTTAATCCAATATAAACATGCTCACATGCCATATGTGGGTACAACTGAGAACATTAGGTAAAGATCTTTTTGTCTGTTTTATGAAAATGGGAGATGTTGGTTATTACTGTACATTCCACAGTAATAACTTACTTATCATACTTATCTTACAGCATTAATGGTTTTATATACCTATATCTTTTTTTAAGCACGGTTTCTTTTAATTTGACCCTGATCCACTCTATACTTTTAATACACTTTAAGTATTATGCCTCTTAGTATTTCTCTTCGTATTTGATTCTCTTTTGTGTAACTCTTTTTTTTTTACTGCAATTTTGGAGCAACCTGCAAGAATTCCTTCGGGATAAATAAAGTTCTATCTTATCTTATGTCTTGTTCATCAGTGCTCATTATACAAAAAAACATAGTGTCATTTCCAGCTATATAGTAAACAGATGTGAGCCTACTAAAAGACAGGGCAGTGTCTGCTGTTGCTGCTAGAGTCACCGGTGGCATTAGTTGTGGCATTTTTTATGAGGGTGTCTGTGTGTGTGTGTGTGTGTGTGTGTGTGTGTGTGTGTGTGTGTGTGTGTGTGTGTGTGTGTGTGTGTGTGTGTGTGTGTGTGTGTGTGTGTGTGTGTGTGTGTGTGTGTGTGTGTGTGTGTGTGTGTGTGTGTGTGTGTGGAGGGGAGGTGGGGGAGCGAGGGAGTAAAGTGGAGTTGACAAGAGAGACAAGCAGAGGAAGACAAGACATCATAACTATGTCACTTGTAAGTGCCCCTCTTTGTCCTGATTGTAATATTTTCATGCTACAGAGAAAGACAATTAAGCAGACAGACAACAGACAAGGAGGCAGATACATGCAATGCCAGTCATTCAACAAAACGGCGACAAGATCACAGGCAGAGAAAAATGTGATCTGTGTTGCCCTGCCTGTAGTATTGCACATACATCCAGAAATACAGACATGGAATACTTCCAGACAGACGAAAAACAAAACCTGTCTGTGTTCCAGTGTTGGTAATTGTTCTGTTTGTTTTTGATGCAAGCCGACAAGATGCACAGACAGAGCAAGTCAGGTCAAGACTATGAACTTAAGATAACAGACACCAACAAGACTACCTCTGTGTCCTCCATTCACATGCCAGACTGAAAAAAATAAATAATGAAAAAGGAATGCCGCTGCGAATAGAAAAACTTGTGTTGATTGGAAACAGCAGAAACACTTGGAGTACGTAGGAGGAAAGAAGGAGAGGAAAAAAAAAGTTTTTAAAAAAATGCATAAAACATAGAGAGAGGAGAACTAGTCATATCACAAGCCATCCCCTCTAGACTGAGCATGGACCAGTTACATATACAGACAGGCAGAGATGGAGATACAGTCATACACCACTCCTGACCCCCACCCTCCAGCAGAGCTCTTATCTTCCCTGCTGTGGTTTTACTGGGCCACTGACTCCAGCAGTCAGCCTGCTCTCTCCCACTGAGGAGTCAGCTGAGCCAGCCATGAGACTGCACACTGAACAGGCTACGTACAGCTCAGAGGAGCTTAACACGCACACACACACACTAGTATCTGAATCTGTTGGAACATTTGCAAGATTATAGCAAACACTGTAGATATGATCTCCCTGCATGATACATATTAACCATCAGGGTGCTAAAATAATTTAAAAGGGATATTATGAAATACATGTGAATGCCAGCAGAAAAAGAAGAGGGTGTTTATGTTAAGTGTAAAGTCAGTAGTTGCAACAGCCAATTAAGCTGTGAGAGAATGCATATATCTGCATATTGGTGTGTAGTGCTGCAAGGGTTTAGTTATAGAAGCTTCATAACATCAGCTGTGGATTAACACAGTCATGCACACTCGTATTCCCTCTGCAGACAAAGGTAGCAGTGCTCATTCTTACATGTAGCTACTGAATGTACTGTATACAATTATATGTAGAGCCTCAATTTAATCTGCTCTCTCGTCATTATCAGGAATCATGACACCAAGGCTTACTGTGTTCCTCTGAAACATACTGTATTGTATACGGTGAATGAAAACATAACCTGCTTTTGACATTACATAATGATCAAATCTAAATGTTGAGCCTCCTAAATACACTGACTACACTGACTTTGAAGATTTTTTTGGTTACATGCTGTATGTAACAGAAACACAAAATAATAAAGTGCCTCGAATAGCTAGCTACATAGAGACCACCTGAATAAATGAACGATACAATGGCACAGAGGGTCCTGTTATATTTTGGTTATTTTGCATCCAGTAAAACAAAGAATGCTGAGGCACTCATTTCACACAAGTAATGAAGAAACATCACAGTGGAATAATGGAACAGTGCTGAATAATTATGTCAAGGAAGTCAAACTCAACAAAAACAATACTGCAAGGTTAATAAGGAATGCTTAATCCTCCTTTGAAGTTTCAAAATAGAAGATTTTACAGTGTTGAGGATGTTACATTTTAGCATGTTTGTTTTTTGTTTCATGACAGAGGCTATTGGACGGCAAGCAACAACCATTAAAATAAGATATATATCTGTTGACGCATGAGGTATAGACATCCACTTTCTGCACTTCCAGCAGGGACACCCTGCTTGTCATGTGGTTTAATTTAATGCATACTATTTCAACCACATGCACACACACACACACACACACACACACACACACACACACACACACACACACACACACGGCCGCACACACCGTAGACAGACAGACATGCTTGTCAGCTATGCTGGAGGGCCCTTGGCTGACTGCTGCTAAAGCAGCCCTTCCCCCACAAAAAGGGTCTGTCTGGGAGAGGGGGAAGGGAAATCATGACTGTCTGAACACCAGACAGCCAGCATACAGCACAACAGGCGAGAGCAGAATAATATAAAACAGAATATGAGAGCAGTTTGCCTGGGATGAAGCTCTAGAAGGTTCAGCTTTTGATAAAGGCATATTCTCCAAGAAACAGCTTTTAATACAGCTTTCCCTTATCATTCAGCCAATTAAGGTGACCTCAGTGTGCGTGCAGCTTTTATTAACGATGTAAATTTCTAACATTTTATTCTTCAGCAGGAATAAATTTGAGGCAATTAGACAAAACCTAAGCACCCAACATAATTGGCTACTCAAGAAGCACATTTGTAATAAAACAGTGCTGTTAGTCATGGGTTCATGGTGAACTGCTCACCTCCATCACTTTATAGTCTGAGTAATAAGGCTTCTGCACCACCTGTGTTATGTATAGACATGTTATTAGTGGTCCCCTGCTGCGAGGCTTCTTTGGTCAGCAGAGGTGAGCTTTTTTCATGTTGGATTATTGGGTTCAGATGACTATGAAAACTGGAGGGGGTATGGAAAGGGACGCAGTCAGGGCATTTTTATTTCATCATTGCATTATCCAGTGCATCATCTTCTAAACAGTGGAGTTAGGGGGAAACATGTGTCTGTTCATGCATCCATTGTAAAGGATCATTATATCACATTCTGTGTTCAGAGGTTCACGTTGATATAAAAATGTATATGTTGTAAATCTGTTTGGATTTCTGAATCCAATCATAATCCATGTAACGTGTTAATACATTTTATTCAGTATTGTTGGGATAACAATCTTTGCATTTTGTTAAATGTGGAGGCATTAACATGTGTGCTGATTACAAACAGCATCATCATGGGTTTCACCTTTGTTATGCATAATACATTTGATTATTAACCCTTTGCATGGCTATTTAAACAGATGCATTAGGGTTTTTGTGAGGTTTCTTCTCCGTGTGAGAATTGACATCACAGTTCAAAGACTTACATCTATGGTAGGTGTGTAAACTCAGTCATTTCTACACTATGTCATGTCATGTCATGTGGGCATTAAATCATCAGTATATGGGACATCCAGGTCTCAGAGCAACACTCCCCTGCTAAGACACATTTGGAATGCATGATGTAGACTTAAGCCTTATGGGGGCTTAACATGAAAAAAATATGTGTCACCATAGGGTTAAAATAATCTTATTGATTTTCCTCTGTCTGAGTCCATATAAATGCATCTATTTCTGGGCTCCACAGTGGAGTTGTATAAGCTTCCCAGAGGCTTTACAGAATAGAGTCCATCTCAAGTCTATAGAGAGAGGAAACCTGCTGTAAGACTCTTAAGAAGTAAGACCTGCCTATTGGACTGGAACTGGATATAAAAGTGTGTCTTTTCTAGTTCAGTGATGAGCTTTTCAAAAGCTTTGAGGAAGATTGGTGGACTTTTTTTAGATCAGTGTAGACAGTGTTGTGTAAAGTGTTGAAAAAAGATGTGCAGACATGAACTACACTCATGTGCAACTTAAAGAATCAATGCACTTTTATGTGAGGCACATATTGGCAGGGCAATGTTTGTTTGACTTATACAACAGATATACAGGCTTTTCATTTCAATAACATGGGTAAGTGCTGTTATTTGAATGGGCCTGTTTATTCTTGATTTGCATTCTGACTATTTATATCATTTGTGAAAGCAGTGGCACATGATCAATGCACATAGTTGATACTGGTAATCAGGTTGAATTATCATGCTCTCTGATACTGTGTAGTCAGAAGGATCACCTTCTTCCTTCTGTTGACGATCAAAGAGAGTTTAAAATAAGGTTAAAAAAGGAGAAGAGAGTGAACAAGATTCAGTTCCAGCTGATATTTATTTCCTTCCTTGAAAAAGTCTGTACACAAGTTTATATCAACAATCTGACAGGCAGTGAATGGACACAATTTAGCTGGCATGAGTTCCCCCCCCTCTCTCTGAGTTTCAAACAAAGGGGGGTTCTTTTGTTTATGGCATGATTAAAGACAATAAAATGATAATTCTACACAGCATATTGCACAGGATGGATGAAAAATAAAGTCAATATATTTAAAAATGCTTTCATATATATATAAAAAAAGAGTCCTGAACTGACCACCTTAAATGTAAGTAAGGATGTGTAAAAGATAGCAGTTCTAGACAGTGCCTGTCCTCGATAGCAACAACGTACATAAACACACAATCTTTTTGCTTTATGATACAGTCAAATATACAAAGATCGAGTTCACGTTTCATCGTTTTTCCTCATTTTTTCATTTTTTCTGAAAAACACAACAGCTAGTAACCTGAATCTGAAATACAAATGCTATTCACCATGCCATAAAGATACTAAAACAATTATTAGCTAATAGTTAGCCGACAAGTAGAAAAGATTATATATTCAAATACAATGAGAAACGCAGTACAAGTAGGTGTTGCGGAACTCAAGTCAGAAATTTGAATATGCTTGATGTTATCATCCTTGTTGTTTGCTTGCTGTATTGTTAGCCTGTTCAATCCAGTGGCTGATTGGCAAATTTGACATCAGTTAATGAAAACATCAAGAAATAAGTCAAATTTAAAGCTACAATCTCCTCAGTTGTTGTCGTAGGCAAGATGTCTGAAGGGTAATGAAAATGCAAGTGGCTGCTTGAGATAGTGATGCTGTTGAATCCACATGGTCCACAGGAAGAGCCATAGAAATAATGCATTCCTGTGTCTTTAAGGAGCCTGCAGACTGGCACTGTAAACGTAGAAGGTAGGCTGATACTAAGACTGGTGTTGCTTTCAAGTGCTGTCGGAAAATCGTAATTGCATCCTTATAACTCTGTGGTTGAATATCTCTTGCCTCTACTGACAAAACAGGATGTTCGCAGATTGGACATCAGACAAGTCTTGTCAGTATTTGCTGGTTTAAGTCAAATAAAGTTAGCCAAATCAGTGATTAAATACGCAAGTAAGTACCTGATTCATATTTATTTTCTTGTCTGCACAGTCTCTTAAGGACAATGTAGCTTGGTGCCTTGAATTTCTCAAATCAAACAATAGGCACCACAGTGATACAAGGTCTGTTTTGCTGGCTGTCCTTACAAAAGCTTTTGAACAGTCTTTGAAAAAAACAATTCATGAGTACGAGTTTTTCATGAGCACTTGAAGGCAGCATAAAAACCAGCCTGCCTGGGTACTAAAAATTAGGAAATCCCATACAGCTGTATTGTTAGGCTACACACACCGATTGTTGACTCCCCCATTTTCTATATAGATTTGTACAAAAATACACTGAGAAAATAATCAAACTGTTTCCTCTCTTTTAAGTGTCCAAAAAGTGTGTACATTTAAATATAAAACGAAATAAAAAGTTGTGTTTTTAAAACTCTAGCCCTTCGCCTGAGAAGGAAATGTGATAGACACAGACATATTGACAAACAACCGTGTAAGAAAAAGAAAACAGGACTAGATCATGTATACAAGAAATAAAAAATGATCAAGTCAAAAATGCTTGGCCCAGTATAAATACCTACAACATCCCATATAAAATGGCATCTGGATACATGTAGAAAACAAAAGCTCAGAGGATGAAAAACATCGGTGAGGATTTCTCTATAGCTATCATCTGAAATTAAAGACTTTTGGTCCTGAATCGAAGAGAACACGTGTATAAAGTTCAGCACAGATCTGAAGTTGCGTTTGAGTCCTGAAGTTTGAAAGATTAAAACAGCTGGTGATTATTTCAATGTCCGTTTTTTTTTTTTCAAAAAAGAGAAGAACCGAAAGCGAGCGCCACCTATCCATTTAAATAACCCTAATACTAGTTTTAAACTGCTCGACAGTCTCACAGAAAATCTCAGCACAAGATAGGAACAAAGTAGGCTATCATGCGTAACATGTTTTTTGCTTTTTGAGAAAATATTCGACTTTTAAAAAACATCAACCCACCTCGGTTTTCATTAAAAATCCCTCTCGGTGACACACCACAATAAAAAAAAATGTCGCACGACAGTCCTATTTCTGTACCCTTTTAGTGGTGAAGTTCACTTGGCGATTGGTAAAAAGTTGTGAAATGTCCCTTTTTTTTTTTTTTTTTTTTTTTTTTTTTAAATCAGCAACAACATTGATTAAGTGAACGGCGGACCGCGTAACGTGCAAATCAATCACAGTTAAGTTGTTCAGTTCAAAAACAGTTCAGAACTGAGTGTTTGTGTCTGTCAGGAAACAGTCTGTCTCTCCTTTTCCTCTCCCTCTCTTGTTTGCACTCCTTTCAACCAAAGTCCCCCCACTCCACGCACACGAAGAAAAGTACAAAAAGCAACTTATTCGCTTTAAAGTTTAGCTTTCCAACGATCCGCAGCTCCCGTTTTAAGGACAAGAAGGGTCGGGGGGCTAGTTTCAGTGGGTTTATTATAGTCTGGTGTAATAAAACACAAACTATTACGCCCACCACAGCCTACAAGGGACCCCTGTTTCTGTTTGTGGTCATATTTTTTTGCTACCTGTCGCTTTTTTTTTGTTGTTGCCTCACTCAGTACGTGAACACCAGGTTGGATATGGTGGACTCCAGCCAGTCCCCGGAGATCATCTCGCTGACTTCTGGCGTGCAGTAGTCGGGGAACTCGAAGTGGGAGCCCCCGGAGCCAGACTCAAAGTTTAAATCCAAGTCTCTGTCCAGCACCGAGGAGCCAAAGCTCCCCAGCGACATGCTATCAAAGCTGGGGCTCGGGTTGATGTCGAGCAAGTCGTCTTCAAACTCCTCATCCTCCGAGGAGGAGGAGGAGGACGAGTGGGACGAGGCAGAGGAGTGGGAGCCGGAGGGAGTAGGGGAGGAAGCCCGCCGACTGCTGTATGTGTGCCCGCCGTGTCGCTCCGAGGATCCGCCTAGGCTCCCGCTGCTGCCGGGGGAGGCGGCCCCCTCCTCCCTGCCGCTGGCCGCGTCTTCGTACAGGCTGAGCGGGTCGCTGGACTCCGCCGAGCTGCTGAGCGTCGGGCTGGCGGGGACCACGACGGAGGACGCGGGGCTGACGCTCAGGCTGGCCCCGCTGCTCCCGAACACGTACACCCGCTTGGGCTTCTTGCTCTCCGGTATCTGCTTGGCTGCTGAGGAGACAGATTTGGACTTGTACAGGGAGTTGTGATGGTGCTCTGACTGGTGCTCAGAGGCAAACGGTGATGCTTTGGTGCTGCTGCTACTGCTGCTGCTCCCGAAAAGTGATTTGTGGGGTCTGCTGCTGCTGGGTGATTTGGATCCACTCTTCCTTGAAGATGAGGATGACTTGGTGCTGGTGTTGTTGGAGCTGCTGTTGAGTTTCTCCCCCTTGTCACCGCTGCCCGGCTTGGAGGCGCTCGATTTGACCTTCTTCCTGGGCCGGTACTTGTAGTCGGGGTAGTCCGCCATGTGCTTGAGCCTGAGCCGCTCCGCCTCTCTGATGAAGGGGATCTTGTCGCTGTCTCTGAGCATCTTCCACCGCTTCCCCAGCCTCTTGGAGATCTCCGCGTTGTGCATGTCCGGGGACTGCTCCATGATCTTCCTCCTCTCGATCTGGGACCACACCATGAACGCATTCATGGGTCTCTTGATGTGGCCGCTCGGTGTCTTACACCATGCCGGGTTCTCACCCAGCTTGTCCCCGGCGGTGGAGGAAGCCGTGGAGCCCGGGGAGAGAGGCGAGGCGGCGGGGTCCAGGTCCATGCATGCCCCAGAGTCGGAGCTCGAATCCCCGGCAAAAAAGGACAGCGCCTCGGCGGTGCTCTCTGTGTGGCTCATTTTCTGCACCATGCTGCCCGCTTGTACACACAGAGGGAGAGCGGTATGTTTGCTCTTTCTCTCTCCCTCTCTGCTTGGTCCTCTGATTCACTTTAAAGCAGACTCAGCTCTTTTTCTCCTCAGTTTGAGCTGAGTAAAAAAAAAAAAGCGTAAGAAATATTTCACTCCTGAGATGTGAAGTAAACTCGATAACAGTTCAGTCCGGTGTAGCCTTAAAAAGGCTGGGTGTGTGGGGAAAAAAAGTTTAATTTCCAGCTTCTGTATGTGTTAAAACAGCGCGGACAGTACAGCACTCTCTCCACTGAGCACTTCGTTATCTGTCTCTATGAGTCTCTTCCTTCTGTGTTTCAAAATCAATTCAGCCGTGTGCTGACTGAACAGAGTCTATGCAGCTGCAGAGCGCAGACTGAGTGGCACACTGTGCACCCGGGCTCTTACACTGGGCTCCCAAGTACAGCGTGTAAGGTAAGTGCTTGTCTCTGCATCAGCTCTGTCTCCTCTCCTAGAAACAAAAGCCATGCATGCTCGGGGAAGGTTTTAAAAAAAAAAGAAACCTAGAGCGAGTTACACTTTCCGCCTTCCATCTGCAGACCTGCAGTCGAGTTTCACGCTACCCTCCTGTCTCGGCCCCCCTTGCTTGCATTTATCCCTTCCCAGATACAACGGCGATAAAAATCCGCCAATCAGACGCTGTCGCTACGCTGCCTCTGTGCCAAACTCACGCCCCCTGGCTGCCGATTGGCCAAAAATGGAATCTAATAATAATCAGCGCGTGCAATGAAAAGCCTCGTGTCTGACCTCATTCCAGAATACAACAAGAAACTTCAATTTTTTTTAAAGAGACACTGGCTTATGTTATGGAACCCCCTTTTCTGCTCACTTACCACCAGACCATGTGTATACCATTAACTTATAGCTATATAGGAAGGTAAGTATACTTTACCATATGGAAACTTAAACACTGAGTACAGTTTGTTCTTGTTGCCTGGTTAGTACTGAATAAAAGAAACTACCCCTAAAAAAACATACTTTTTATCCACTGGTACACACTGTGTTGTTATGAATGGTGCGCACCTGTTAGGCTGTTTGAAAATAGAGATAAAAAACCTGTCAGACAAATACATTAGCCTAGTTATATGTTACCTAATGTTTACAATGTGCATAAGATGTTATGGAGAGTAGAATATTTAAACCCTGACACAATATGATGTTTACCTGATGTACTGGTCTGTTTTATAAACTAAGCGCGTAAAGAAACGACACGTGTTTGAATTTATCTTTTCTATAGCCTACTTGTTTATTAATAAGTTGGCAAATTATTTACCCGAGGTCATCTATCACGGACACGTTGTTTTAACAAGACCACGTTTAACAGTTGAGCCACTCTTAGTGAGCACTTCACAAACAGGGAAATGTATCTTGGACACATCATGATCGTTAAGCTGGTGTGAGAAAAGACTCCAAGCCAAGCTGTATATGCTCTGCGCTTTCACCTCTCTCTCTCTCTCTCTCCTCTCTCTCCTCTCTCTCTCTCTCTCCGAGGCGGGGTTGGGCGGTCTTTTGTCACATAACACACATCGAACCTGCCCCTTTCCAGCACACCAGACAGAGAAATGCGAGGGAGGCAGAGAAGCAGGCGGCGGTGTGTGCAAACAGCACACACACACACACACACACACATCCGCACTCCTTTAAACTGACAGTGAGTGCGGTTTTCCGTGGAGTGTCACAAACAAGCTGAGACTGGGTGACAGAAAAACGCATGGCAGTGTCGGACGGTGTCCACTTTACGCAAGGAGCAAATTAATATATTGTTTTAATAAAACAATAAGGTGTTGCAAATTTGTGTAAATTAGTCCTTGCACACCACGTGTAAAATCTTACACTACGAATGATCCACATCTTTATCCAAACAAGCAATCGTTTTGCTCTAGATGTAAAGAACAGACTATTGTTAGATCCATATGTTACAAGGCTCTGTTTACTCGAATCTGGTTTCACCATCAGCATAACCAGAAACCCATTTCACTCTAAAAATCTGTAGCTACTCAAAAATATAAAAGGCAGGATTCTGGAGGGATAGAAGCAGAGACGTCCACTGAGCTGCAGTGAGGTGTGAGATCGTCGCTAGATGGCGTCGCAGAGCCGGAGACACTCAGCCCGGCTGAGTTGCAAACAATTTAGGCAGGGTAAGAGAGATCAGAGCGAGCATCCAGAACAGTTACCAGGGGTGAATTACATAATGTCTCTGTGCGATAGAGAGGCATCCAAGCGATGCTGTGGTGCAGTGTGTGTGTGTGTGTGTGTGTGTGTGTGTGTGTGTGTGTGTGTGTGTGTGTGTGTGTGTGTGTGTGTGTGTGTGTGTGTGTGTGTGTGTGTGTGTGTGTGGTAGAGTAGTAGGAATGTCATAATTGTGGTAAGGAAAAACAGTTAAAATTCAGTAGGCAAAAAAATAAAGAACTGTAGGTATAGATGTTAGAAATCAACAGACATCTAGATCTGCCAACTAATAATGTCAGCATAAGAGAGAGCACGTTTCTGCATGAAAATGAATCTAAATATGTATTGAAAGTAGGTCTGTTTGCCTGTGTGTGACTGTGATAGAAAGAGAGATGGTCAGATGCTCTGTATCTAAATGAAAGGAGTGCCAGAGGTGACCCCATCACCGCTGGGAAATTAGTATGAAAGTATCGTCACCAACGTTACTGGATGCATTTCACTGGGTACAATTATATTCAATATGGCCTCATATCTGCAGTGCATCCAAGTAAAGCAACGGGTAATTGGGCTCCAATTGGTGTGTTCACGGAGCAGAACAGCAATGGAAATAAGAATGTTAACTCGTAAACTCACAGTGCTCCTCAATGCCATTTTAATAAGGAACTGCAGGGAAACGTTATTGCAAGAAAGTCTCTGTTATGGAAGCAGCTATGCCTGGATGGAACAGGACTTTAAAACGGAGTACACAAAATATTAGAAAAGTTACATAACATATGCAAAGCTAAAACATCCCAAAGAGAAAGAGTTAAGGTTAGTATTAACTCTAACAAATGTCAAATATAGTCACTTCTTCCTACTTTTATTCTCTTCTTGGTGCACCTGGGGTGACAGCTGGCAAGCCTTTTAAGCGTACACTGTATTCTCTACCTTGAGCAGGTGTCCTTTTTACTACGTATTCTCCATTCTTAAACCAAAGATAAATAAGACCTTTCACCTACTTTTGGGCTCCATAGTTAACTTGAATACAAACATCTTTTTTTTTCTGGGCTGCCCACACTTCTCTGTCTTTTTCTCTCTGTCTCTCCCTCCCTCCCTCCCTCCCTCTGTGTACGCATTAGTATGCCACACACACATGCACACACATGACCTGAAAGGATAAGTAGTGCATTCAAACTTTCCTCTCGCTTTCCCTGTCTCTCTCTTTTACTACCATTGTTCAAGTGAGGTGCAGCTGCCACGCGAGTTGGAGTGGGTCGCGTGCCAACCCTAATCTCAACAGGTGTTCTTTTGGGCAGCTCTCAATTGGCCCCCCTTCTCCATTTCTTTGTCTGTCCTCACTCTCTCTTTCTCTCTCTCAACTTTTTCCCCACCCCCATACTTCAATTAACTAGCTTCTTTTTTTTGTTGCTCTTGATTTCAAATATGCTTTTTTTTTTAAATGACCATAATTGGATGAAAATCTGCCACATTTTTAAACAATTTATGTGTAAGTAAGAAAAAACAAGTCTAAAATGGTTTGAAAAGTACAACAGTGAGCACAATCAATTAATTTATGAACATCAGGTATTTCAGCCAAAAAACAAAGAATAAGTAAATAAAATAATGATTATACTATATAAGTAATAATGATGAGACTATATGAAAAGTGATCACAAATCAATAAAAGAGTTCAACACAGTTTTCATATTGTTCCACTTGATTTCCCTCAGGCTGTGACATGCTCTGGCATATTTTTCTGCTTTGCCTCAAGTTAATATTGACATTTTGTTTTGGTCAGAGAGTGTGTCAAACTCTGGGTATGTGAGTTTTATTTTGGTAGAGAACTTGCTCTCTGTCTTTTTACAGACTGCAGGGTTTGAGGAAGTCTCGCCCCCTCTCTGTTCTCCCTCTCTCTCTCATCTGTCTCTGCCTCATCTTTTATTCTCCAAGCTCTCTCTCTCTCTCTCTCTTCTGTTTAACTCAGTGTGTTTTATTGGCATGAATGTTAGATGAACAGTGTTGCCAAAGCTCCCCCATCTCTCTGTCTTCTCTCTGCCCATCTCCCTCTTAAGATAAATCTGATCTGAGGTCATCTGTTATTCAGAACACTGACACCATATGGTCAACCACCCACTCACTGAGTACATCCAGTCAGCTTCATGAAAACTTAAAATCTTCCCATATTAAATATTGATGGAACTGTATAGTGGCTGGCTGTCAAAAACCCTGGTAGAACTTAAATCGTAAAGTACTGATCCATTACAAAAGATGCTGACCTGAACAAGTCAACTTTAAAAACACATAGCTGAGAACATAAGGTTACGTGCATACATAAAGAAAACATGAAGGAGGGAGACATGGAGCAAAAACAACAATAAATGGGAGATATTGGCAATGTGTACAGACAACATTCTCGACTAAATGTACACAAACCATCAGACCCAATCCGTCCCAGCCACAGGTTTAACTCTATTAGAAACATAATGCTGCCATAGCCGCAACCATTAAAGACAAATAGACACATTCAGCGTTTGTCCTTCAGAAGAAGTTGTGGAAATAAACCATGTTAGAGTATATGACAGTGATGTAATAAAGGCAGAAAAGTTTGCTTTGTTTTAGGATTTTTCATGGAACATAAACTCTGCGTTGCCATGCATTCTGTCACCATCTCTAACTCTCTTCATTATTTTCTATCTATAATCTCTGCCAGGCTGTGGAGACGATATCTAGTCACTTACACATGGATAAACATAAAAACCTGCATGGTTATTTTGCAACAGCTTGATGTGATTGCGTAAGAGTTAATCAAGATAACCAGTGGATTTGGTGTGTATAATCACACTCTGACAATGCACGCCACTCAAATTAGAGACTACAGATGGACCACATACCTGCAACCTTCAGAGGCTGTGCGCGGATTTAATCAGCAGAAAGAAAAAGCATTCATATATGAAGGCTGTGATGGATTAGAGATGCTGGAGAGAATAAAAAAAAGTCTTTACAATGCCTTCATGGTATGAATGATAATTGAGAAGAAGGGGTCGTTATACGCACATCACGTAGCAGACTGAAGAAGAAGATATATGCCCTCACGCTTGCTCAAATGCCACATTAAGTGTTTATTAAATCATAACATTTCTACCAGATGCAGGTGATCATTTTTGAACAAACCTGACAAACACAGCTCAAATGTCAAGTTCAGTGATTGGATTACTTGAGAATACACCCAGCAGTCAACTAGCAGCATCCACTTACAGGTACATTTGGATCCTGCTAGCATGTTCTCACCGCTCTCACTCAAATCATCCATGCCCCATATTATGCATAAATTAAAGCCTTTGTGGTGAGCCTATACAAAAGTTGAATTCAACTGTAAAGCTGCACCTTTTAAAATAAGGGCCTAATGGGAATTGGCTCGCTTTTGGAGCCGGTCACAAGTGGCCACTCAATGAACTGCAGTTTTTGGCACTCCACAAAGAAGCGAAGTACACTGATGACTGAATACAAAACCCTGCCACCACAGTTGCAGTATACCACTGGATAATCCCCCTCGGTGCCTTTTCTTCTTCTGTGGTGAGCAGTGGATCACCAACACTCCGAACATGCACTGGCAGGAAAAAGAAAACTCTGCAAACATTATGAGGCTGCATGACATTAGGGCCCCCAGCATGTATCACTCCACCACTGTACATACTGTACAGCTCTTTGATTTATTATACCTTTACTGTCATCAAAGTCCATGTTCACAACAAAGTCTTTTACGACCCTATAACAGACAGATGGCTGGTTACTGTATATATAAAATGTATTTATTCAGTTTTACTTCTAAAGCTTTGTTTGAACAGGTGTTTTCAGGCACAGATAGAGACAAAGATGCAGACATGAATACACACACAAGAACACACACTCTCAGTAGTCAAAGTCTTATCTTATCCAGAAAGAGCAGCTGCAAAGTGTGACCCCAGCTTAGCTGTTAATGATTGGTGTGTGTGAGTGTGTGTTAGGGAGCGTGTGTGTCTATGTGTGTGTGTACAGACACTCTCTTTACCCACACAATCTCTCCTCTTTCTCAACTGACAAGAGCTCATTATTAGTGGTCTTGCTTTGATTTGTCAAGTTCAGCAAGGTGAATTTGAACATCTGCTGCATTTCAAGGTTGTTTCTGTAGAGAAGAGCAAACACAGCAGGGCTAAACTACCGAGGAAAATTAGGTGGAACACACACACACACACATTCAGCAGGTAAATGCGTGAAATACCAATATGTAAGATCACTACTTTTACACACGTCTTACATTTGCACAGTGTGATGAGGTCATATGAACTGTATCTTACAGAGAACTTGCGCATAGGCACTACACAGAATATTTAATTACCCTAATTTTTATAAAAAGTGTGAAGGATGATTACTGCATCAATGGATCTGTACATTATTAATATGTTTGGTTAATTTGTTTTAATTTCTCACAGAGTCTCTGATTTGATGCCCAAACATGTAGGCCTACTTGTTGCATGGCAACCATGTTGCTTCAATCAATTCAATTTTCAATCAATTTTTTATTTGTATAGCGTCAACTCACAACAAGTGTTATCTCGAGACACTTTACAAGAAGCAGGTACTCTTTGTCTGTTAACATTACAAAAGAGCAGGTAAAAAGACCTTACTTATTGCTATGTTACAAAGATCCGGCCTATCCATCATGAGCACTTTAGCAAAGCAGCAAAAGTCACAGTGGTAAGAAAAAACTGCCTTATTAAAAGGCAGAAATCTTCGGCCGGATCCCCGGCTCATGATGAAACAGTCTTCACAGGCCTAGACTGCGCCGGGCTTGGAAAGGGATAGGGGGAGAGATGGGATACGATGCAGGAAGAGGGATAGGTAGCAAGGGGGTGGGGGGAGGTAGACCGTCCATCAACAATCCGGTGGGGAGGGGGTGTGTGTGGGGGTGTGTGTGTGTGTGTGTGTGTGTGTGGGGGGGGGGGGGGGGGGGGGGGGGGGGTTGTTCAGATACAATGCATAACTCTGGAGATATAATCTTTAGATTTTTAGAGATGGAAATATTAAATACAGCATGTTGGCATAACACAATGGAAATATTTAGGACCCTCAAAGTGCCTGATCAGTTCTGTTCTGTTCTGTGCCTTCATTAAAACAAATCATTTAAAGCAATTTGAACTTGTTATTGTCATTGATTCTGACTTCAGTAAATGAGACCCAGTGGATGCAAGAATTCTCAACAAATTTAAATCAAATTATATTTGAGGTTTAAAATATCATGCTGTTTAAAGTTTTACTAGTAAATTATATTATTACATTTTTGATTTTTAAAGAATGACACAGGTTCGTAATGAATATGATGTATCTGGATGTAAAGGCTGAGGTCTCTGTCAAAGGAATGATATGTTCACTGTTATTCTGGGAGTTAGCAGCACTACACACCTCATGTCTCACATTCATATTAAAGCATTTATGACATTTGGCATCTGACCTTCATGTGTAAGGTGCCACAATGTGAGACACCTTGTTCTCTGTCATTGCAGGTGACCACAGACACTGCTTCAATCTGCCTCTCTCACAGGGTTGTAAGGGGGCTTAAATCAGAAGTGAATGTGTGAACTGAGGGATTTGTGCTCCTGCATATGTGTGCATATTTCTGCCCTGATGGATTTGTGTACATACACCTGACCTCATCTGCCTATTTCACTCTCTCTCTCTGTGTGTGTGTGTGTGTGTGTGTGTGTGTGTGTGTGTGTGTGTGTGTGTGTGTGTGTGTGTGTGTGTGTGTGTGTGTGTGTGTGTGTGTGTGTCTCCAGTCAGAGGTGACCAGTTGTCACAGAGCTCTGACAGAAACCAGGTATCAGAGAGACGTTGTGTCACCTTGTCTCCTACAACCTTTACTCCCTAGAGCTTGTGTCTGTGTGCGAGTGCATGTGTGCGTGCGTGTGTGTGTCATACCTCTTCTGAGACAAATCCTAACCAACCCCTGGCAGAATGCATGGTTGACACACAGGGAAGGGTCCCATGAGTGAACCTTGGGTGATGAGGCAGCAGCGTATGTGTGTGGTTCACATCCCCCGGGATTCACTACACACACACACACACACACACACACACACACACACACACACACACACACACATACACACACACACACACACACACACACACACACACACACACACACACACACACACACACACACACACACACACACACACAGTTGGTTTGATGTAACAAAAGTGGAGCTCTGCTCTTTCAGGAGCGTGATGGTGCAGTCAGTCAATACCAGGGTCCAGGTCAAAAGAGGTGATGTAGGGGGAGGTGGGCTAAGAAAGAAGAGAAACGAGATACTGAGGAAAGTAAAGAAAAAGAGAGTTTTAGTTGACAGCAACTTTAACTTTTGACCTCAGTCAAGCAATCAATATCACCAGCAACACATAGTGACAAAACACAATCTCTTCACAACCATATTTATTTTCCTCTATGAATGCAGTCTGTTCAGCTCATAACAAGATACAAAACCTTGAATCAAATGCAAACTTGTTTATTCATATTACCTTTGTTCTCATTTCAGTGTTATGGTGCATAAACACGCTATCAAAGATTTGAAAAATAGATGATTTGTGAAAAAAAATAGAGGACTGCAGCAGCTTATAGCGTCCTTAGCAGTACTTTAGAAGGCATACATTTTTGATTGAAGACTAACTCACAAAGTACGTCTAAAAAGGAGGCAGTCCAAAGTATTTAAAGGTAAACATTGTGGCTTCTGTGCCTCATCTTCTCTTGTGGAATACCAAATAAATCATTTTGGTAGTGGTTTAGTTTATTTGAGTCGGGTTAGCTCAACAGAAAATTAATCAAAGACGTTTTTTTATACTGCACGTTATTTATTTAATTGGTTAAATCGTCCTTGATTTTATTCTACTTCATACTGGGTTCAGTTTTTTAACAAATAGTTATTTATCTAATTAAAATAGGGAAACCAAAGATCATTTTACATAGGCCGAATTATATTATCAACAAAGTGTATGTATTTAAAAAGAAGTATATAATTTTACTTAAATCAAAAACAAATTTTAGCTCACATTTTTAATGTATTCCCATTTCAAATGTTTATTTAATTTTATGTATTACATTTCTGAATGAACTACTTCTAACACATGTAGTCTAATCAAATATGTTTCTTTTTCATATTCCCTGTGGAGTCTTAATGTAGCAGGGCGTATACTGACACTGACAGATACTTTTCAACTAATCACAATAGACATAGTGAGTACATTAATTGATAAATATGATGTCATTTACAGCAGCAGACTGCAGCTTCTATACTGCATTCTGTTCTCTCAGTTCCTTGATAAAAGTAGCGACTATGACAATATTTCATTGAGAACATCATGATGCAGTACTCATCCTTACAGTGTGGGCCTGGGGCTTCATGTATGTGCAAGGTGTTGAAGTGTTGAGTTCCTGTGTTTTCACGTATACAGTATATTGTAAATATTTTTTCCATACAAAAAGCATTGTCACTAGAGGATCTAATGCGATCGGTACAACAATGTAAAATTGATATCCGTTGAAATCTGTAGATTGGGATTTCTTATGCTGGAAAATATTCTGATCTGCAATAATCCCCATGACATGATCAGTTTAGTCAAATAAGAGTACTCAGAAACTCTGTCACATTGTGTTTTTCACTTTTGTTGTTTGTCTGCAGGTTTCAGTAACAGGAATGGATTTGATTTCTATTCTCTGTCTTAGAAACGTATTAGAAACATATTGGATGTAATCTATCCTCCATCCAGCAAAGTGACAAAGTGCTTTCTCACCAATTACTGACTGCCATCTCCCTCTTCACACCTGGCAGGCAGGAGATGATGCTGACAGTGTGTGTGTGTGTGTATGTGTGTGTGTGTGGGGGTGTGTGTGTGTGTGTGTGCGCGTGTGTGTGTGCGCGTGTGTGTGTGCGTGTGTGTGTGTGTGGGGAGCAAAGAAGAAAATGAACACTGAAAGCCACAATGACAGATTAATTCAGGCAGAGAGGTTATAAGAGGTTGTCACCTGTGATCAAGCTTTCTGAGTCTTCATCAGGTGAATGACATATCTTCATCTCGGTGATGTTACACTGCTGTAGTTAACCCTCTGTTTTTTTTTTTCATTCTCCAGGTTCATTTATTGCATGATTTTTTTTTTATATTGGTGCCCTCATATAAATGTCCACTCAGGGGGCGCTGGGGGGCAGTGGGTTAGTGTGTGTTCCCCACTCTCTCTCTCCCTGATTTCCGACTATCCACTGTCCTATCTCTCCAATAAAGGCACTAAAATCTATATTTGGAGAAGTGTAGGCGAGATGTTGTCCAACATTCCACACTTCTCCTGTGCAGCTGAGGGGCCCTCCAGCTCAGGTGTACAGTACACACACAAAGACAAGTTTTTTCTTTCATTGAAAAAAAAGAAGCCCTGAAGGTCTCAAGATGCAGAACTACCTGATCTATAGGGAAGAGGAGGAGGACAGGACTGCTGGTTAAAGAAAACAAGTTTACAGAGAAACAGGGATATGAGCAAGTTGGACAAGCTTCAGAAAATACATTTAGTCAGAGTGCGAAGAAAGACATAACGTTCCTACGAGTGTGCAGAAGGAAGTGAGCAACCAGCTAAAAACTGCTTGGGAGAGATTTTAAACAAAGGATGAGGAAGAGGACATGAGTAAGAGAGGGTAGCAGATCACCTTCCTTCAGAGAAAACCCTACATTTAATGGAAGAAAATGACTGAAACTGGACTGGAGACTGCTCTTAGGAAGGAGGAAAAGCTGAGGATGAGAGCAGCCCTTGAAAAGAAGCTTGATGAGGTCAGGGTTCAGTGAGCCACCAGACTTTAAAGGAACTGTAAGACATACAGGTTAAAGAGGGTGAACCTGCTGTAAGAGATTGTGTAAGAAAAATTATCAGTGATCCGCTAAGTCATCTAAAAAGGGAAGGTTATGAAAGGCTAAAACAGCAAGAAGCATTTCAAAAAGAAAAAGAAAGACCCAGAAAGCTGGAAAAAGAATGTCGCCTGTGAAAAAGAAGAAGAGGATACAGAGAGAGAACGATGGTGAGGAGGAGCTCAAACCCCTGATAGTGATGCTATCAACCCCTGATAAGTAAAGAAAAATCAGCTTCAGGTATGTTTTGCTTTTATTATGGCTTAATTTTAAAAGCATAAAAAATATGAAATTATATCAATTGTATGTCATTCACTTTGCAAGAATATCCCCCTAAAAAGAAGGAGGAGAAGAACGGCTTTCGGTCCAGGAGCAGCTGTAGGACTAAAAACTCTACCTGTATCCTAGCATCCACAGAGAGAACAGAGGGAAACTGTAGCATTAATAGTAAGGTGGAGGAAGCGGCTACTTTTATTGTTCAGGCTGGATCATGGTATATGATGCTTGAGGGGACTTTATGAGTTATGACTGCATGTTCGTCTGTGCCCCCTTAATGCTCATTCTCGCTATGGATTCAGCCAAAGACTTCCACTGATGTTTGTTCATCTCAAGGACTTTCTACTGCTTAGTGAAAACGTTTTACTGTAACTTGTATTGTTTTGCTCAGTTACATGAGATATCATATCTCATGCCTGTCATTTTGATGGAAAATGACACCATACATTTAACAATGTCTGCCAAAATGGAGGTAATGTGGAGTTTGATTATTTTTCTTTTCTTTTTTTGTTTTTGTTAAAACGTGTTGCAATCTTATGTCTTTTAAGTACAAGTATACAAAAATAACTGCTAAATTATTATAAGGTGATTTCAAAATGTAAAACATATGTTATAGTACATTTTCTTCCATCACTAATGACAAACATTAATGCTCAATCAATAATTTTTATTTATACACTGAAAAAAGTTTTCCGTGTATTATTCTCAGACTCCTCACAAAAACCCAACATTAATCTACAATGAGCATACACTCAGCATCTCTTTTGGGACATCAGTAAAGAAATACTTTCCATGCTTGCTCCTTGTCAGCAGAGCTCAGTGCTATGACAGCGTTTGAGCCAAATTCCTGGAGGATGTTTGTAGTAGATAAGGGTCTTTTTGATTAACTTCTATCTTAAGTGTGTATATTTTACTACCAACATTAACCATATATAATACTTTTTTACTTTTGAATGTAGATGCTAGCCTTACTCAAATGTCTAAAATTAACTCATGTTAGTGCTAATTGCTTTATATCAATAATTTAGCAGTAAGAAAGGTGAGTTCCTATTCCATTGTGACATGAAACTCAGACTGTGCGTTATAGATGGAGAAACTATTTGTTAAACCAAGCATCGGCACCTTTGAACAAAATAACAAAAAGAACAGCTAAATAATTATAAGGTGATATCAAAATGTAAAACATTTAATATAGTAACTAATACACATAGTATTGTATCCCATGACTAATGACAAACATTAATGCTCCCTCAATCAATCAATCAGGGGTTGACCCTGATGAAGGCCAACCCTGATGCTGGAGCTTTTTGACCTCTTCAAGCCTTTCACTCTTCATGCACCTTGCTAGTTGGTGAAGCTGTGCCAGAAAATCCCACTCTGCTTCTTCTGTTCATCTTGAACACATCAGTGTCGAGGGCAAAGCAATCCCCTGTTGTTTCACAGCAACAGGCATCCAGACGTGGAGGTGTTCTACGAGTTCGTTTTTTTAGATCAGTGGTTCTCAACTGGAAGGTCGGGACACAAAAATGGGTCTGGAGCTAGCTGTTTGCAGTGGGTCGTGAATGTGTGAGACAAAACAAATCATTGGGTGCTTCTTTGTTATAGCACATGTGTTGTACCTTCTGAGGTCCAAACTGCAAAGTTTTTCATTAAATAAACCTGATGGTTGAAAAATTTCCGAAATTTGGGTCACGACTTTTCATGAAGGCATTGATGGTGGGTCCTAAGGCTAAACCAGATGAAAACCACTGGTTTATATGATGCCTTACAAATATTATCAATTTAATCAAATTAAAATATTACACATTTTACACCAGAGTGTTACTGGGGTACTGCCATCCAAATTAAAAACATTGGAGGGAGCTTAGTATTTATCCAAGTTTTACCATGTCCATGTCTTATTAGAATAATGCCGAGGCTTTTGAGGTCGGGTAGAATCAGTTATATCTAAACCAGTTCGCTTGCCCACTTCCGCTGCAACACGTGTGGGTTCGCCGTTTGCCTGACAAACCAAGGGGCATCCAAATCGGCCGTGTGGGGGTGCCTTAACACCACCTATCGACCGCTCGACCGATCGAAACTTAGAAGGAGGACAGCTCACTTTACCGTAGCATGTTTCCTTAATGTCTGATGATACAGTAAGGTCATTTAATGATTTAATTCAGTTGATATCTTACATATTAATCCTTTAATGACAGCTGATAAAAAGAAGATGACATAAGCTGGGGCGTAGAGTTACACACATATCCTCTTTGATCTCAGTTGACCATGTTCAAACACTTCTATGATTTATGCTACATGTTTGTGAGTGTGTCTATAGAATAATTAAGTGCTTATCAGTGAACAGGAAGAAAGAAACATCTGCTGAATTGATGCAACATCTGCTTCCGAGATATGTTGCTACAGTGCACTTTACTCCTCAATAGAATATACACTATATGTTTCCCTATAATCCTATAGTTATTAATAAGATCAACAACAACACATTAGAATGAAGGCCTATGAACCCTGTGGCATGTGAAAACTTTAGGAATTAAAAATAAAGAATAACCGGATGAGATTCTGACATTAGTGTCAGTATTTGAGTTTTTTTATTTTGGATGCCTGTGTTTGTGTGTACACTTTGTGTGTTTGTGTGTTTGGTCCTCCAGTTGATGACTGTCTTGTCTACACCCACTCAGACACCCACTCAACCTCCCACAAACACACACAGCTATTTAGTTATGACAAAAGGCTGCGACTGACAGTGAGTGATGTTTGATTGATGGCCTCAGATGACTGTTGTGCTATAACACTGCAGCCAGACAGTTTCACACACACACACACACATACACACACACATATACACTCACACAGGCAAACACTTTCTGCCAGTCTGCCACCACAGTTAGCAACAGTCTGCGTTTTGCCTCCCTCACTTCTCCAAGCCAGTCGCTCTGCACTGCGGCAGGCAGGGGAAGCAGACACACACTCTCACACACACTCTCTCCTCTCTGCTCCACTCCCTTATTTTTTGGAAGGGACGAGACGAGGAGCGAGCAAAAGCGAGGCGGAAACAGCGTTTTGTTTTTAGTATTTCTCGAACGAAAAGATGCTCCAAGAAATCCAGCTCACATTTTAAGGATTGTGGATCTCTTTACTTGTGCAAGAAGTTTTTCAAAGAGATTTGGAGTATCATCATCATTGCAAAAAAAAAAAGGAATATGCACAACTAAAGCTGACAGCGAAAGAAGAGAGAGACACAGAAAGTGGGAAGAAAGCAAAGGAAATTTGGACCTATGTTGTGGATTTTGGAAGCAGGCAGACGTGCAACGTTCCAATGGTCTTTTTTTGGAGTGAGAACGCAGGAGCGATTCCAAGGGTTTCTCCCTGCTCTTCTCCTCAAATCATTTTTTTGCAGAAGCTGACCTCTTGAGCTCTGGCTATGCTCAGTCTTCACCTGCATGCTACTGCCGATAAAGCGATGGAAATCTCCTGCTCTCATCCCAGGAAATAGATGCAGCCGGGCCTTGTGATTGTGCAGATTCTGCACCCTCCATATGCACGATAAATCACATCCAGTGCTGTGTTGTCCAGATAGGTGTGCTGTCCAGTAACCGGCACCAAGCCCGGGAAAAAAATCACAGCCCCATTGGAGGCGACGGAGATGCAGAGATCTGTGGAGTAAATGAAGGGAGAAAAGATAGAAAGAGAGAGGAGCATCCAGACAGTGTGACCTACATTCAGCACTGTCTGGAGTCAGAGACAGAGTGAGAGTGAGAGTGAGAGGGAGAGAGAGAGAGAGAAGCGAGATGGGGACACAGAGTGCCAGCAGAAGCAGAAAGCGAGAAGATGAGATTGCAGGAAAGAGAAAGAAAAAAAACAGACAGGAGTAGAAGAATAAAAAAAAGGAAGCTAATCCTCAGCCGTAATCATTTTTTTTTACACTGTAAATCAATCTTTTTTCCTTTAGTACATTTTGTACATTCCCTTTTTAATGCTAGCTGGTGCTTTCTTTCCACGTCTTGCCATTTATCAACCATTGTCGGAGTTGTCTGGAGCATTATATCTTCCTTTACTGTAACCTTAGTCTGTGCCACACAAATTGGCAGAGAAACAATCATTCAAAACAGCAACTTTTCTATCTCTTGTTTTTACTCATCCTCTTCTATAAGCTCTGGCACCATTGTCTCTTCATCTTCGTTTGCTTCCACTTTCCCCCGCCCTCTCTCCCTATTTGTGCACCCATTCCTCTAACCCTCATTCCCCCATGTCTAACCACCCTGTGCACATTTATCTCTCTCCTCCTTCTCCTCCTCCTCCTCCTCCTCTCCTCAGTCAGCATTTATCTATCTCTGGGAAGCTCTAACAGTATTTTTATGGTGGATTACTTTGTCTAGCAGCATGCTGTTATCAAGCAGCACTGAAGGGGAAGAACAGCACCAAAGCAGCAGCAGCAGCATTATCTGTCTATCTGTCTGTGGGGCTGACTGGTGAGCTCGGCTTCATATCAATCTGATTGCCTGTTGGATTGAAAGCTGTCTGTCTGAGAGCTGGAGGCTTACAAATGGGTTCTCACAGTTTATTTAAGCTCAGTTTACGATTTGGAATGTGATTATTTCAAATGTGATCGCCTGCTTGGCTCCAACATTTTCCATCTAGCTGTATAGTGTATATGCTACAAGGTATGTCTACACTTTGCATACAAGGATATTCTTGCCAACTGTAGCCACTTTTTCTCCTTAACCTTGTCTTTTCCTTTTTTCGTCCCTCTTCTCACAATTTCCTTCTCCCTCCCTGCCTCCTTTTCACTCCAACCCTCGCTGTCCTTGCATGTCAGTCCTCAGGGATCTGTCTTAAGGACATGAGAGGGGATTGCAGTTGAAGGAGAGGAAATGACATGGGTAATGGAAGAGGACACACAGGCACCTGTCAGGGAGAATCAAGGGTGTAGAAGGGGAGAGGGATAAATTATTCATGAGGAAGAATTACACTGCTTTCACCTTCTTGAATAAGCTTGAACGGAATCCCATTTCTTTAAAATATTAAGGATTGTGGGTTTTTTTCCCTTATTTCTGACTTTAAACAGCATTCATAGGGGGATATATGGTTTATTTCAAAATCATTGGGGTAAAATTTCAATCTTGATTTTTACATCTACAACTTCTCAGGCTTTCCCAGAGCAAGTCCCTCAACCCACATAAGTCAGGTGTTTCTTTAAAAACACTCGTATGAGCGTCTCCCAAACTAGCACACCTACCAATGGCAGGCACGATGTTCTTTTACCCAAACAACTGGGACACAAGTAACTTGTAAAATACTTGCGAGATTAGGAGCAAAATCTACTAAATAAGTTTAGAAAAAAACGTGATCTGGATTAAAATGATGGTAGTTGCATTACTTAAATTAGGTTAATCGATTACCTTACAAACATGGTTAACTTTATTTGTTTAGTGTCGGTTGTGTGGCATTTTGTCAGTGGGGTAACATCTCTTACTTCCTCTTTAAGTGTGTACGTGATGTTACATACATGGTGTGAGGTATGTCGCGTTTCATACATGGTACGTGCTAGTGTTACATACGAGGCATTATGAACATGGCGTTTCAAATGTACCATTCTGTTCATGGCGTGATGTATGTGGTGTCATGTTTCTCACTCCATGTACCTGATTTTAGCAACATAATTTATGTCTTATTTTAACCTGAACCATGATTTCTTCCAAACTTTAAAAAGTTTTGATTTGCTTAGCCCCACTAAACCAAAGTCATTTCAAAAGGCAACATTTTGTTTCACTATTTTAACCAGTTCATAAATAACATAGTAAAATTGGTTGGGTTTGTCTCTATCAATTGAGCTTGGGAGTTTTTTTGTATTAGAAAATGCACTAATAAGTGACATCATGCACTTAACTTCGATTGGTTTCAGGAAAGATTTAAACTCTTGTCTATTGCATGACAGTCTCTGTGTTTGTGTGAAGCATCCATCTCCCCATTGACATTCCCAAAACTACGTATCACTCGTATAGCATGTGACCTTACCTCTGTCTTTTCTCATGTCATAATAACTACAGCATCATTATCTCATTTCAAACAAAAGCATTTGTAGCAATAAGCTAATTAAAGAGATAAAGATATTTTTAGAACAGACAGTTTCTGTTTTTCAGAGTGTGACATAAAGAGATATATTTTCCATACTTGATTAGTAACCTCTGTATTCCCGTTGTTCCAATGGTTTAACTGGTGGGGTGGAAAAGAATTGCCAATACATCTGTGAAAGACGTTTATATTGTCAACATTGCCTTTCCCGCCTTCTAGAGTAATTGCTATTGTTTCTATGGTCTGAAACGTACACTCACATCTACACTGATCTGACATCTTTGTACCCTAAAGTGATGTGAATGTTTTAATGGAGCCTTCTTTCCCCTCTTTTAAGCACTGCGGTGGCCTAAATCATCTCTAACTATGCTCCCGCTCACTGTAACCCTGACAGATATTTACTTGCCTGGGTTGACAAGCTTGTTTAGGCCACTGTGCTCTTTCTATATCAACATAATAAGGTTGACCTTTACATAAACATGCAACCGATGAACAAGTAACGCGCCCCCCCCCCCCCCCCCCCCCCCCCCCCCCCCATTTTCCATGCTGCCGTCTTCACACTTCATATGACAGGTCCATTATTTGTAAATGGCAACTACATAGCACATGCCTTGGCACTTACTGTGAATCTCATCTATTTGTGTTTGCTGCTTTTCTATGTCAAAATTCTTCGCTATGGTATGTACTTACATTTCTTGCTCTGTTCTCCTCACTGTATTTTTGTGCCCTGTTGAAGCCTGGGGTGCAAATAAGTCTAAAATGATGGGGGAATTGAAGAAACTAGAGTTACTTTAATAGATGTATAGTATAGCGTATATAGTGCATTACTTGTTTCCATTTATGAGAGTACAGTGCAGACAATGCTGGCTGTAATTTTCAGACCAAAACTGCAAAATTGTCTGCAGAGCTGGACTCTCTGAAAATGGCAAATGCACTCTGCTTCCATCCTCTTCCATAGCACCAATTTGTCGAAAGGCTTACATCAGGTGCTTCTTGTAGTTCAGTTCTTTTTTCTCAGTATCTTGGACTTAAAACTCAAAATAGTTCCATTGCCACGTAATTTTCTTGGTAAATTGTGGCTGCTGTTTTTACTTTCCCTTTTGCAGTCCTATAATTTAAAAGAAATGCATGTCAACCTTAGGGCTTTATTTTTCTTCTGTTCTCTTTTGAAAAGCTGGCTTTAAATGTTTGCACTTGGCAATTGTGCTTTGCTTGAAAATATTTGGTACTGTATGCTGTATTTTATTTTTTATAATATAATAATAATGACCCCCTGAACAATAAATATCAGAACACATTGCAAAGGAAGGTAACAGTGCTAGAAAATGAATTTGTTCTATCATTGGTGTAGTCGTACGCTATCTTAATCAGTCGTTCTCAACTGATGGGTTGGGACCCAAAAGTGGGTCACAGAGCGATTTTCAGTAGGTTGTGAAGGTGTACCTGGAAGAAAATATGGGATCAAAAAGTCTATGAAGCACATTTTAAACATGTTTGTTTTGTTCTGTCACATACAGTCTCATGTCCAAACTGCAAAACCTTTCATAAATAATCTGAAATTTGGGTTGGTGCGTTAAACAGGTTGAGAACCAGTGATCTAAATAATCTATTACCAGTACCCATTCAGATTTGCTCCTTGTAATATCCAACAAGAACACTAAAAGATCACTGAAAGTTTCAAAAACCTCAAGACTAAAGGCGATGCATCCTATATGTGTACATTTGAATACTTTTGGTGACAGAAACAGACAAGATATAGTGTCATCTACTTAATGTTGAGTCTTGTTTTATTTTTTGAGTTAATAGGACTAAATGGCCTCCTGTGGAGTTCACTTGATTGAGTGTTTTTCATGGATTAAATCTGTGGAGAATTGACCGATGAACATCTTTCAGAAGTCACATCTTCGACCTTAGTCTGCATTTCCATCCTGTTTGATGTGGCTCTGTCCTCAGTAGGTGGTCAAGTGCTGATTTAAATCCTCATCATATTCTTTTCCATCTGACGTGTGCTTGTTGTAAACCCAATTTCTCTGTTGTCAGTCTCCTACTTAGATGTGCAAGAAAGAGATTGTTTTATTACGTGAAGCATAAGACAATGACCTTTTTACAGTAAGTAAGGGGAGTTGTTCTTTCAATCATTACAAAGTGTGATCTATTCATTTGTATGAACTGTTCACAGATCTCCGTCTGCTGTCTTTTGATTCCTTCCCGTTTGTGAAAGATCTACATCTGCTGTGTGAAATATGATCATTTTAGTTTGTTACTAACATCTTGTCACTTCATTCCCTTCATTGTTCAGTGATTTCAACAAAGCACAAGAAGAACATTTCTCAGGTTGTTTCATTCAGCAATTCATATTTTTTAATGCAATTTGTTCGCAATTAACAGCTACTACTTCCAATGAGGCAGGCACTGAATCACAGTGCACCAGGTAAGTGGTTGTTTGGTGTATTTTGCAGACAACCAAGCGCATCAAATTGCAATCCTCTCTGTGTCGTTTAATTTGATCAATTTGTAACATTTTGTGATGGATAAATGAGATGAATTGTACCAAGTGTGTGCTTCCAGATCAGTGAAAAATGTAATCAATTAAAGATGATTTGACAACACACCGATTTTGTCAGGGTTTTTTTTGTCTCTATGCTGCTGCACATAAAAACTAGAATAAAAAGAAGGATGGTTAAAAGAATTTAAATAAACACCTTACAATAATGTATAATTAATTCCCCATAAAATGTATTTTAAAAGCTTAAAGCATGACACTTTCTAGACTTTAATAGAGTTTTTTTACCATACTGATTTATTCTTTTACTTTGTCATTGATGGAATGAAAAAAACATTGAAAACATTAAAGCTGTATGCAATGAAGTTTTTACATTGAACAGACACATCAAAATGTTAACTGAACTAAAGCGGTCACTGAAGCGTTCTTTGTTATTGCTTCTGCTGTTGTCTCTCTGTCCCAGCAGGTGAGAAGTGGGTTTCAGATAACAGACAGGTCAAACCAGTTTGAAACCACTGACTCAACTCTGTGACTCACACATGCTCTGTTGTGTCAACAGATAAAGAGATAGCACATTTGAACTGTCATGGAAAAACATGCACACAGACACACAGACACCTCATGCTCTTTGTGGAGTGTAAACATTATCAGATGTGAGAGACACATAACAGATCCGTTTGTGGAATAAGGATCAGTTGAACTGATCTAACTGCTGCATTCATGTGAATTTCAGGCATCTTAACCACATTCTGCTTTTAAACTTTATAATTAAAACACTCTTTGGTTATCTGTATAAAAGTTTTAATACATGAAGTGGAACTAGGGATGGGGAAAAAATTCATCACCATTTAATTAACATCTTCAAGGTAACTACAATATATTCTAACCTTTTATTGTATTATTAATGCATTTAATTACAAACAACAGATTACACATTAAATCAATATAAGCAGTAACCTGACTGAAATTATTAATGGAATTGTAGTTCTTAATGAATATGTCTTTTGGTCCCTTTGCAATTGGAAACTAAAAGATGCATGCTTGTTTATACATGTGCATTCAGGTAGGTAAAGGGTTGATGAATCTATTTCTTTATCCTTTAGGGGATGTGTGTCTGCGTTTGCCTGTGAGCACACAGAGTCTGAGTCTGTGCTCTTAACACTTCTTATTAGCAGAGTGAGTGTGAATATAGGTACACACTGACACATTGTTTACTGGGGCTACTTGCAGAGAATCAACACACTATAGCAGCATGCGCACATTCAGTATGACATGCAGTAATGATATGCAATCTGACGTAAAGACACACACACACACACACACACACACACACACACACACACACACACACACACACACACACACATACGGATAGCATGCAGGCAGGAAAGCATGCCCAAAGCATATATAAGGAGACTATGTTGACAGGTGCAATGGGGATACAAATGTGTAAGCTCATGTGTACACTGCAGCAAAGCCCAAACAGATTAAAAACCACACAAACAGCCTGAAAAATAACATGATCATGTACACGATTGGTTGCCAGGGTCACCGAGTTTACCCTCTCGTAGCAAGTTTCATCTAAACCACAAGGTGGGTTGTTGTTTCTCACATACAGCGGGGTTTTAAAGCACAAATCACACACAATGAGAACATCAATATATAGAGTACACACTTCAACACACACACACACAGACACAGAACACACATGTGCACACAAGTACACACCTCTCCCAGACAGTCCCATATGGACTCATTAGGGGCCGGTCTATCGCCACCTGTGCACTGAAAGGCCCAACGGACTGACTTTGACACTGACAACGGACAGGAGCTGTGCAGGGAATACACACATGCACACAAATACACACACCCAAATACACACACACACAGGTGTAGGCGATCATGCACGCATATGGACACTCAGGCATGTGTACACACACAAAACAGATACACACCCATTATTGGAGTAAGGGAGGGACAGCTAAGGGACGCTGTGTGCTCTAGCTCCAGGCTAACAGTAGAGACTAGGTAGACTTCAAGCACAGACTTTATGTGTGTGTGTGTGTTTGATTAAAGACACACCTCATTTCAAAACGTCAAATTGTCATTCAACTGATAAAACAAATAATTAATTGTAATAATTATTATGGTAAATTAAAGGCGATTGTTTTCTTAAACGTATAGTAATAAAAGATGATTTGATTAAGGTTTTTACCACATTCAGATATCGGTAACTTTAAATTGCACTGCACCCGTGGCTGAGGTTCTGGCCTTTCAGAATGTGAAGAAAGTCTTTGTGTCAGATTTTATCTTCATAAGGCCTTTTACTCTTTTTTTTTTACAAAAATGCAAATTAGGCATTAGAAAAGAGGACATTACACTTCAAACTCTGTCTACGTCTGGAACTGTAAAAATCATATAAGTAAAGATCAGAGGAATAAGAGTATAGGGTGAGACAATAAGACAAGAATAGAACAAAAGCAATACTCAATGATAGGCTAATGAAAGAACAGCAGGATACAGACATGCAGTATTGAACAAAGGAGAAGAGAGCAAATGTAAAAGAGAACATGCTGTTCTAGTAGTTTTTCTGTGCTTCACTGCTGTTCTTGTCATTAAAGGAGGGAGAGCAGGCAATCAGTTGTGTCAGTGATCCCCAAGGATTGCTGCAAACCTGACTTACATGTATAGTACGTGAAACAAGTGGCTGACTGCATGAGGGTATATGCATGTGTATTTCTTAGCCTCACAAGTGTGTGAATGTGTGTGCACGCTACCAAAATTCACAATCACACCTCTTGAGGAAGAGGGAGAAGGCTGTGTGTGAACCACTCCCATTGGCACGCTATCTAGCGTCAAAAGGAATTCCCAGGGTGCCTCTTGATCTACCTGCATTAAGGGGTGTGTGTGTTTGTGTGTGAGTGAGAGACAATGTTGGGGGGATTAATGTGTGTGTGTGTGTGTGTGTGTGTGCGTGTGTGTGTGTGTGTGTGTGTGTGTGTGTGTAGAGTATATCAGAAGAGACAGGCCCTCCCTGGAAACAGATGGTCTTGTTAGCGTAGCATGCTGCTTATCAGGCTGATTGCTGAATTTAAACTGAAGTTAAGGAAAGTATATTGAATTAGGAACTAGCAGTTTGCCCGTTTTAACCATGATCCATTAGAAGGTTTGTGGAGTTAATTGTATGCAAGTTGTATCATCATTTGTAAGGCTGCATTTTCTTTTGTAGTATCTACTCCATTTGTTACATCACAAAAGGTTTCATGAAAAATAGAGCATAGCATTAATCCGAGCTGTGAAGTCGTGCTTGCTGATGAGGATTTATTAGTGCTTCATCATGAGTGGCTCACGCATCAGCTGCTTCGTTTCTAGAGCTTGAAATAAGTGAGGGGCTGAGTAAGGCCATCAACTTTTACAGTTTAACAGTTTACAACAGGACTTTTTTGAGGTGTTATTTTCACACATCAATTCAATATGCAAAGGAAGGGCCTTATTTTGCTTTATGCTTTTAACTTCTTCTTCTTATTTATTTAAGAAAAATGCTTCAGCCAATATGTTCAACCAAGATATGTTGTGCCATCTGCCAATCACACTCCAGTCAAGTGACGCCAACCACAGTGAGACACATCAACAGCTACAGTCTGAAATCTTCCCTCTGCACTTCATGAATGTGTCTCAATGTGCACCAATAAATCACAACAGGACATAGACACGTTTTGTTTTTACAGATGTAACGTTTACAACACAAGTGGTTTCGCACAAAAAAGACACAAGTAAAAAGAAGCAACTACATTACGAGTGAACTTGAATAATCACAATCAAACAAGTTATTTAAGTGCAGCAAATGAGATGGTATTTACAACCTGACTACCTCTCACCGTCACTGATAATGTTTCAGTTGCTTTGCTCATACCTTTTACAGCCCTTGTTGTTGTTGTTTGTTGACAAGGAATATCTTTCCTTTTGTAAGTCTTTACCATATCTCAGTGATAAGACACCTCTGATCTTGGATCTGTTGAGTTCTAAGGGGATGATTGTGCTTCCTGCTGAATCCTCTTACACAAACTCACTGGCACCCTAAGGAGAAAAACACCCAATGGAATTGTCTTAGTTTTCAAGCAATACATGGTCATGCAGAACAGTTTGGATACAAGTTATTTTACATTATTTTTTTATATACAGCTTGTATGATTGAAAATTTAAATTATAAGGCATGTGATCAACTTTGAAGCGCTTGAGGGAATTTAAGCTTTTTTGAGGATTTTGGCGTGCCCTGTGGACAGAGTTATATATTTGTTGATGTCCTGTACATGTGTCAGTAAAATCTCATCCTTCTTTATTCTGAATGTTTAATATTCAACTCTCAACGAACACTGGTATGGCTACAATTTAAAAAGGCTGTCTCAGCATTGTGCTGTAAATATCCTCGTCTGACACCAGAGCTGGGGTGACAGGCAAATAATAAACTATATGGAATTATCTTTCTGATGGTCTTGCCTATGCAGGTCTTACAGAGGCACCAGTATTAATTTGAGGTTGTTTAATTAACAGCTAAAACTCCTCACAGGAGCTTTAAGTTGTGTTCATGTATGAATGCAAACCAGTCTACAAACTCTATTCTTTGCAACGTTGCTTGTTGTGAAAAGACAGTGTCTTTCTGTAATGTATGTAAATCAATAACTCCATGATGAACTTATGAAGCCTTTTTTTTGTCAAACTTTGTTGAACACTGACTCTACTGCTCTCTATAAAGTTTAAACTGCAAACAAAAAAGTCAAAAGGCCACAAATGATCAAATTTCTGGTGCTGAGACATTTGAGTATGTTTAAAGTACATATCGAGTAAGTTAAACAAAGTCTGCCACAAGCAATACCTGTTGGTATGTTGTTTGAGTGTATACTTCCCTTTCTTCTGTACTTATTTTATTTAATGAAAAACAATAATTGTGCCTGAAAATACTACCAATATCAATATTTTAAGCTTTTCAAATCTGTAACCTCTATAAGAGACTCATGGACCATACAAAAATGTGTCAGTCCTAGAACAAAGTAACTAGACGGGTTTTAATTTTTAGGGATGGCCTAGACAACCAATCAAATTTTTAATGCGACAATGGAGTGTATATGAAAAACACTACAATAAAATAGCCTATGTTAACAGTTAAAGTATGAGTAAGTGACGATAGGAAGGGTAAATAAATGTTACTCTTTCATGTATGCAAACAAACGTCATTCCCAACCTGCACAAATCAGCGCCTAAGTCAATTGGCCGGCTTTACCCCTGATGCTGAATGAGTTTAATTTAACCACATGTATAATAGACCACACACACACATTGAATATTTATAGCTAGAAGAAATATCTTCCTGCAGATTCCATGTCATGAATCTTTAAATTGTCTGAACTAAAGGATAACTTAAACATTTACTAAAGTCAGATTAAAATGAAAACTGACTCAAATGAGACTAAATTGGAGATTGAGATTCCACTGATTCAAACTTTACTAAAATTAAGCAAAACACAACATATGGACCAAAATGTTACTAAAATCCACAAAAACATCCATGAATATGACTAAGACTAAAACTAAATAAGAAATTATAAAATAAAATTCCTTACCAAGAATGAACACTGGACTTGATTAGACAATGGCCTACTTACAGTAAGGGGCCATGGCTCAGGCTGGGACTGATAAAGCTACAGATGTCATTTTCCAGATGATTGGATTGGATTGGAACAGAACTGCTGGTGGTGGCTATTTCTTGTAATGTGTTGGGCAATTTGCTCTCTGGCATCACACACCACCAATCAGACAGGACTGACCCTTCAACATCTAGCTCCCAGCATGAACACAGAGTCACGCGTTGTTAATGATCTGTCAAGGTCACTTTCTACTTTCAGCTGTTTCTACATGTTTCTACACTCAGGAGGGCACAATATTCATACTTCATCACAGGAGGTCACAGCCACACTGCTCCCATCTGTATTGCGCTGGGTTGCACCTTTCTGTCCCTGTCAGGGTCAAAAAGTTAGCTGATCACATATGCACCCTCATGTGTGTTCACACACGCACACACGCACACACGCGCGCACACACAACCTAATAATAGCCTAACCTTTACGCTGGATCTGTTACTGGTGTCATGGGATATTTCATCATACTGAAGGAATGTGGAAGATCTCGTTCTCTGCTTCCTAACTTTTCCCCCTACTTTGTTTCAGCTCCCTCCATGTCTCCGTACTCCCCCTGTCTCCCCCTCCTCACCCCCACACATCCCCCAAACTGGCCTTTATGTTTGAACTTAGCTTGACCCTCTCTCGCTAATCTGCCATGCTCCAGGGAAGCCAGCGTCAAAATGCAGAGCTTTAATAGAGTCTGGGCGCTGAGGGCTAAAGTAGCACGGAGAGTAAAGGGAATAGGAGATGGCTGCTGGTAGCGTGGCTAATGCCAGGCTCCATGAAACACTCCGAAAGGGCTCTGCCATCTTTCATCAAGTTTTCTCAAGGTGAAAGAGACCTCGTAATTTCCATCACAAGTGCACATTTAAATCAATTCTGCTTGTACAGCTGTTCTCATTAATATTTCTCAGTCAGTCTTTGTCTCTTCCTGACGCTGCTCACTTCTTTGCTGCTGTTTGGTGCTTGGAGTTGACTTCTCCTTATATCTGTGTTTCTCCTCATCTCTCTCTCTCTCTCTCTGCTTAAAGCTGCCATGAAAATTGTATTAAAACAGTAGTATAAAATCAAAAAAGTATGAAGCTATAAAGATGCTTGGCAATATGTCTATCCTTATGAGGTTTTTTGGTTTGCACCTCTGCCAATAAAGTCCATTTTAAACAGAGCAGCGGACTGGAAGCGACTCAGTTCACACCTTGTTTGTATTTTCACGCGTCCAAATCAATTTAAATACTTTCACACTCTGCTAGCTGGCATGTTTTCCAGCGTTCGCAGGGGCAGTTTTGAATAATCAGCAGGGTACGAATCAAACTTCAGCAACTTAACCACAGACGTCTTTCTGCCTCAAAGGGTAAACACACATGGGAGTTTACCAGGTTTCTGATTTTTGTTGGTCTACAGATTGGAAAGTCATAGGAACTCACTTCAATCTCCAGCTTTTAAAACACTTTTTTAAAGCAAGTTAAGTGATAAATATGGTCATACATTCGGTACAAGTCCTTTTCTTTACTCACTACCTTGGACATCTCAATTATTTTATTCATCACAAAAATAATATGAAACACTTTAACTGCACTTGCAGGTTTCACAAGGTCTATGTTTTTCCATTCAATGAGTTGAATTTTTTAATTTAGTATTAGGAGGAAGCAAAGTCAGTTACTCAACGGATGACAAGTGGAACAGAATAAAGCTGTTTCCTCTTCATAGTCCGTTCAAAATATTACATCTCTACCACATGAAAAAAATAAAGTTTGTTGATTCAGCCCAGTTTCACCTTTTCACCTGCAGAATATTTCCGTGAAGAGAAAGGAATGTGTCTTTGAAAAGTGGATCTTTGTGAAAAACCTTCACTGAACCATGTCATCCTTTTCAGCCCTTCAAGACAGATGCAAAGCGTTTCATATTTCCTTCCTTTTTTACTCCGCACTGCCGTCCATCACAGCACATTGTTGTGTTTGTTTTGCGCTACTTGAACATGACCTTTCATATCATATTGTTGTTATCCTTGAACTCAAAGTCTCCCTTCAATGGGTCCAGTATAAAAAAATCAATTTGTAATATGTTTTGGTTACAATATCTATGTTATGTTGCCCTCTTCAATCTTTCACTGTATGTTTTTTACTTCATTGCTGCTTCAGTGACATTAATTGCTTCTACATGAAAGAAAACCTGTTTTGAAGCAGCAACTTATAAAGACATACTGTACATGTCAACCAAATCACTTTATATGAAGCTAAGAGTAGTGGAAGAGAGTAAACTCATTACACAGCCAAACACACATGAAGAACTCACCAGTTCTTGTATGTGAAAATTCAAAAATCTACGAATGTTTCTACTTTATTTCAACTTTTTTTTCAAAATCAAAGACTATGTGGTGATTTCAATTTCTTTCATAAACAACATGACATGCTGAGACAATGCAAAATGAATGCAACATAGAGGATAGAAGTGATGAGGTTTTCAGAATTCTGGACATTACCTGATAGTTTGTTTTCCTGACAACTTGTTATTTTTACCATTTTAATTGAAACGCAGATCGTCTAGCTTCAATCTCCTTAAATTTGAACAGGTTTGTAGCCTTAACACTCGTGGGACATACTGATCTTTTTGTGTGTGCGTCTTCTACATCACTGCATGTCTTCTAAGCATTAAGTCAGATTTCAACCCAAAGGAATGAGACGATGACAGATAGAAAGGGTGGTCCTCTGTATATGTGTCAGAGGTCATATCGCAGAAAACAAGATAAAAATGTATTGAGACAAAACACACAAGAGAGGAGAACTCAACCACTGAAAAAGAAATGCATGGATTGAAATCAATGTCAGGGGAAAACAGAGAACTTGTAATGACTGGGATGAAATATTACTGTTGATGTTTAAGCATACTCATAGTAGCCACGGCTTTCCCCATTCAACTGCTGTGCACAATAAAGCAGAGTACATGTTAATTATTTCATTTAATTGTAATCAAAATGTATTGAAGTTGAATAAGCTTTGCATAAAAGGAGATAAAAAAAATGTTCCCCACAAATATTTAACTTCATCAGAGATGTTGAATCAATACTTTTACTTTAACCAGAGTATTTTCTTTATTCACAAATATCTGAACTTCAACTTACATAAAGAATGTGTTGAGTACATTTCTCTGCTACTGGTCCTTTGTAGAAGGTGTAGCTATCCTTGGTAAGTCCAGCTTGTGCAGACTTTGCAATAAGTAATGATCTGTTTTTAACAAAAAAAATGTTCAATTTCAATTCAAATGGACAAAAATGTCAAATTAACATGGCTTCAATTTGCATTAATGAAATACAACTCTGACTTGCCAAATTAGGCTTTTTACTGATGTATGTATGTATGTATTATTATTATTATTATTATTATTATTATTATTATTAAGTTATCCTGATCTTTGCAGATTGGTGACCTGTAGGAAGAACTTGATGATATTAAATGAGCAGAGAGTACAGATCCTGTTTATACCTCTGAAGGGTCATTAATCATTGCTTTACATACATTTTCAAGGGATTGTAGATTGCAGCACTGTTTAAGGTATAAAGTCTTAATATAAGTGTAATGCTGTGCAGTCGTTTCAACGTTCATGCAAATGCTCTCTGGAAAGCTTTGTACGGTCTAATATACAGCTGAAAAGCTTTTAATTGCGCGTATCAACAAGGTGCTTGTGTGCCCCTGTGTACGTGTGTTTGTACATGTGTGTAATGTCCTGGTGCAGTGCCAGTGACTCAGTCATTAGCATCCTGCCTACACACACACACACACACACACACACACACACACACACACCAACACCCAATACCAAGCACCCATCCAAATGCAGATACGCACACATTTACCACCAGGCAACACCCCAAAACACACCCCTTTTGCCCCTCCATTGAACACACACATTGTATTTGCACACATCTTGCAAATACACACACACACGCACGCGCACTCACACATAACATCCCATTCAATTTCACACATGTCAGGGGAGACTCCCAACCAGGCAGTCATATTAAACCAGCTCATTATTTATGCAAGGGGAGAGATTGCCAGTCCCCGATTCACCTCATAAAATGTTAATATATTCATCGGGAAATTGTAGTCTTTTAATCTGCCCCACCAGAAAAACACTTATCTGCCACTACAGCACCATGTTTTACAGTAGCTCACTCTCTCCTTGGACTCATTCTCTGTTTCATCTCTCTGTTTTTACCCCCTTTACCCATTTTTTTTCTCCTTCCCTATCTCTCATTTCGCTCCCCTGCATCCACAAAGTACCTGGTGGAGATCATGTATGACATTTGGGATGCTAATTCCTATTGTCTCTTTCTTGTTTTTAATCGCCAAAGTGTCAGAACATTGCTCCAGACTACAATTTCTTCTTAAATGTTAAGCTACAGTTGAGCATTTAGTATTGTGCTGTCTTTTTGCTGAGATTGATAAAATAAACACAGTATCTCCCTTCAAAATGCTATTTTGAATATTTGTGGTCTGAAAATAAAATAAAGGAATCATGTTTGAATATTGAGATTGTTTTAGAGTGCAGTGATTCTATATGCATTGATAAACAGTTACTTACACAGAGTAAGTAAGAGTAGATAGCTGTACACAATACACCCATGAAATACAATGAATTGTGAGAAAAGGAAACGTCCACAGTAGTTATAATGTTCTTAGTCATATCTAATTTAAATTACTCTAGATTTTGAAGTAAGTGATTTATTCTGGAAATGTCACTTGAATCTGTACCTTTGTATTTCTCAGCTAAAATCAATATATTTCTGTAAAATTATCCTGCATGTTTTTTTTCTTTTCCTTTCCCCATTTCTTTCTTTTCACGGTCGGCAGACAAAAATATCTCCACTCCTCCAGGTTTTATTAAAAAAAAAAAAACATTTCTATCACCTAAAATGAAGCAGTGTTAGCTAGCTGAAAATTACCTTGGTTGCTATGCAACGGCAGCATCCTTGCAAAGCCCTGTCATTTCCCAAGCCAAACTAATATCCCATAATAACCTCAAATAAGCCCTTCTCTCATCTGCGTGTGTGTGTGTGTGTGTGTGTGTGTGTGTGTGTGTGTGTGTGTGTGTGTGTGTGTGTGTGTGTGTTGTGATGCTTATATTATGCTAAAGTACATTTTATGTAATATTATGATACTATAAAACTGTGTCATTTTCCAATCAAATAAAGATTTTTTTATTTAATCAAAGAAAATGTTATTGAAACAAAGTGTTAAATGTACAATTTATTGTTTGCTCAGTGCAAAATAATTCAAAGAAGCCTTGGCATCAACAAATCATCAAACAAATATTGCTTAACACAACAAAATATAACCTCGTTTATGACCAAGTATTTAGTTAATATACCATGTTAGGTGTTGCTGTGACAAAAAGTGCATTACATGGCAGAAAGAAACAACACCGACCACAGATTCCTTCCCACTGATGAAGTTCTATCTCATCTCATCTCATCTCATCTCATCTCGTCTCATCTCGATTCTTCTCGTCCTACCTCGTCTTAACAGCTACAAAAACTCTGTGACTTTTGTGTCATCTAATCTGGGAGATTCTAATAAGTCTCTAAATAGTAGGACTTCACCAGACACCAGTGTGGGTGGGTCATCAGTAGCTGTAAAAACGAAGCCTTGCTCAGATTTATCACAAAGTGTTGAGTGCAATGACAAGTCATTGCAGGCGTGCCCTTTGCAGGATGATAGCTGGTGCTAGTTCAATGAACTCCCTTAATTCTTTGACGAAAAACCGGGATGAAGGTCATAATCCCCATGAGGCATTCAAACAAATATCAAGGGAGTAAAAGTTAGAGGCACTTCTTATTTTGAAAATCCATTTGATTATTGCTGAAGTATTGCAAGAATTTTATAATGACAACAAAACATGTTTAGGATGTGTGTAACTTTACCTTAGTAACTTGTTTGAAGTTTTGAGTGTATTGTTGTCATAAAATAAACACAAACCCTGTGTACACCTAATGCACTGAGAAATACAGAGAAGTGTACATGAGAACAATATTTGTGTTTTATCATTATTTGCACTATATTTTAGGGCTTTTCAGTCTTTGAATCCACCCTTAAATCTATATTATTATAAATGTGCCCTATTTTTTCCCCTCAAGTCAGCCACTTAGGTTATTTCTTCCTACTGTAAAGAATGTGTGTGGGAGTCTTACATTCAAAAGCTTGAATGTGTTCTGAAAAGCATTAAGTGATCAGAATAATTTCCCTGCGTGAAAAGCTATTACACCACATGTTCCACATGCTTTTTCTTCCTGGGCCAAATGTATGGATTTTTTTTTATGTGTGAAATCACATTTAAACACATGGCCATGATAGATTGGCATATAAACCTGTCCCATCTTTTTCTGCACAGATAAAGAGTGGGTCAGAGACAGGTTGGGGTTTACAAGAAACCTTTATTGCTAGATGCAGCATGTGCAGTGAAGGTTAATGTAATATTTGTCCACTACATATTTGAATTCCATATATTTTCATAGAAAAGTGAGGAAAAAGTGCATTGTTATGCTTCTCCTTGAGCTTATTTCCAACAAAATGTTTGAAATTAAAATTGTTGCACTGAACATTTTAAAAAGATGCCTTTTGATATTCTGCTTTATCTGTGATTAAATAAAGTAAAAAGACTTTGTACAGGAGGTTTTCTATTCAGCAGATTGCTTCACAACACATCTTCCAAGGGCAGAGTTCAATCACAAATAAAGAAAAGAAAGATAAGACCGAGCTGACAAAAGCAAATATATTAAAATGATCATTTAAGGCTTTGACCTTGATCCTGCCATTTCTAAATTCAAATCACAAGATGCCTCAGAAGCATAACAAAGTCGTATTTGTGAGGTTCTGTGTGTGCTGCATGAGTTGACCTCTATTCAAAAGAAGTGGAAGTATTTAGCTTTTTTTTTAAATATTTCTTGCAAAAGCTACTTGGGACCTTTTGATTTTTGATTTTCTGTATTGCATGTCAAAGCCTCCGAATTCACAACAGACCCATACAGGAATACATCAAAGTGTTCAATCCAAGTGCTTTCACTGAGGTGACAACAACATCAAGTCAAGAAAAATGACCGTATTGTACAAGTTAGGTTCCTTTTCTGCCATTCCTGTTTGAATCGAACCACTTACAATTCAAATCAGAAAAGAGTTTGGAAGAAAAAAAAACATGCTGGCTTTTACAGCTCTCAGTGATTCAAGTCCAAATTGCACTTTGAGTACAAACTTCAGTGTAAACTTTCTTCAAAGAAACAACATTGGCCCTGACAGCATATAACAGCCTGACCTTCTGTACTTTCCAAATATCAAAAGACTCATTTCAACACCCATTCATTCACTTTCACACATTAATATAACACATTCCCTGGTACAATAGGCCAACATACAAACACACGCAGATGGCAGGCGCTGGGTCCAATCCAACTACTGTGTGTGCGTGTCTGCGTTTGTGTGACTGTGGCTGTAGGAGGTTGACAGGCAGTGTGTCTGTGATTATAAATCCAGTCCAATTCTGTCGATGCCTGTCTGGAGGAGGAGGCTTGATATGCAAGGGAGAACATAAAAGAGTGTATGTATGGACTGTGGGACCGTGTGCATTTTTGTGTGTTTAAAGAGGGCAGCACATGCAAACATGTGTATTTATGTGTTTGGGTGTAAGAACATCTGTGTGCAGAGGCAGGGACAGACACAGAAACAGGCTTTACTCAGTTACTCAGTATTTCTGGCACGCTGATAAAGCACTTGAGACCTTCAGAGTGAATAATGTCCAACAGACTGGGGCGGCCCGCTTCGATTCTCCAGCCAGCCCTCTCTGGTTTGATAAGATTGTGTTAGCCACCAACTTGCACCGCCTCAGACTTCAAACAGTTACATATTGCCCTGGAAATTGTCGCAGGCGCGTCAGGCAGATAAACTCATTTCTGATCATACATCTAGCTCAATTTATTTATAGCATCGCCAGGCAGGAAGCAAGGAAGCAAGGATGAAGGAGGGTAGGGAGGGACAGCTGGAGTGAAATGAGAGAGATGGAGAGTGAGATTTATGAAGGAAAGACGAGAAGTTTGAACATATGAAAGCTCTCCTCCTCCTCCTCCTCCTCCTCCTCCTCCTCCTCCTCGTCCTCCTTTCTTTTCCAATCCCAGTTTCCCTCCTGGTCATTCCACAATCTTGCCCCCCTTCATCATCTCGTGTCAGAGTCTCACAGCTTCATAGGTCCTGGGCAGGAAACTATATCCACAGTAACATGCAAACAAGTAAGATACTCATTGGAAAAAAAACCTTTCATCGTTGTATCTCAGTTGCACTGAATAAGATACATATCCCCCAACTTCATCTCAAAGACAAAAAGCATATCTATGTTTAGAAACACACTCTAAAGTTGTCGAATAAGACAGTTTAGTCAGCGGCCCAATGTGTTAAAAAATGATTCTGTACTAACCACTCAGGGTTAGGGGTTTTTACTCCTGTGTTAAACTTTTAAGGTATGTGGGTAGCATATTATTTACTTGAGGAACATGAGGAACACGTGAGATCAAATAGTAAATTACCAGCCTGCCAACTCTGGCCAACTCATGAGCTCTTTTAACCCACCAAGTAGTTTTTAGTGCCTCACATAATTGGACTAAGAATGTTAACATTGAGAGGTGCCTTTGAGAAAAAGGCTAATGACCCTGCTCTTTCATGAACACCTACGCACTTAATGGTATTGATGATGATGATGATTACGATATTAAGTTTTGATCCTGATTAGAACTCTTAAGAACAGCTGTCGATGTTGTGTTTTTTTGTCTCTGTGCACTTCCTGTCAGCACATATTACCGCTCAGACTTAAAGCAGTTTGTTTGCACTTACTGCCGTTGTTTCCTCCTGCTAGATCTTTGCTTGTGTTGTACTTAGTTACTGAATAAAAGTGTCTGCTAAATGACATTAAAGTTATAAAAGGTGAAATGTTTGTCTGGCTTCAATTTTTAAAGTTAAACTGACTGTAACTAGAACTTGCATATTTTGGATCGCTAACTATAAAGCATAAAGAGCAAACATGTGTCAAAGTGATGCAGGTTTACCTAGAGTGTCATATTTTGAAGCTTAGACGCACAGACCAAGCTGCATCTTAAGAGTTGGGAGTAAGACTGTTTTTTACATATTGGCTGTCTTTTCAGTGCAAGTATCTACACATGGCTTTCTGAAGACATGCCTTTATGCGAAACATTTCTGAATGACGTGTCCTGACCATTTTTAGCTTTCACAACCTCTGATTAAAATGATCTAACATGCTCTGCTTCTCTGTGTTTTAACAAGGTAACTGTTTCAGCAAGAGAGGAAACAGGCTTCAATTTAAACAAAAACAAAACAAAAAAATGATAGCATGTGACACAGCTGTGTGTGTGAGAATGTTTTATGTAGGAGTGAGACACGTCGTCAGGTGGTTTCACCTCAGTGTTGTGCTCTCACAGTGTCTCTCTTATAGCACCCCTGCTAACTTCCTGCCTTGAGTTTTTTTCTGCCTCTGTCTCACCACTGCTGTCTGGATCTCACACACACACACACATCCTAGTTTCTCTTTTACTTTTACTGAACAACACATGTTCTACCTCCCTGAGACTCTCAGACCAATATTTCCTCTTAATTGTATCTGTCTTTCTCATTCTTGGCCTCTCCACCGATAAAGCTTTTTACCAAATGGAAGGGCCTGCACTCTCTCTTTCTGTTTCTCTGTAGCACACACATGATGACATTTTTATGATCATTATTCTTCCACCTCCAGGCTGACTTCAGAGCTAATCAGCAAGGGGACAGTAGTTGAAGAGGAGATTGCGTGCACTGGGTGTGAGTGTATGGTGTAAGTGAGAAGAGAGAGATAACATAGCAGGCCTTTATCCTGAGTTAAAATCCAGATTGACTTGTGTGATGCTTAAACTTTATAGTTGGGCTTTATTTGCAGAGAAAGGTTATTAAAGTGGGACTGTGGGACTGAGAATGGGAAGTGCAGATGTGTTCTTGGCTATCTGAATAGCAGATAGGATTTCTATAAGAAAAGCAAAGCTTTTCTGCTGACATGGAGTTTGTATATTTGCTCTGCAATCCAAAAAATAAATGTATAAACTTAGTTCGATGCTGCAACACTGTTCTCCTTTATGGGAGATTTTTAAGGTTTGGGGTCACAGGACAAGGTCAAGTTAAGAATAAGATTATCTAAGAAAGAGAAATATTCTACTTGGAGAATGTTTTGAAAAGCTTGAAAAGAGAGGAGAGAGAGAGAGAGAGAGAGAGAGAGAGAGAGAGAGAGATAACAAGTAAGGTGAGTGTCGCACTGACAGCTTCCCGGACAGGCAGTGACAGTTATGTCTGTACATTACAGCTGCAAACTCTCACTTCCTCAGTAGCATAGCACCTTGACCTTTTCAACACTGCATATTCAGCATATGACAGCACAAGTCAGACGACAAGAAAGGCAAGCAGCACACTTTAGAAGTCTAATGAAAGAATTAATGAAGGCTTTATTAAAGAGAAGTACAGTTCTGCAAAGCTGACAGCAAGTGAAAAGACAGACAACCAGCACATGCAGAGAAAAAGTATTTTTAAATTAACTCTTTTGACTTTTGATGAGCTCCTGCACACTTAGATAGATTCGGTTAACCTACAAAAGGTACAATGCAGAGGCAAAAGCAAGACTACCCCTGAAAAGGAACTGGCCTTATTTTTCCTGACTGAATATTCTCTCTATTCTGCAAGTGTCCTTGTCACTACTGGTAGTATGAGGTGGTCCCTACAGCCTAATCAGTTTGCACAGGTAGTCCAACTCTTCATGGATGGCACATCTATAAGTGCTGTCACAAGAAGGTTTGCTGTGTCTCCCAGCATAGTCTCAAGAGTATGGAGGAGATACCGGGAGACGGCAGTTAGACAGGGCTGTAGAAGGGCATCAACCCAGCAGCAGGACCGCTATGTGCTCCTTTGTGCGAGGAGGAACAGGTGGATTACCGCCAGAGCCCTGCAAAATGACCTCGAGAATGTTACTGGAGTGCATGTTTCTGACCAAACTGTCAGAAACAGACTCCATGAGGGTGGCATGAGGGCCCCACGTCCTCTGGTGTGACCTGTGCTCACAGCCTAGCACCATGCAGCTCGATTTGCATTCGCCAGAGAACACCAGAATTGGCAGGACCGCCATTGGCGCCCCATTTTTTTCACAGATGAGCGCAAGTTCACACTGAGCACATGTGAGAGGCGTGAAAGAGTCTGGAGACGCTGTGGTGAATGTAATGCTGCCTGTAACTCCATCCAGCACGACCGGTTGGGTCAGTGATGGTCTGGTAAGGCATATCCTTGGAGGGTCGCACAGAAGTCTGTGCGACCCTCCAAGGATATGCTTTATAGCCAACAGCACCCTGACAGCTGTTCAGTACCGGATTAAAACCTTAGAACGTCTGTCAGACTTTACGCTGGTGCAGTGGTCCCTGGGTTCCTCTGAGTGCAGGACAATGCCTATCCAATGTTGCATCAGCCTGTGATTACAATTTATTACTTTGTTTTTTGGTGTGATTTTGAATCAAGCCCTCAATGGGTGAATGCTTTTGGGTCCCATTGACGATTGTTGCATAATTCTGTTCTCAACCAATTATCCATCAGTAAAGATTTTCAACTTGAATAATTTGTTTATCAACATCTGATGTATAATTTCAGTTTTCCCTTATTTTTTTGAGCAGTTTTACTACATTGGTGATGTGGTTGTACAGTTTAAATCTCTGTGTTTACAAGTTATAAGAAAGAGCCTGAGGACAAAGGTCAAAGGTCAAATGTGTCTTTATTGTCCCAACAGGGACATTTGTTTGCAGCCGGAAACATACAAGACAACACTAAGAAATAATCTAACTAACATTAGGTGCATAAATACATAAAACATAAAATCCCAGCAGAGATGCTCCAGCATCCAGATAAAAGGGATAAAAGTGAAAGTGCAGATTGCAATGAACAAGAAATTCAAATTCAGGAGGAGCATTATACCTGGATACATGAAATCAATATATGCACTAAACAGCAATAGGTATTTATTTCACTTGAGCCCTCATGTTTATAATAACTTTAATTTCCAAAGCACCTTTAAAAATCAGGAGTTTACAAAGCGCTTTGACAAGTGAAGCCAGAGCCCTAACCATTTTGGTGCCCTAGTCAAGATTTTAGCGGTTGCCCCTTAAATTGCAGACAGTTTGACCACTAATATATTATATTCATCCACTTAAAGAAAACTGGCATACAGTTTTATATTTAACATCATTTATTTATTTTAAAATAAAAAATACTTACAAATAAACATGAATAAAATGGTAATAACTCTAATATTTCTTATAAATAAATACAAATAACTAGTGTAACAGAACAAACAATATCAAACAGTGCAGGGAGCAGAAGTGGTCACACACAGACGGCCCAGGTATAGCAGGGGATGGATTTAAATGTTTTGATTGCATCTGGAGAGAGAAGATGAGCATTTGTGAAACGATGGGCATTTTATAATATAGTGTGAACACAAAATATTATTCTGTCTTCAGAGCAGTACAGAAACCTCAGCATAGTTTTTCAGGCGACCCCAAACGTTTTCCTAACCAGACCTACAGCATGCACACATATCTATTCAGAGAGGACTTCATGCACAAAATGCATTCATGCTCTTAGACATCAATACTCTAAAGGCAAGAGCTTAAAACTATTAATGACAACAGGAGGTGGAAAATAAACATTTTAATACACAAATTTAAGTACACAAAGATGTCAATAAATGTAAAATTAGGTTTTGGGTCCCAAACAACATAAGAACAAAAGAAGAAGTGTATTTCTTAAAGTGGTTATTTTCATAACATCAATAATCTTAACCTAATAAAAGTACAGTGGAAATAACTGATGTTAACTCGCGCTAGGAAACACTGACGTCACTATCATTCATCAATAACGAGCTAGCTTAAATACAACAGATAAATCATTGATCTGTGCAGCACGTTAGCTCTGTGTCTTTTTCATGTTTTTCCTCCTCATCTTCTGTTTCGTCCCTGGGCTCCCGAGGGCTTTGTTGTTGTTTACATTACGGTCATTTATAAACGTGATATTAATCCGTACGGTCAGTGTCTCTCACTTCTAATAAGTCACCTGCCCTCCTCCTCCACAACGAGCAGGTAACGAGCAGCTGTGTTGTGATGCGCCAGGTCAAGCAGGAGACAAGAAAATAGAGCCTTTTTAAATATGTGATAGTTGTGTTTTCATGGCTTCTGTTGTATCATTACTAAATAATAGCATGAAAATTATATTAGATAAATAATATTTAATTATATTTAAACACATTTTTCCTTCTATTTCTTCTTCTTATCTTCAACATTTCTGCCGCACTCATTTGGGACGCCAGCGGCACCCCCTATGGAGGCTGGCGCCCCCTATGGAGGCTGGCGCCCCTAGCATTTGCCTATACTGCCTATGCCACGGGCCGGCCCTGAGTGAAACAATAACAGCACAGGAAACAGAACATAAACAAACATGGCCAGACTCAGTGAGACAATAAGAGGGCGAAGGTAACTGAAATTAGGTCAAAAAGACAAAAGATATAAAACATACTAGAGAAGAGACAGTAAAAGAGCAAAAAAAAATCAAAGAAAGACAATCATTTTTGTCTTCTTTGGGCAGTTGTGGCTCAGCGGTACAGTCGGTCATCTCTCAACTGGAAGGTCGGGGGTTTGATCCTCAGCTCCTGCAGACACATGTCCAATGTGTCCCTGGGCAAGACACTTCACCCCAAGTTGCACCTGCTGCTTTGTCGGTGGAGGATGAATGTGTATGAATGGGATTAGCTAATACTGAGTGACACTTTACATAGCAGCCTCTGCCATCAGTGTGTCAATGGGTATGAATGGTATGAATGGGTAACGGTGTAAAAGCGCTGTGAGTAGTCAAAGGCTAGAAAGGTGCTATACAAGCTCAAGTCCATTTAACATTTACCATAGATAAAGATAGATTTTTAGAAATAAACAGTTTATATAATCACTTTTTTAATGAGTGAATTAAACGCATTTGAACTGAATCAATTATCAGGTTTGATGTACTAGTTATTCAAGTCTCATGATTCAATTTTCTTTTTTACATGTTGCATTGAGGGTTTCCTTCGTCTTTGCTTCATAAAAGAGCCAGGAATATTCCTCTAACTAGGACACACTTTATGACAGCTACATGTAAGGACATGAGACTTGTCTGAAGACCCCTCGATTAAAATCCTTAACCCTTACACATACAAGATAATCACTCCTAACCTCTATAATGCAAACATTTAAAACTATGGCTGACTTTAGCATCAGAAATGAACTGATCGCTACAGCTTAACCCTAGAATTAATGTTTATCTCGTGCAAACAACTCATGCATACATGCCTCAAAGTTTACATAGTGTCATCTTATGTCTTGTTGTCCAGGTCACCACCCACTACATACTGTCTTTTTGAGGGGATTTATCCACAGATGAGCAATAGAATCGCTGTGTAAATATTAAAGATGGATAGACAGGGAGTAGTATGAGAGTATGACAGGGTAAAGGGGGGAGGAGAAGAGGTGAATAATGCTTACAGAGGTTGTTAATCAGTGTCAGTTGGAGATATGGGGGTGGGGATGCAGGTAATGGGCACATGTGAGGGATGGCATTACTGATGCGAGTGTAGATGAGCAGGACAAGTAGATGCAAGAAGACAGCACACGTGTGTGTGTTGTGTCTTTTCATGTTCTGAGGGTGTGTTATCAGGTTGTGCTGCATCATCATGGTGAAGCATGTGACAACTAACTAACACTTCAAGAGAATTATGGGAGGAGCAGCTAACCAACAATTCATTTAATCTTTCATCCCAGTCTGACTGTTGCTTGTGCTTCCTTACTCACTAAACCTCCTCTTCCTCCTGTTTTACTTAATGTTTTCCGCTAGCAGCTACTTACTCTGTGGGATCTTTTCACACTCTCCTTTACACCCCAATCCCATGCATCCCTTTCTTAGTGTTTTTCTTCCTCCCTTTACTTTTCCATGCCACTCTTGCTCCCCCTGTCACCTTCATTTTTCTCCTCTTTGACTTCATTTAATCCTCCCTGTCCAAAAAGAGATGAAGGAAAGACACCATGTACGAAGTTATTAATAGACAACAATCCTTTCATTTATTGCTTTTCACCCTCTAAGTCTATAACCTCTCCACCTTCTTTTCATCCTACACATATTTTTTTCATTCAGCAGATATTTGATAAAAGAGCAACTGGATCTTATGGATATGAGATGCAATCTTTAATCATCCTGATGCTAGGGAGATTATCACCGGAAAGCTGTGTCTATCTATCTCTGTGTTATCTAACTCTATCCCACTTAACATGCAGATACCGTGCAGAAAAGGATTTGATTAATATGAGAACTGACATCCATAAACTAAGAAGCCTGATGTTGGAACAAATAGAGGGTATTTGCATACATTCTGTAGGTCACCCTGGAGAAGTAGGGGCAGAGGAAGAGAAAAAAGGAGTTTGAAAGAAGTAAGAGATCAATTAGAAAATTAAGTTTTAAGCTCTATTCATAAATAAAAATATGTTTTCTAGTCTATACCTGAAAAGGTCTTTATTTACTTCTTAGTCAAATGGAGACATTTTGACTAATTTAATTGATTCTTGTGAGCAATGATACCTTGATATTTCATGCAGCTTTTGTAAATGGACTTGAGCTTGTGTAGCGCTTTTTAGTCTTCTGAGTACTCAAAGTTCTTTTCCACCTCAGGTCACACCTACCTGTTCACACATTGATGGCAGAGGTTTCTATGTAAAGTGACCATCAGAAGGAACTTACCCCATTTATCTGATGATACAAATGATCACACCGCCGACGAAGCAGCGGGAGCAATTTGGGGTTAAGTGTCTTGCCCAAGAACATATCGGACATGTGGCTGCAGGAGCTGCACGGGGATCGAACCCCAGACCTTCTGTTGAGAGACGACCGACTCAACCAACTGAACCACAGCCGCCCCGTACAGAGGTGCCCTTTACGACAAGTCAAGATTTCCCACTAATAAATATGGGGGAAACAGTGATCAAAACATATAATAATTCAAATGTTTTCAAGATTCTCCAAAAATCAATTCAGAAAGTAGGAGAACAAAGATGAAAAAGATTTTAACAATTTATTCTCTCGCCTGTGCTATAGCCTTTCTGATGTACAGAAATCAAACTGCACTTAGATCACAAAGATTCAGGGTGAAAACAAAGAACCGCGGGAAGAAGAGAAGAGAGAAGTTGTCCATAATAAAGCTTACATTATTAATAAGAGCATCATTATGGCTGCTTTACAATGCAGCTTCCATAAAAGACTCTGAGTCATTACTGTCTGAGTGCTGACTACCGTGAAAAGGACATTGTACATTGTTAATCACCCTGCTACAGAGCTTTTAACAGCACAGAAAGGCTCTTAATGTGTCCAGCAGCATGTGTAACTGAATGTCCATCCTGTATAAACACATACATTTTATTGTTGTCAGGGGTTGATAAACATACATTTAGGGTTGATGTTCAACATGTAATTGTAGTTTTGTTCGAAAGTTGCTTTACAAGATGCCTGCAGCCAGAAGTAGTAACGTCGGTTAAAGACATCTGTATAAGGAGTTACAATATAAAACAGAGAGAAAATTATGAAAGGAAAAGAAAACAAAAAAAATGTTGCTCCTTAATCACTCACTCAGTCCTCTCTCTTATCCCCCCTTCTCTCTTTCTCTTTCTGTGTGCCTTCAGAGATGCTTTAGTCACTATAATCCGCTGAGCGTTGCTTTAATCACATCTTCGTGGGTCTCCACTTTTTAATTAAGGCCCGTGTTTCAGCTCATTTCACTGCGCATATTTAGCGAGCCGGTGGGACGCCGAGGCATTCATCAGAAGGATAGTCTGACAGAACAGCGTCAGGCGGCTCCTGAGCACGCCTTTTAAAGACACTGATTGGGTTTTGAACTGAGAGAAGATGAAGGGACACACACACAATTACAGACACAAGATTAGTACATATCCTCTTATTTGAAATATATTTCCACAGGTACGCCTTTCTTACCTTTCCATTTCTCACATACAATATGCATTGACAGCAGGAGTAAAGGGCACCTCTGACTCTCGGCTCTTATTCAGACAAGCCAATTAAACATAAACTCCTTACAGTATTAACTCTGAAAAACATAGCCTTACCTTGATTGTTTTTCTGTGTGCCTGATTTTTTATTATTTTTTAAGTATATTCAAAATAAATGTTATTATCCTAGTTACCGCCTGCTTCTCTGCAAAGCTTGCATATCTAAATTTCAAACTTGATATGGTCCTGTGCAAACACAGCCATGTACAAGAAAAGGGCAGATTGACACACACACAAAACGCGTACATGTGTGTGCTAATGCAGGCATATGCATCTGCCCAAACATCACTTCTATTTTCTTAACTTATACCAAGAATTCCATATTGGTGTCCTTTTCCCGTGAACTCACACTTCCCTCTTAGTCTTTTTATCTCTCTGTCTCACAAATGCACACACACACACACACACACACACACACACACACACAGACAGACACACACGCACACATTTCCCCCCATTGCTCCATCAGTGATCATCACACAGTCTTCCATTAACTTCGCAGCGAGCGGTTTTCCATCTCCCTCAGATTGCTCTTGTTTGTCATCCTAAGCTCTGCCTTCAATCATGTTTGCCCACGCCTTTACAGCACATTGCCCATTTAATTGGATCGAGAACCCCGTTTTGAATATGTAAGAGCAGGAGCTGCATAATAATCAGAAATATTCAAATGAAGGACTGCACTGTTAATTGACATTTCTGGATGTGTTTGAAAGGACAGAGTGTTTTTTTTATGGAGGGCTAACAATGATGTTGGCTTTGTGAGAGGTTAGTCACAGAAGAAAATCTGATTTAAAAATAAAAATCTAATTTTTCTCTTGATCTTAAATAGAATCAACCACAGAATTGTAGCTACATGTTTTATCACTGTGTTATTAAAATGACAAACATAATTACACAGTTCAAAACCTTTTATAGACCATTTTAAAAGCAGTCAGTCTGCAGTGGAACCAACATGTGGTCTTATTAGCACATCTTTAAAACTTCAAATGCAGCATAAGACAAGATTAAACGTTATTGATTAGTGTGAGCCAATCAGGTCACAGCTGGAGACACTGAGAATGATCACAAAGAGAGGGGCAATAGATATATAGAAATAAGGTTAAAACTGAGATAGAAAAGGAAAATATGACAAAAACATCACAGAAAGTAGAATATTTACAGTAACAGCTAAAACCTTGCACATGTATGCTTACAACAGCTCAAAACCATGAAACAAAACCTTAAAAAAAAAAGAATTGATCTGATTAAAGCTGTTCAATCACCCAATTTAGGTTCAATATCCTTCGTTAATTGCTGAAAGGTGGTTATTGAAGTCCTTGTGAAGACTGAATATTGGCAGCTGTAACGTGTTGGAATTGGCAGGTTTAAGGTCAGGTCCATGGAGTCAAAGTTCGCACCTTAACGACATGAGTGCATGCTTTGCTGAATAGTGACATAGAAGTGTCACTGAAGTCACCAGAGGAGAACAAAACAATTACCAATAAATGACTAAAAGGTAATGGGCTGTAGCAAGAGAACCCTCCCATCATTTGGTGAGTAAGAAGATCACATGGATGTAAGAGGATGTATCTGTTGCTACTTTCTTTTGATGTTGCAGTCAATTGATTGACACCAGTGGTATAAGTACATTTGCTTCAACCCCACCCCAGGATCACAAGAATCTGCCTGAGAAGTGGAAGGAGCAGTAATGCTCGGATCTTTCCCATGTGTTTTGAGATCAAGCACCTTTTTAATGGTGATTAGAGCTTCAGGTTGTTACAAGACCACATGCATAGACCTTAAGGGAGAGACGTATGGAGGGATGTCGGCGGAAACACCTGCTGTATTGCAATAATTAGAGAATAATGAACGCGCCTAATGTAGTTTTGTTTTATCCACAGAGTATTCTCCCTTTGTGAAAGGAACCCAGGTATTTATTGAAAGAGGAGGAAGCAGTTGGTGAAGAGAAACAGGAGGAGCAGATGAAGGCAAAACTGCAGTGATGGCGAGAGTTTAAAGAGAGAGACTACAGACTGCATGAAGCATGACTTATAACAAATGACAGAGTTCAAAGCAAGGCCGAGTCCTCTTGTCTTCTCTCTGCTATTGCCAACGTGCGTACACACACACACACACACACACACACACACACACACACACATACAGATACAGTACAGATTCAATGGGTGACAGTGAAAAGGGTGATTCCACTTCTTTGAGCTGACATAAAGATCAGTGATTTGGGCCCAGGGGGCCTACTGAGCGCACTTACTGTCGGCTCCAACACATCCCTACACGGCTGCCTTGGGGACAAGAAGACCTGATGGCTCACACACACACACAACATACATACACATTCATAGACTCCTTAAAGACAATTTGTGTATGCACATGTGCTGCAATCTACCGTTCAGTATTCACCTTTGCAAACTGAAGCTTGAGCATGTGTGTGCTCGTGTCTTCACTGGAGTGCATGGGTTCACATGACACTGCCCCTCTGCCTCATCTGCAAATGCCAGCAAGGACTGATGTGTCAGTATTATGTGCAAATGCAGTCATGATGAAGAGAGAAGGGCAATTACCACTACAGGGCAGTGGAGTTAGACAGCTCGTTGCTTCAAAAAAAATGACATGATCAAATTAAAAGAACAATTTAGATTTGTATTAATCCTACATCCTGTTTTATTACATAAAGGGGGCTTCATCACATCCAAAGTTAACCCTGATGTGACAATTGAGAACTAGTTCTGGATGAAGCGTCAAAGTGGAGAAGCAGCATAAGGCCCTACTAGGAGCTCTTTAGCAGCACACTGGATTTCTGTCTGTTTCCACAAGCCTCTCTTTGCTGCGTGATGTGTGAATGCCCTGAAAGACAATTTGTCAACGTTATTATTATTATTCTTTAGCTGCAGCTTGGAAATTCGAAATTATTCTGACTAGTCAAGCACAACATGTGCAGCTGCCGCCCAAGGGAGGAAAGGCAGACTTGTTGGAGCTGTGATTGTAAGTAATGCAACTTAAGTAAAACATTTTTATTGCTATACATAGGTTTAAATGCTCAAAAGCATTTCATAAACTCCAACCTGCTTCCAATTTGAAAACAGATTTGAAAGAGATTTGCTTTCATTTTCAGAGATTAGATTTCCCCAATGGGATATGTGACAGGACCTTTTATTTAAACTTTCCCACAGGGACGCCCGATGAATCTGTCTCTGATGAGAGTTTGATATCAATGTAAAAAAAAGCCATATGTCCAGTCAAAGGTTATTGCTTTATATCATAAAAGATGGTATTGCTTTGGGTCTAAAGTATTCAACTACTAAACAGATAAAACGCCCCTATTGCACAGAAAAAGTGCACCATTGCTAAAGTGAGCAGCAAAACTAAAAGAATCTTTCATGAAAGCGTTGTAAAGGACACATACATAGAGGAGGTTTCTCTACAATGGTCATAAATGTAACTCATTTACAGCGCTGTAACTTGTTCACCTCTGAATAGCATCGTAGTTTATTCATGAACATATGCATCCCTTCTAGGCTTCTAACAGGAATATATTTCATTCTGTTTGAAACGTCTCAGATCAATTGACTGAACATATGAGGTGCTTTTAGGCTTGATATGGTATGTGATATTTTGTTTATTAATGTTTACTTCTCAGCGTGAACAAAGGAACATATGCAAAAGCTTTAAGAGCTCTAACTTTTTCTTTGAATGTAAAGTTCCGACAGCACACTACGGACCAGTTTGTTCAGTGTATGAATGCATGCACATTTTTCTTCACCTACATGTTTGTAATATTGTCTTCATGCCTGTATGTTCATGATTGTGCATTTATGTGTAAATGCATGCCCATAAAATGTGAATACACATATCAAATGGAATTGGGGTCACCAGTGTAATGAGTTTTGTTGTTGTCCCCACATGGTCACTGGGTATCCTATTGGTACAGTGCTCAACAGAAGGGTATACACCACTGCAGACACACACACACACACACACACACACACACACACACACACACACACAGGTCCCCCTGGAGCAGAGTACATATAGGCGACATGTTGGCACTGATGAGGGCAGACAGCTCGCCCCTTACACATAGACAGACCCAGACAGGATGGCGTGGTGCCAACAGCAGCTATGGGGTCTGTGGTGTGTGTGTGTGTGTGTGTGTGTGTGTGTGTGTGTGTGTGTGTGTGTGTGTGTGTGTGTGTGTGTGTGTGTGTGTGCGTGTGTGTGTGCGTGTGTGTGTGTGCGTGTGTGTGTGTGCATGTGTTTGTGTGTCAGCTCTGCCCGCTTCAAATGTCCTGCTGGGAGTTAGTCTCCGTGTTTTAAAACAAACAGACGAGAGCGAATAGGAGAAGGGAGAGCAGAGAGAGAGAGAGAGAGAGTGATGGAGACAGACAAAACAAAGAATGTGAGAAAAAATAATCCATTTTAGGTTTCTGCTTATCGATTCATCTTTTTTTTTCTTCTATTTTTCCAGCTTCTACAGTTTCTCTTCTCTGAAACATGAACAAGTGCCAGAAAGAGCTGTGCTGAGAGATAATGAAAGGTTGAACCTTTTGCTGTGACTTGATGTCAGATCGAGTCACAAGTCAAGCACCTTCTCTCAGCCATATGCTTCATGGTTCAAAAAAGGTCTCCTGTGGGTGTGTTTGTGAGCGGCAGTCTCTGAATCCCACACCTCTGTAGGTGTAAATGAGACTCAGGCAGCAGGCGGAGGCCCACTCGTAGCTGAGACGGTACGAAAGAGCAAACGAGGGAGAAGACTGACATTCTGTCTCTTTAAAGCTCTTTTCTCTCACGTACACACCTCAAACACAACGCCACACACACCTACGTACTGCATGTGAACCACACAGACCCCCTGTTGTTCACTGCACTAGCTAGTTATGCTAATGTCTCTCCTCACTAAGACTGTCAAGGCGTGGAACAGGATTAGCATAAAGTTGATTTCAAAGCATCTACACGCACACACACACACACACACACACACACACACACACACACTCAGGCATCTGTGCTATTTAAAATAATCACTCCTCAGACTGAGTATTAGTAATCAGCGTGGGGTGTTGGGCCTCAAAAGAAAAGAACATATATGATGTGTGTATGTAAAAGCAATGTCTGCAATCATGACATTAGGAGCCTAACTTAATCTGCATAACAGCAATCGCAAAGTACTTTGCAATTTTCCTGAAATAGAGGTCTGAGGCCAGAAGTGGTAATATTGGATTAGAAAGAAAAAACTTACAAACTCCTTGAGGAATGTTTACATTATACACAAAACTCACATGCCAAATTTGATCACAAAATCAACAGCAAGCAACCAGATTTCAACTGTAAAATATTTTATTCTCCATACAAATCAACTCAGAATAGAAAACTACAACACTCAGAGCTTTACAAGCAACTTATGATTGAGTTTTTATCAACTAAAGATCCATAAAGCTTTACCGTGTTATAACTGTGTCGTTTGATCATTGAGTATACATTAGCAAAAGGTAAGCATGTAAGCATGTTTGAGTTTTAATAAATCAGAAACTATGAAGCGCTTCATTAATGTATTGAAACATCTACAACTATAATCCTGCTTTATTGGCCATAGAAGCAATGTGGAAGTTTAATTCTTGTATCAGAAACATTGTGATCCAAAACAACTATTTTAAATGTTTCCAAAATGCAAAAATGCATTTGTTTTGTGTCTTGGTCAACAAAGTAGAATAATTCAGAAGCCCTTAACCAAAACCACTTCCTAAAATATAATTAATTTTGCACTGCACAGCTATAATCATGGGATTGAGTCTCCTGGATTATACAAACATTATCACATTGCTGATAGTATCTTGCACATCTTTCTCTCTTCAATTCAATTTAATGCCGATTTGATCTGAGTGAAAAACGGGATACAATCAGTTCGTTTAAGTGGTGATAAAACATGGAATTATTTTTTTGAACTGAGACTAAGAATTAAATAAACCAAAAAAAACACTTTATTAAAATACACCGTTACACTGAGTATCAACAACCTATCAATGCAACCACAACACAGTTTGTTAAAATGTCGTCATGTCAGTGTGGACTCACTTAGCAGACTTCTTCATGATAGATCCACACAATGTTACCAACTCAAACACTGCTCCAGCACTTCACTAAGGAATGCAGTGCTGCACTGTGCAGTGTTAGATAAGACTTTAATTTGCTCATGAAGAACACTTATGCATTCTTATGCATTACCAAAAGAGTCCTTCTTGTAAATCTAGATAGAGCCACTCTTGAAATCTCATTATAAATCTGTGGTGAAGAATGATGCTTGAATAAATCAGGAAGACATGACATCATAGCTTCTCCTAAATCATCTAAATCACGGATAAATCAACTCTATCCTTCCCTCACACATGTGTGCATTTACACAAAACACACAGACTGGCATCAGCAGAAGTGTGCACACGTGCACATGGTCACACGCACACACCAAGTGGCCACACTGCGAGGCTATCAGCTCCGGCACACCATTGTGGGTTTCATCAGATGTTTCACTTATTTTTTTCTCTCCCTCTGTTTTCACTTTCCGAGCGTCTATGGGAAACGACAGATGGATGGAGAGGAGGGGAGGGCAGAAGACAGGAGGGGGGAGGGAGGGGGTGGAAGAGAGAACTGAGGCTGTTTTTCTTTCTTTCTTTTTTTCTTTCTTTCCTTTTTTGAATCTAAACTAAATCTAAATTCTCCACTGCCATACGCTGACCTGCAGAGGAATGTGCCATATGCTGAGAAATTCATCAAGCAGTGCTGGAGGCAAACAGTGGATGAGACTAAATATTAAGTACATTCAAAGACTCTGCCAGAGACCTTTGAGCTTCAGTGCTGCTGCTGCTGCTGAACGTGGCTCAGAGCTGTGAAATAGTTTTTGTAAAGTGCTGCAGCAGGCAGGAGGATTAATGGAGGAAATTAAACTTTGAATATGACCTTGTCCATAACTGTCAAGGTGAATATTTGAATGTAACGGAGCATCGCCTTTAGATGCAACAGCAATTGAGCTATATAAATGAACTAAGTGATGCTTTCAGTGGCTCCAATGCTCAATGTTTGCATGCATGTTGTACTCTCTCTCAAGACATGCTGTGCTGCTTTATGGGTATTTTCTTTTTCGAACTCCTCACACTTATGTCAGCATTGAATGTTTTCATTTCTTTATCACATTTGTCAAACTACAACTTCACTACCATGCCTGTGTCCAGTTGTATAATGTATAATTTCTGGGCTTTAAAGTTGTTAAGCACTTGAGTGCACAGTTTTCTAGAGCAGTGATTCTAAGTTTAAAAAAAAAACTATTCCAATGCACATGTAGTTGATCAAGACCTTAGCCACTGATACAGGATGAGAGACTCAGGAAAAAGGTTTTCCAATTTTTGCTTTATTATAAATCAAACATATATTTCACTAACAACAAGTCATCATGCACCTCAAACATTATACAGGAACTCATAGAAGTGCCAATCTATACTTTGATGCTCATATTTTAAGGTTTTGAAAGCTCAGTCTTTTCAGCCCTGGAATTAAGATTACCTCATGTTCTAAAAATAACACAGCTGATTATGTGTAATATTATCTGATTAATGACATTTAAAATTAAAATTGTAACAATATATAAATGTTGTTTTTCGATTTCGAATTTTGAGAAGTCTTTGACTTTTCCTTTTATACCGAGCCTGAAGCAAAACACTTCAGTGAGAAAAACATTCAAAATAGACGCTCTTATATTCAATGATATGTTCCTTCTTCAAACAAATATAAACGCCAGACTTTTCAAAGCTGTTTCCACATTTGTGGAAATGCAGAAATAGTAGGAAATACATTTACTTTGAAAATGTGAGGAGATTTTTTTTTTTTCTCCAAATCAAATGTAGTGATGCCCCTAAGGCCTCTCCTTGATCCAGGGTGGAGGTGAATGCACAGAGCTGCCATTTTGGTCCTCACACACACACACACACACACACACACACACACACACACACACACACACACACACACAGTCAGTCAGAGTGATATGGGGGGTTTCTCCACAGATGTGATTGGGGATCATTTGTGTGCATGTGGTGAAGCCCCCTTACCCCATACATACACACACACACGCACACACACACACACAAGCTCACACTCATAAACACAGTGCCTGTCTGCCACGGGTGTCAGTACATCTAAAAGGTCTCAACATAAATGGGATTAATGCAGTCTCTCTCCCATCGGCAATCATTAAGCATTCTGTTTAAAGCGCAAACACACTCAAAATAAACGCACTTCCACTCTCCCCTGCTGCTGTAAATTATTCAAAGAAGAGAAAAAAATTAAAGGAAAGAGAAAAAGAGAGAGAAACTGAGATGGGGGGGGGGGGGGGGGGGTGAAATGCGAGCGTCTCCTCCGAGGGGAGGAGGTGCGCTGGATGGGAGAGAGACGAGATAAATAAGAATGCAAAGGAAGAGGGAGAACATGAAAGAATTGTTTTAAAGCTGAGAATCCTAAAATGCAAGCGGCTTTGTCACTCAGGAGTGATGCCTGCTTTCTATATCGTGCCATGTTTCTCTGTTTTTCTCCCAACCCCAGTTTCTCCTTTCTTTCACCTGTCATCTCTCTCATTCTCTCTTGACGTATTCCTCCCTATTTCTCCAACTTTCTTCCTCCCTCCTCTCTCCTCCCTCCTCTCTCCTCTCTCCCCATTTGAAATCCCTGCCTGCCTGCTGCCATACATTAATAACTATTTACTTCCCACTGAGAGCAATTACATAAAGAGATACTTTTTTCATCTCCTTTCTTCAACTTTAGAATCCAGGCGTGTACTTTCCATATTTGGAGGCCTTTACTACACACAGTATAGGTTATTTGGCTCTCTGGTGCAAGCTGTAGAATTGAAAAGATTGATGTAAAAACCTAAAAAGGCCTTTACAATATTTTAAATGGGCTTCCTCCAAAAATGATCTCCCTTATTAATGGTTTTTAATTGGCGTTAATGCAAAAATGAGATCATTTTTGATCAGGTAGGAGATTTGTTTTTCTAGTCCTGGAATGATAAACAATACGGGGGTGCATTTCACTCAACCACTAAATAGAAGCCACCTTTCTTTGAATCATTGGGGGAAATGAACACAACCTGAATGTCAAATTTGCCATCACATCGCAAAGCATAGGTCACATGGAAATGTTTTTTGAAGCAAAAACCTCTGGCTTTATTATATGATATTTCTTACTATAGACATAAAAAAAAAAAGACATACCTCATCTGTTCAAAGTAAAGCATTTATAGACTGTCTTCATGGCATGTGTGATGCTGGCAGACTCCTCTAATCAAGCTAAATTAATGTATACAATTAAAGGGGAAATGAAGAATACCCACAGATGTAATTAGCATTGCTTGAGTGTCAAAACAAATAACATTCTTGTGTTTGAGGAAAATGTAATAATGGAAGGCAACATCAAATAATGTTCTTATTTCTATTCACAACACGAAGCCACTTCAGATGGAAACAAATGGCAGTTCCTTTATGTCACTTTTGTGAAACCAAGGTGTGTTTGTTAAAATGTCTACCCTGTAAAAATGTGTATTTAGAATATGCAGTGATATTATAACATTGTGTATGTTTGTTAAAAAAACGAGTTTCAGTTAATGTTGAATGGATAAGCCTCATTAACAGATTTATTTTCTAACCTTTAATGAAACTGCTCGCCGAAAGAGACGTTGATTTCTGCCTGTCTGATTCTGTTCTTTCATCTCGATGCTTTCCACATTCACGGGTAAAATTGTTTTTCTCACTTATCCGAGGTGTCTTGCCTGCTCAGCACAGCCTTGCTGTTCCTCTTACAAACACAAGCCTGAAGGTTACACTCAGCATGTCCCTACATGAATGCTGCCGCTCTCTTTGCATCTTCTTCTGCACATTTATTAGAAAATGTTAGAATGAACTGTGATGAGGGCTCACAATACTCACTTTAATTGTGTTTGATCTTAAAAGGGCAATCACAAAATCACAAAAACATGTCTATTAATAACACTTTAGAAATACAATTAATGGTGCCAACACATTAGTAGAATTTTTCTGTGTTGCAACTTAATTCACGTATACATTATGCATTTCCTTTCCATTTTTTTCTTGACTTTTGTAGTACCGGTACTTAAATCCTACTTTATGCCTCTAACTTGTTGTTCCAACCTCATTTACTGTAAACTGCTACTATCCGTGACTTCTTCTTCTTCTTCTTCTGCACAGAATTTTTGTTTTAATTTTGGATGCGTGGGAACACACAATCTGGCTGAACATCACCTTCAAAACATCTGCTGCAGTATTTTTGAACAATGATGATTTGCCTTTGCCTCAATGTTTCAAATTATTTCCAAATGAGGTTGTAATCATCACATTGAAGCTATTAACAGATGGTGCAGCGATTCAGATGTTTTACTCAATTTATAACATATTAACAACTAATTACATATCTCAATCAGTTTTAAGACACGTATTCATGCTATGTAATATTTGTGAATAACAAGAATATCCACAAGCTTGATTGGCTTTCCACCAATCAGAGCATCCTCAGAGCAGAGAATAGTCTGACTCTTTAAAGTGTTTGTGATTGGTTTGCTTAACACAAGTTTAGTTTTCTTTTTTTCTTCAAACCCATTTTAATGAGTATAATTCAGACATTGGGTCATTGGATTGATAGATGTGTATATATGTGGGTTTTTTTTCCTATTCATAACATACTTTATGCTTTTCTCTTCGTTCCTCTTTTAGCCACTTGCTTCAGGTCCTTTAATTATTTCCCATCATTCTCAGCTATCTTGTCCATTTTCTGTACACTATCTATCCCCCCCTCCTCCTTTCATCAAAGTGAATTAGCAAGTAGACGTTGTGATTAACTTTACATAATATGCAGCTACACTGACATGAAATACAGAAAAATAATTCACAGTTTTTTTCCAATTAGCTCTGACTTTGCTGTGGTTAATTACATTTCTCTTGGTTCAAAAGCCAGATAGAACAAGTCTTCTAAGGGTAGATATGGTATGTTCCACCAATCTGTCCGACAGTGATTTATGAAGCCTCAAGATGAAACGGCAGAACTGTTAAGCTATTTTTCTTATCTTATACATGGTATTTTACTCCAGTTTTAAATTCTACTTCTTGTTAACAAGGGAAAAAGAGCCGCCATTTTCAAAATCTACAGGTGAATTGTTTTTATGGCTACATTTCAATGTTTATGTGCTTTTGAAAACATAAAGTGTGGATCCAGTTTAAAAAGTTTGGTCACATGTGAGTCCCTTTTCTGGTTTCTTTGGTAATCAAATCGATCAAACAGCTCCTGAAAATAACCTCGGAGAAAAAAAGAAAAGTATACGTTGCGTTAAGGACGCCCTTTGAGCCCCGTCTAAGACAACCAGAGTCACCAGCCACGAGCTTTGATGAAATATAGTTCAAGGGATGTGGCTATAACATCCATACCTTCTCTTCATCTCGATCTCTCTCCTCTCTCCGGCCTTCTTTTCATTCATAAGTAATGGTACACAGAGGGACTCATCAATAACCTACAGCGATCCTCTGTGAAAAAGTATCAGGCTCATAAATGTTATCATTACCCCCAATGTATAGCACTAGACGGTATCATCTATCAGTGATATCTGTGTGCAGGCTGAATGTTTATGCTTGTGTGTAAGAGAGAAAGAGCGAGAGAGAGAGAGAGAGAGAGAGAGAGAGAGAGAGAGAGAGAGAGTCAATGAGGCATGAATGTTAGTTATTCTCATGTATATTTTACTGTAAATCTACACGTTCCCAAGGGTAAATCTTGTGAAGGTTAATTTGAGTGGAAAATTGTGGTATTGTAGTGACAAGCGCTTTCTCACCCTCTTGACCACATGTATTTGTTCATTTGCCAAGTCAATGTGACAATTTTCTCCAAAGCGTCTTTTGATTCATTAAATCAGGTGTAGCATAAGAACATATCATGTAAAGTCACTGCTAGACTTTGTATTCTTATTGTGTGTGCTTATACATATTACATGCTGCCATAGTTTGAATGACAGAGTGAATGACACTCATTGAACACAGTGCCCATTTCTTAACACATTCATTTTGTTCAGGTATTTTCACAGCTAACTTCATCTCTATAATTAGATTCTGTGTATAAATAAAGATTTAATTGACAAGATTTTTGGTGCCAGAAGTGTTTCTGTTTCAGTTTGTAACCCAGGTCATTTCGTCCAGAGGTTCAGCTACATTTACAAAAAAACAGGCCGTGTGGGGATCAAAACAGGCAGTACCCAAATGCAGGGATGCAGTACCACAAACAACCAGCAATCATCTTACAACCATTTAGCTTTGATAATGAATCTCTAAGAAAAATTATCTGTTTTTAAATCACAAACTGGTCACGGAGGTTGTCTCTCAACTACAACCACAAATCAACTCTCTAAATTGTCCACCAATGATAGCCAAAGGGGTCCAAGACTGCAGCTACCCTAAATACAAAGACTAGAAACGTAACAGCATCAGTTTATTGTTAAAACTTTCTTTTCTCTCTTCCCAGTGAATGATGTATTTTATTGTTAAGATATGACGACTTTCTGTAATTTTGCCATTTTTCTTTATTCAGTCAAGTTTTACGAGCCTATCTCTAACCAAGCACTGACAAAGCAGACTCAAGACTATGTTAGTTGCTTTCAGAATTCAATTTGACATTCAGGTATAAAAAACAATGTAATGCTTTAGGGTTGAATTCATCACATTCTCACCCCTAAAAGACAGGATCAGTTGATTGTTAATGACTGCTTAGACAACAGAAAACTATTCTCTACAAGAATAGATGAAGGTATATTCAACTTATTGTTATGCAAGATTGTGGTTTGTATTAAAATGAGCTTGTTGGTTATGTTATTTATGCTACATTACCTATTTGATGTAATTAACATTGTGTCTGTTGTGTAAGTACTTTAATGTTGACTGTTGCTGAGGTTGTAACAGATCCCAAGAGGTGGTCGCCTAATTATACATTTAAGTAAAGGTATTCTACTGGGACTGTCTGGGGAAATCATTGGTAATTATTTGGGTTTTGGGTTTTTTTGTGCACAAATTTGTATTCGAGATCAATGTCAACTCACAGTCTTGGAAAATAAAATCTTAAACCCTGATTCTTGTTGATGTGTCCTTGAGCAAAGCACGGACTACTCTACCTCTGGGATGGCCGCATTAACTTAATTAAATGTTCATCATTTACATGTATGCCCATCTCAGATACACACTCTTAATTACGTGGCCACTTAACATGGCCAGTAAGAAATCTTAATTCTTCAAAAACCTTTAAAAATATAATTATTTGTCTTTCATCACACACACATGCATTAGTGAACATTGGAGAATAGAAGTTCACAAGGTTCACATTAGCCGTGATGGTGGTGGTGGTGGTGGTCGGGGGGGTTAGAATCAGAGAGACGACTTTCAACTTATTAATTAATAATCCATGGCTGGGTTATTAGTGTGTGAGGGATTTCAGGCCCCTATTACTGTAGATGAGAAGAAGAACCAGAGGGCATCATGGATGAAGGAAGACGACACACTGCCTCTTAACACATTAAAATAAAAAACTAATTTCTTATAAGTGACGTCAAGCTCTGACTTAAACTATTCTATGAGTTTGCTGGAAAATTATTTGTTATTTGAAGTTATTAGTGATTATTTAAAGTTAGCTAAGTATTTCTTTGTCCTTGCACAAGTGCACAAAATCTGTATGTTGATTTAAGGCGGTTGTAGCATAGTGGTTTATGTGTGCACCCGTTCACCGAGGCTATAGTCCTCCAAGTAGGCGGCCCAGGTTTGAACCCAACCTGTGGCTCCTTTCCCACATGTTATTCCCCACTTTCTCTTTCCCTGATTTCTGAATCTATCCACTTTCTTATCTGTAAAATAAAGGCACAAAAAACACCAAAATAAAATCTTTAAAATGATGAACATTAAAGTCCAACTTAATGCCACTTAATACATTTAAAGCATTTCTTTTTTTCAAATCCTCCAAGTTCCTGTGTGAAACTTTTTGTTTTTGGTAATTTTGGCATCCTTGTCGACAAGGCAGGAACTCTTTTATCTTTGCTGATCTTGTGCTGCATGCTGAAGTACTAATGTAACGTAAAATGTAAAATGTAAAACAAAATCGGTGTTTCTGCTGATATCGTCTCGGCTGACACCTATCTAGTTGCAGAGGTTTAAAGAATTAGCATAACTACACACAAAATAATCTGTCTTAACGCTTATGGTCTTCTTTGCCTCTGTAGCTCATAAACATTCACAAATATTCATTTCATTCTGTTTCATAACTTGCTGAAATACTCCTCACAGGATCTTTTCAGATACTTTGATCTAAAAAAAACAAAAAAAACAGCATTACATCACATTGGATAAACAGAAATCTTGTCAGAAATCATCAAATTTAACCCATTACCCCATTCATCACATGGAAAAACACCTTGAAGCCACCACGCCACTATAGCCAATTTAATTTCCATACGCTTATGCTAATTACCCTGAAATAATCAAGCTAATTTAGAAAGATGCAAATGGGTTTGAGGTTGGGTTCATTAGTGAAGGGGGCCAGTTCATATGTGCATGTGGGCATGTGTGTGTGTGTGTGTGTGTGTGTGTGTGTGTGTGTGTGTGTGTGTGTGTATGTGTGTGTGTGTGTGTGTGTGTGTGTGTGTGTGTGTGTGTGTGTGTGTGTGTGTGTGTGTGTGTGTGTGTGTGTGTGTGTGTTTGTGTATGTGTGTGTGTGTGTGTGTGTGTGTGTGTGTGTGTTTGTGCGAGGGAGAAAGAGTTGCATTTCATTAGTGAGGGGCCCTAATGTGTGTGGAGAGAGGAAAGCTGTGCATTAAAGAGAGAAGAATGGAGATTGGGCAGGTGTAGTTGCACACAAGTTCTTTTTGTGAAATCACTAAAAACATTGTAAGCATAATTTGAACATAAATTATTAGAAGACTTAACTTACCTTGGTCTATGGGGTTGTGGGCATATTCTCTGTATTTAATTTTATGTAAGGTTTGAGCAGAACACGTTCATATCATCACAAATGCATGAGCTGAGATGAGATCCATCTGTAGGTATTAATTTAACATTGTTACATCGCCTTACTGAAGCCGGAGACTCACATTACACACGGATCCTCCTCCACAATTATCTTGATTGCAGCAGAGCCACTGTGCCTGCAAACACATACATGCATGCACACATACAGTATATACTCTCACACACACACACACACACACACACACACACACACACACACACACACACACACACACACACACACACACGCAGAAACATACACTGTCTGGTCCCTGAAGGCCAGGCTCTGGTGCCACTGAAGGTTGTAGCAATTAAAAACATCATCCTCCAGTTGTCACAAACGTGATGAATTTGTACCAGCAGAGCAGTAAGGCAGAACTCTTACATCAAACAATATGTCACTTTTTTTCTCTGCATCTGATGCTTCTCCATGGCATGAAATTATCAACAAAATTATAAAATCAACTTGTTTTAGATTGACAAGATGATTTTTTTTTTTTACTCACTTGACAAATATTAAATGATAAGTTTGTAGAACTCAGTTCATATGAGGATTGAGTCTGTTGTTGTTGGAAAGAGATGAAAATCTAAATCTTGTTATTTTCTAAGTGCAGTTGTAGTGATAGCTTTGTGTGCAAATGAGCAGATTTTTAAGGACATGACATTTTTGGAACATGCAGTGGGGAAAGTTGACTTATTGTCTTATTTTGGCACAAACTGTTGACTGCCACTTACAATCAAGCAACCTAATTCCTCCACTCTCTAAAATCCATTTCACTGCATCAAGAGGTGCTGTAATTGAGACGTCTAAACTCAAAGCACCATTAAGACCTGCTCCTCTATTTGAAATCTTACAGTTAATTGTCATAATGTGAGGAGGGAATGGCTAAACAAAAGCTTGGGTTGTGTCCAGGTTCTCAGATCTCTTGAAATCATCACATAGAGCATTTGTCTTAAAAATGATTGACAATCACAGAGGAGATAAGAGTGGTTGAAAAGCCTGAAGGCATCTCTTTCTGTCTCTCTCATCCCAGTGCTCTCCTATATGTCCACTGGTGTGTTTGATGGTAAACACCAGAACAAAAGAAGAAAAGAACAGAGAGGAGCTTCACAGGCTTCACTTTAGTACAAGCTTCTCGGATGACTGCTGTCTTTACATTCAATTTATGTCAGTCGCTACACTTTGTTTTGTGGAGAGAGCACCCGTTATGATGATCAGAGAGTGAAAGGGTGTATGTGAAAAAATGTGTGTGCTCTTCTTCACCACACCATAATGTATTTCCTAACTCCAACCAGTTTACTAAAAAGCCTTACAAATAAATAAACTATCCTGAAAAGTGTAAGAATAGTCACTACAAAAACTACAGCAACACCAGTGAAGAGTTTAAAAAAACAATGTTCAATGTTAAACTAGAAGACTAAATAAGTCCATGCATTCATTTCAACCAGGGTTGGAGTACTGCAATGCTCTGTGTGCCGGGCTTTCCAAACAGTCTGTGAGACAACTCCAACCTATTGGAAAATCAGCAGCCAGAGTCCTTACCAAGCGGCAACCTCCGCTCTTTAATGAAGTCAATGTGGAAGTGCAAATTCCTGCAGTTTGTCGTGTGTGCCGTTTAAGGCTGGCTCCAGGAACACCGAAAGTCACATACACATGACTGGCAAAAAGCAGTTTTTACAGCATGAATTAACATGTTTACAGCCTGGGACAAGGCTTTTTTTTTTAAATGGCTCTGTTTTGATTTTAGAATGATACATGTTATCCATAGTTAGGCGCGTAGCTGACATGACTGACAGGTGGCGACGTTGTTACGGCTCATCAAGAGTCTTAAAACCCTGTTGCTCTGGTTTTTTTTTGTTTTGTTTTTTGGTTTTTTTTGGGGGGGGGTTGTGTTTTTGTGGTTATTTGTGTCTGTTTTTTGTAGTTGTACTTTGTTTTGTCTGTATGATAAAAGGTAAATATAATAATAAAACACATTTTTTTTTTAAAAGGCTTAAAACCCGCCTCAGTTTTGTCTCCTAAGCCTGTTGTTAGGTTGACTGAAAGACAGGATTTCCAGCATGGCGGCGGCTGCCATTGAGCCTTGTGAGCCCGCTGCCGTAACAGAAAGCTGACGTCACTCAGGCTTCGTTCTTAAACATTTACAGCCTATGGTTATTACACATACAAGAACATTTGAACATATAGCTCCTGACCTCAAAACACTCCACTGGCTCCCCGTACAATACAGAATTACCTTCAAAAATTATATTTTTAGTCCATATAGCCCTCAATGGTTCAGCTCCCAGGTATATATCTTACTTGCTCACAGGCTAAAGGCCCCTCAGGTCATCAAGTGGAGGTCTGTTAGTCGTATCAAGAATGAGATCGAAGTCAGGAGAAGGGGCCTTTAGTTACTGTGCTCCTTCTCTCTAGAACAAACTTCTGATATGAATCTCATTACAACTGTCTACTTCTAAAGCTAAACTCAAAACCTATCTATTCTGCCAAGCATTTGAAAAGTTACTGTTTGTGTGTTTGTATTCTATTCTTCTTCTGAAGTAAAATCTCTCATTTGGGGTTTTTTGTATCTTCATTGGTGTTTGATTTTGGTGTAAAACTCAATCAACATACTCATGATGTACCATATATAAAAGAACACTTGAACCTATTAGATGTAAATTGAGCATTAGCATCAGGTGTATTTGTTTTTATTATTCATAACCCTTCACATGGCTGCATGCCTTACTCTATTTGTGCAATTTTGGTTTTCCAATGAACCAATGGATCTATAACCAATCAAAAAAAATGTGGGATCAAATGTGGGTGTATAATCAGTTATTCTGGAAATATTACAAGCAGAATATAATCTATATTATCCTAATCAGAAATGCACCTGTTAGAAGTGCCATTACTCCACATTTTTATGGTGCTTCATTGATGGCATTCAGATCGTCCCCTTCAGTTTGGAATAAATTGTCAGCCTAAAACATCGTCCCCCTAATGCAACCCATCGTTAAACAATCAGAGCTTGTTAAGCGCCTTGTTTGTTAATCAAGCACTTGCTTGTTAACGGCAAGATGAGATAATAGACCTCTAGTGTGTGTGTGTAATTTTGGGGGCTGTCTATCTGCCTGGTTGTTTATTGCTTTTACATTTCAGGCTCTGCTGCAGGAGCTGCTCTAATTGGTTTGTTTGCATTGCCTTGCAGCACTGATGGAGTTTGACTCAGTTAGGAGTTGGTTTTGTTTTTCAATCATTTTTCTGTTTGTTTGGGGTTTTTTTCAGTTTCCTAAAAATCCTGTACAAATGTTATCTTTGGTATTACAGTTCTTGGCATTGTGCAGTATATAAATGGGAACCTGCTGTAGTGAGAATCCAAGTATTGAACTTGATGATAGCTCCCTTTGGCTAATTTTTTCATCATCTCTTTTTTTATTTAGCTTGTTTCCATGGACATTTTTATCTCTTATTTAATATTAAAATGGTCCAAAGTGGGTTGATGAGTATAATCACCTCATGGGACACGCTGGCTATTCAGCTTTGATGCAAACAAGTATTTCTTCTATTTGGAAAAGGGATTGAGTGTGTTGTTACAAAAATGTACACAGAAATTCACACAGATTATCAACCTCCACAACACTGACATCAAAGGTTGAGAGTGTACAAAACCTCCAGCCATAAATCCTAAAACAAGGAAGGTTTAAGAGGGAGAGGTGTTTCTTCTCGATTATGCATTTTAAGTCTCCTTTAGAGAGAAAACAGTGCTGACAAATCCTTGTCAATGAATGCATCAAACCTGATCAGCCTGGAATGATGAGCATTATCCTGTATGCCATGAAATCTTGACAGAGAAAAGGACGAGAGGAGAGAGGGAAACATATTACTCTGTTAAATCATTTCATTACGAGCCAATGGACAGATATGCTGCTGAGATGATTTGAGGCCTACAATGGCTGGATGGTTACATGAGAGTGTTTTGATGTTGCAGCAGGTAATTCACTGAGTATTGGCCTAAAGCCGGCCACAGAGCTACGCCAGATGATAAATAACAAGGATTTAGTCAATGATGTCTGTTCTTGTAAGCAAAGCCTTTTTCCCTCTCTCTCAGGGTTTTATTTCTCTGAAAGGCTCTTAGAGGGAAATTGTCATGTTTTCATGTCAAAGGCGTGCTTTTATCTGTTTGTTTTCCAGGGTGCTTAAAGTTGTTTACTGTGCCAGGGGGGCTTTCAGTCTCTGTCTGTGTGTGTGTGTGTGTGTGTGTTTTTGTGTGTTTGTGCGAATGTGAGAGAGTGTGAGAGAGAAGCACCTAACTATGGATGATGCAAGAAGGAGGTAGAAATCTGACATCCAAGCCTTAATGCATCACTATATCAAGTAGAGGAGTAAACTGAGCCAAGCGCGGGACAAAATGTAGCGCTGACCTACTTATCTTTGATCACGAAAAGCTGCCATTGATCCTCAGCCAAATGTTGACAGAAAATGAGTCAAATGTGCAGATGACCTTTCTGAGTCTCCCAGAGCAGAGCCAGGGCAAGGTACAAAAGCTGGCAGAGTATGTGCTGGAAATTATTCCTCCTTGACATTTCAGCGACCCAGGCCCATCGGTTTTTAGCATTCCAGTCCAGGCTCAGAGAGAAAATGTCACCTTTTTTATTTACTTGGGGGAATTCACCAATTAAATGTGACTTTAAGGCCAGGCCATGATAGCTCTTCACTAGCACTGCCATGGCGGCTCATGAGCCAACACTCGCTGACACACAGACACTCCAGGAACGTGTCCTCGTCGTATCAGTGACATTTTAAATAATGCTGATGCTTGACCCTGTTGAGGTAACCTTTCTTACACAGACAATTTAATAAAAGTCTCTGTAGCTTTCTGAACTAACTGCACTGACCTGGGGAAGAAAAGTTTGACCTTTGTACGTCTGAGGAAACGGTCACTTTTTACCTGAAAGCAGCTTTCAGGGCAAACTCTGCTGACACAAGAAGAAGTTTATACTTCTGCGAAGCCAGACAGTTTGAAACTGTCTTCAAAGCTGTAAGGGATTGTTCTTTACATTATGATACAAAACTTTGTGGAGCATTTTTTTTTCTAATATCATTGCCACTTACATCTTTTTCTATTCAGACAGTTATATTTCTCTTTCTTTCTCTCATCCTTCCTGCGTCTCTAATCAGCTGACCATGGGTGTTTAGTCTTTCATTATTATCAAACCACATTTTTTCATGACCTTCATCAGCCAATCACCCCACTGCCATCACATGTACCATCTGTTGACCCCCTTCTCCTGGCAGTTGTCGTTTATTGGGATTTTTACATCTCTTCAATGCATAGGTTGGGCGCTCCAGAAGACCACTCCCTATCACATCCTTTCTTCACCATCAACACCAGTGTCCATCAACATTGAGGAGCTATGTTAACCTGCCTTCAGGCCCACAACCCTTCAAAATAAATGGAGACGCCTTGTTTGGATCAAATCGCTAACGACAATGTAGCACATTTATAATCCTTATTATGCACTTGTAGGATATAAAATTGTTCATTTACAACCAAGTCTCTCCTGTTTGAAGTAGCAGTTATACTTAACAAACACAATTTCCAACATGTTTATGAGCATTGTGTTTACATAGTACAGAGGACAACTCTGTGACGTCATAGAAGCTAGGTCCTAGTTTTAAGAAAAGCTTATCATACTTATGTTTTCTTATGTATTAGGGATGGCTCATTAAAGAAATCATAAGCAGTTTCTTTGGATAACAGAGCTGTTTAGGTAATTTAATGATCAGTAAAATGTGTATGTCTTGTAAGTTGGCGCATGGTGTTAGGGTATGGTATCATGTATTGAGTACATAAAGCCACAAACTTTATTTTAATAGAGTTCAAAGCTATTTATCTTTGTGGTCTTGTGACTCTTTCTCTCCCTTTGTTTTCTCATACAAGCTAGAAACGATCCTTTTGTGGCACACGAAAATTATCAATTAGTATTTTCTCTGCAGCAAGAAATTCAATGATTAAAAATAATTAGACATGAGCTCACAGAAGACATAGCACCCGTGGTCATTATGAGACAATGAGGCATTTTGAGAACATCCTACACAGTCCTATCAATGCCAAGTTTCCTGTTTCTGTGTAGTTTACTCGACTTGGCCTGCGTACAATCACTGAACCCTGTGGAATCATGACTTGATGTAAAAACGAACAATTTTCTGCAAGAAACAGCAGATCAAAAATAACTGATGCAACCTATTAAATTGGACAGGAAATGTGTCTGAAGCACAGGGGATCTCCATCTCTTTTTCCCCCTCCATCCCTCCCCCACAACCCCCTTCTGTAATTAGTGCTTTTCCAGTATTTCCAGCAATGTTTTCATCAGTGTATAGCTTTGCTAGAGAGAGCGAAACAGGGGGAGAGGAGCTCCTCTGTGGCTGTTAATAGTTCTCATCTCTCCCCTGGACTCTCCTTTAATTGCTCTGCTCTGCCTGCAGGGTCATCATTACTCTGATCAAGTGCAACTCTGTTTTTCACTGCTTTTCATGAATATCATTTTGCAAAAACAACTGCTTTGAGTTTCCTCTGGCGGGAGATTAAATTTGATCACCTACCCCAATGTAGCAGTATATATAGTGAGTGTTCTTGGCATTAGCAGGACACAATATGGCTACACAAGGCTTTCAAGTCTTCAGCAGATTTGACATCCAAAAACACTTTGAAGTAATGTTGTCTCGTTTACTCCCTTTAATCAAGCAAACTGCCTTTCATGGTTTTGACAGCACATGGTCGGAGAACGTAGATTAATTCTGCAACTATGTGAGATTGTGGAAGGTCCTAAAATCCTCATATTAGTATCCTCCTTGTCAAATGGAGCTCAGTTCCCCCGGCCCTCCTTTCTAATTGCTCTGCTCTGTCTCTTGGGTTATTATTGCTCGGATCAAGTGCAACTATGTTTTTAGAGCTTTTATGGATTTTTTTGTGAGTCATTTAGCACTTATAATAGCCATGCTTTTCCAGACAAAAAGAGATAATGATGTCCACAGTATTCGGGGACATTGTGTGTGGAGAATAAAAAAATGGTACAAAAAAGGGAAAGGAAATATCTCGACCAAGTAAGAGTAAAAGTTTCAAATGTCTCGGTTTATGAAGATAAAAGCCCACATTGAGTTTGGCAAATGTAATATATTTTCTCTAAAGAAGAAGAGAAGATAAATAAATAAATGTAGAGATGCGGGGACAGTAGACTAAAGTACCTTCCTCTATAAATCTCCACTGCCTCCACCATGGTGATATAATGCATTAAGGGGCTAAAGTGTAGCTCAGCGAGTGCACTTCCTCTTGTCAGTCAAAGGTTTGCCTTTAGGCTAACATCATCTATTGATTGCTTCCAGCAACATAATGTCAATTCTTGACATTTAAGAGCAGATAAAGGTTCCATACATCAGGAGAAAGGTGGTTATGGTTAAGGTAAAGGTACAGTATTTGAAGCAACTAATAGATGACATTTCATCACGTATGTTAACCTGATAAAGAGCTTTAAATGCACTTAGGGGGGAATAAAGAGACGGTCTATGTTATTCATAAAGTAGGGCAAAAAAATGCATCTGTGACAAGAAGAAATGTAGATACACAATAGGAAGAAAAAACAGTTTTCCATACTTACCTTAATACAGCTAAGTATGGGAAAATAAAAAGCCCAAGAAAAGATATGACTAAATCCAAGACTCCCTACTATGAAGAATTATCTGTCAGAAACTGAAATGATGTTTACAAATTGGCAGTCAATTGTGCTGTGTGTAGTGTGCAATCGAGCATGCAGGAGTTCTAAAATAAACAAGTGGATCTTGAAATATGGAGAGGCTTATCTCTCACTTCCATTCCCTTGATGTTTCCTCATTCGAACAGTCTCACCAGTGCGCTTCTGAATATAGATTTTTAGTGAGTAGACAGTCAGAAACTTAGTCAATCTCTAGAAGTTAACATCTGCCCAGCCAGCATTTGCAGTTGGATTAAGGCTCATTTTGTGCACAATAAACAAGATAAACAAGGGGAAAACGTTTGTTTAGCGTCAACACTTCCGTTCTCAAACTGCATCTTGTATAGGAGCAGGTGGAGCAGGTTTTGTTTAAGAAATTTGCCGACAAACTTAATAAAAACGTTAGATAGGATGACAAAAGCTGCAACTTTAAAAAATGTTTTCAACAGGAGACTTAGGAGATTACATTGTTTTCTGCAACACAAATAAGAACACAGAGTAAGAATGAGGTGCTAATGTATAACCCTAAGGCACAGCTAATATATACGGTTATAATATCAGATATAATATGTTTTTTTTTTAATTTGCAACAACTGTATAAAGCTACAGCCCCTTACATCCTTTAAATAATTAAAGACAAATATGTATCAGAACTTACATCACACTCACTTTAAAATCCATAGACATTTTACACCTAATATATTAAAACCATGATTACATATTTCAATGCTTCTGTATGTGCCAGAAGTCTCTGTAGTCCCTGTGTGTGTTTTTTCGTTCTGTAAAGCCAATTTGAAGCAATATAAGAGGTTAAGCTCTCAGAATCATTATAAAAGCAACTGAATGTGAAAATATGAAATATTAGAATAATCTAAGATGTGAACAATGAGGGTTAAACAGCGCTCACTGCAGAGAACAATTAACGCTCATGCAGAGCTTGATATATTAACCCCCAGTATTTTCTCTTAATGAGACACAAGCATTAATACTTACCCTAAACAATAAACATCATCGCCCACTCTTTACAATATTATGTGAATCTAATTGGCT